>NC_138769.1:23568467-23880967 GCF_965119305.1 Pelophylax lessonae
CTGGCCTAGTGGTTTCTATATGGTGGAGTTGGTGAGCACCGTTATGTTCTTAGTAGAACTAGAAAATTTGTATATGTGATAAGAGTTCATATGTATATTATGTGTGTCTTCCTTTTTCTTCTCTTCTAAGCCTTTGTGAATACTTCGTTGATACTGAGAGTCCCTGAGGAAGTGAACTGGAAACAAAAGTGTGTTCTTCGAAACGCGTCAGCCAGCCTTAAGTTTCCTCTTTAACTAGTTGTGAATTCACATATTGTTCATACAATGAGCCGGTTTGTTACTTCTCTTTGTAAATGTGTACTTTCATACTAAGCTTTTAAAACTATTTTTTTGTACAATAAAATCTTCCTGTTTTACATATGATTGGTTGTTGTGTGCTCATCTCAATGCTACAACCCCACATCCTCTAAAGTCCTCTTTCATACTGGTAGGGGGTATTCTCCTTGTTATTCTTTGTTGTATCGAAATTTGGGATGTGGATGTGGGACATTGTCTCTGGAACTGGTTAATCTTTTTTTTTTTTGGTGGGGGTGGTGTTGGGGTAGTAGTGGCGGGGATGGGGGGGGGGTGGTGGTGGTGGTGGGTTGTTTTGGTGGGGTAGTGGTGGTGTTGGGGCAGTAGTGGAGGGGGGTGGTGGTGGGTGGTTTTGGTGGGGTAGTGGTGGTGTTGGGGCAGTAGTGGTAGTGGGGTGGTGTAGTGGTTGTGGGTGGTGGGGTGGTGTTGGTGGTGGGTGGTGGTTTGTAATGGTGGGGTGGTGGGTGTGTGGTGGTGGGTGTGTGGTGGTGGTGGGGTGGTGGGTGTTGGTGGTGGGTGGTGGTGAGTGGTGGGGTGGTGGAACTGGTTAATCTTAATTTAGTGTAAAAGGTAAGTTTTAACCGTTTTCTTTACAGGGGATCCTTTACAACGTTTTAACTAGCAACAGTTGCATGTTAGTATTTATACTATATAGAAATAATAATCTTTTGTTTTTGAGGTACTACATGGAACAATGGCATTTCCTTTTAACAGTTTCAAACTGACTGTACACATTTGTTATCAGTGTGTGAAAGAAATGTGCACTCAGATGGATGGAGTGGCTGTTTAAGCAATGTTTGGTTACTGATACAAAAAAAAAAAAAAGCCATGGAGTTCCTCGCTGTGAGTGCGGGGGGCGGAGTCAGGAATGTTATACATGAATAGGTCACAAGAAGCGATACATTTCTGTGACAATACGGAGTGTTCTGCCAGAAATTCTATTTGCTTGGCGTCACGTGGAGCCTGTACCCAGAGCTGCGCACTTCCCATAGTGTAAACGGATGTAAATGTGGCCTTTTGATCTGTCCTTGCCTGCCCTCCTGCTCATTATTGATCTATATCATAGAAATTATATAATGCTGCTGGCAGATAAGCTGGAGATTTGTGTTCTGATAGGAGTATTTTAAATCAGGTTCATGGGATCGAGAGAGAGAGAGTGAGAGAGAGTGAGAAGAGAAGAGAGAGAGAAAGTAAAAAGAGAGAGTGAGAGAGAAGAGAGAGAGAGAGAGAGAGAGAGAGAGAGAGAAGAGTGAGTGAGAGAGAGAAAGTAAAAAGAGAGAGAGAGAGAAGAGCGAGAGAGAGAGAAGAGTGAGAGATAGAGAGAGGAGACAGAGAAGAGAGAAAGAGTGAGTGAGAGAGAGAAAGTAAAAATAGAGAGAGAGAGAAGAGCGAGAGAGAGAGAGAAAGAGTGAGAGAGAGAGAGTGAGAGAGAGAGAGAAGAGAGGGAGAAGAGTGAGTGTGAGAGAGAAAGTAAAAAGAGTGAGAGAAGAGTGAGAGAGAGAAGAGTGAGTGAGAGAGAGAGAGAGAGAGAGAGAGAGAGAGGAGAGATAGAAGAAGAGAGAGAGAGTGAGAGAGAGAGAAGAGAGAGAGTGAGAGAGAGAGAGAGAGAAGAGAAGAGAGAGAGAAAGTAAAAAGAGAGAGTGAGAGAGAAGAGAGAGAGAGAGAGAGAGAGAGAGAGAGAGAGAGAGAAGAGTGAGTGAGAGAGAGAAAGTAAAAAGAGAGAGAGAGAGAAGAGCGAGAGAGAGAGAAGAGTGAGAGATAGAGGAGACAGAGAAGAGAGAAAGAGTGAGAGAGAGAGAGTGAGAGAGAGAGAAGAGAGAGAGAAGAGTGAGTGAGAGAGAGAAAGTAAAAATAGAGAGAGAGAGAAGAGCGAGAGAGAGAGAGAAAGAGTGAGAGAGAGAGAGTGAGAGAGAGAGAAGAGAGGGAGAAGAGTGAGTGTGAGAGAGAAAGTAAAAAGAGTGAGAGAGAAGAGTGAGTGAGAGAGAGAGAGAGAGAGAGAGGAGAGATAGAAGAAGAGAGAGAAGAGAAGAGAGAGAGTGAGAGAGAGAGAGAAGAGAAGAGAGAGAGAAAGTAAAAAGAGAGAGTGAGAGAGAAGAGAGAGAGAGAGAGAGAGAAGAGTGAGTGAGAGAGAGAAAGTAAAAAGAGAGAGAGAGAGAAGAGCGAGAGATAGAGAAGAGTGAGAGATAGAGAGAGGAGACAGAGAAGAGAGAAAGAGTGAGAGAGAGAGAGTGAGAGAGAGAGAAGAGAGGGAGAAGAGTGAGTGTGAGAGAGAAAGTAAAAAGAGTGAGAGAGAAGAGTGAGTGAGAGAGAGAGAGAGAGAGAGGAGAGATAGAAGAAGAGAGAGAGAGTGAGAGAGAGAGAAGAGAGAGAGTGAGAGAGTGAGAGAAGAGAAGAGAGAGAGAAAGTAAAAAGAGAGAGTGAGAGAGAAGAGAGAGAGAGAGAGAGAGAAGAGTGAGTGAGAGAGAGAAAGTAAAAAGAGAGAGAGAGAGAGAAGAGCGAGAGATAGAGAGAGGAGACAGAGAAGAGAGAAAGAGTGAGAGAGAGAGAGTGAGAGAGAGAGAAGAGAGAGAGAAGAGTGAGTGAGAGAGAGAAAGTAAAAAGAGTGAGAGAGAAGAGTGAGAGAGAGAAGAGTGAGTGAGTGAGAGAGAGAGAGAGAGAGAGAGAGAGAGGAGAGATAGAAGAAGAGAGAAAGAGTGAGAGAGAGAGAAGAGAGAGAGTGAGAGAGAGAGAGAGAAGAGTGAGAGAGAGAGAAGAGTGACAGAGAGAGAGAGAAGAGTGAGAGAGAGAGAAGAGTGAGAGAGAGAGAAGAGAGTGAGAAGAGAGGAGAGAGAGAGAGAGAGAGAGAGAGAGAGAGAGAGAGAGAGAGAGAAAAGTGAGTGAGAAGAGAGAGGAGAGAGAGAGAAATGAAAGAAGAGTGAGAGGAGAGTGAGTGAGGGAGAGAGAAGAGAGAGGAGAGAGAATGGGAGAGAGTGAGAAGAGAGAGAGAGTGGGAAGAGAGAGGAGAGAGAGTGGGAAGAGAGAAGAGAGAGAGTGGGAAGAGATAATAGAGAGTGAGAAGAGAGAGTGAGAAGAGAGAGTGAGAAGAGAGAGTGAGAGAAAGAGTGAGATTTGGGGTCCTGTCACCTACCCAGACCAATCCAAATGGGACTCAAGTCCGACAGAAATATTCCATCTGGAATTCTGCAAGCACCTCCTTCAAGTCCACCGGAGCACCTCTAACAGTGCCTGCCGGTCTGAGCTGGGCAGATTTCCCTTACTTCTTGCAATACAGAAGAGGGCGCTATCATTCTGGGATCATCTACAATTCGTACCATCACAAGGCCCTACTGACCAATAAGAACCTGCCAAAGCCTGGCGGTCTGCAACAACTCATCAGCGCCTTGTCTATCCCAACCTCCCAACAGTCTGGCCAGACAAAATCACAAATAAAAAAAAAAAAAAATATTCAGAAGAAAAATATGTTGAAGAATGGAGAAATGAAAAAAGAAACTCCAAGAAACTAACTGTTTACCAGTCACTGCACAGAGACTACAAACTGGCCCCATACCTGGAGGTGCTACAAGAGCCCAAAGACAGACAGACCCTGAGCCTGTACAGACTCAGTGCCCACATCCTGGAAATGGAATTAGGATGGCACAGACAGACCTACAAGCCCAGGGAGAGAAGATTGTGCCAGCAGTGTGACCAGGGGGTCCTGGAGGACGAGGACCACTTCCTGCTACAGTGCCCTAAGTACTCATCAGTGAGGGACACTCACTTCCAGAGACTCTCCGCTCTCATCCCGGACTTCAATTCTATAGAAGAGAAGAGGAAACTCCAAATCCTACTGGGAGAAGAGAAGCCAATGGTAAAAATAGCTGCACAATATGTGACAGCGTGTCACAGACTGAGAGGGACATGAAAAACTGAGGACTTAAAAATCCTTTACATGGACCCACCCTCCATTCCCCTTTATATTACCCATTACCCCCCCAAACTCAACTGCTTTGGCAATGCTAAAATGTATTTGGTCCTGCCAATAACGCTTATTTGAATTGAATTGAATTGTGAGAGAGAGAAGATAGAGAAGAGAGAGAAGATAGAGAAGAGAGAGAAGATAGAGAAGAGAGAGAGTGTGAAGAGAGAGGAGAGAGAGAGAAGAGTGAGAGAAGAGAGAGAGAGAAGAAAGAGAGAGGAGAGAGAGTGAGTGTGTGTGAGAGAGAGAGAAGAGAGAGAGAGCGGGAAGAGAGAGGAGAGAGAAAGCGAGAGAGAGAGGAGAGAGAGAGAGAGAGAAGAGTGAGAGAAGAGAGAGAGAGAGAAGAAAGAGAGAGAGAGGAGAGAGAGTGAGTGGGAAGAGAGAGGAGAGAGAAAGCGAGAGAGAGAGAGGAGAGAGAGAGAGAGAAGAGTGAGAGAAGAGAGCGAAGAGTGAGTGAGGGAGAGAGAAGAGAGAGAGAGGAGAGAGAGTGAGTGTGTGTGAGAGAGAGAAGAGAGAGAGTGGGAAGAGAGAGGAGAGAGAAAGCGAGAGAGAGAGAGAGAGAGAGAGAGAGAAAGAAGAGAGAGAAGAGTGAGTGAGGGAGAGAGAAGAGAGTGAGTGTGGGAGAGAGGGAAGAGAGTGAGAAAGAGAGAAGATAAGAGAGAGAAGAGAAAAGACGAGACGAGAAGAGAAGAGAAGAGAGAAGAGCAGATAGGGAGGGGACTGATTGTCTAACTTCATAGATCCCAACTGTCCTTCTGTTTAGAGGAACAGTCTGTCTGCCAACCCCCCCCCCCCCCCCCCTTATCTCTGTATAGATCTGGAATTATACAAACAAAATATTCAACTGCCATTAGTCTTTATATGATTCTTAAAGTGGAACTCTAGGCAAAATAAAAACTGACATACACTATATTGTCAAAAGTATTGGGACACCTGCCTTTACACACACATGAACTTTAATGGCATCCCAGTCTTAGTCCGTAGGGTTCAATATTGAGTTGGCCCACCCTTTGCAGCTATAACAGCTTCAACTCTTCTGGGAAGGCCGTCCACAAGGTTTAGCCGCTGGACTAGTCGTCAACAACTAGCCACTGGATGTTACACCCCTTAAAGTGAGCGCATAGTTTGGAAGGTGAAGGGGTACTCAAAGTCATTCACGTTAACAAACACCTAATTCACAGAAGAATTTGCTTATATTATGGACTTTGCTCACTGCTTTACATCTTGAACTTTATCACATGGAGTGTTAACACTAAGTGGTGTGATATTATTTTGGTGTGTATGTGTTCACTTATTATGACACTTTTTCATTTGGTATTTTTTATGGCTCACATTATCTTTTAATATTTGGATTTAAAGCACACTGCATTATCATTTGGTTACTAATTTCCAATTTATTGTCCTATTTTCTGTGTATAAAATCTAATATAGTATTATTTGTTGTGTCTACAATATAATATAGGGGTAGCGCTTTACCATTTACCATTCACAGTTTGAGTGGGAACATATATAGGTGCATAGCAGCACACCCTATGATTATTCTTTCACCAGCACTATTAGTATATTATTTTTGCACATAGTAGCGCAGGGAATCAGACACTTTATGTCATATTTACCTGCTCTGTGCAATGGTTTGGCACAGAATGGCCCCAATTCTCCTCTTCTTCAGTACCCCGCCAACGCTCCTGTGTGTGTCCCATTGGGGAGATTTCCCCTTACTCCCTTACCAGTAGATGCAATGGGGTTCAAAAGGGGGATATAGCATTTTGAACGTCCCACCACCAATCACTATCATGAATTTTGGAAGTCGCGAGAATACTGGTTAGTAGGATACACAGGGTGAATCTCACCAATGGGGACACAGGAACAAAATCCTGACAAAAGTTCTATCCCTTTCCCACTTTCTTCAAAACATTTAAAACAAATACTTTAGTTACACTTTAACTAACAAGCAGAGAAATCTGAATGTGCCTTATGAACACTAGTAATAGGTTCAATGAGACTATGAGAAGTAACAGCACCAAAATAGGGTTTCCAACAAATCCCAACCCAGCAAACCAAGTAAACAATTCCTTAAATATCTTCCTTTAAATTCCTTAAATGTTTGTGCATGTTATTTAAAAAATATAAGTTAAATGGGAAACAAATGTTTTTGGTCAATTTTAGTGAGCAGTGGTTTAGTAATGGAAGTGCTGGCTTCCAGTGACAGCCATGATTCCTGTGGAAAAAAATAAAATAAAAGTCAGATGAGGTGGCCCACCCAAGAAAGGTTTACAATGGGTGCCCTCATGACAGGCTAGCCCTGATCCTACCAGCCACAAAAGGCTTGCCATGGGTTAACGCAAGAAAAGCTTTCCTTGTTCCTACCAATTAAAGGCTTGCCATGGGTTCACTTAAGAAAAGCTTACCTTAGTCCTACCAATTAAAGGCTTGCCATGGGTTCACTCAAGAAAAGCTTACCTTGGTCCTACCAATTAAAGGCTTGCCATGGGTTCACTCAAGAAAAGCTTACCTTGGTCCTACCAATTAAAGGCTTGCCATGGGTTCACTCAAGAAAAGCTCACCTTGGTCCTACCAATTAAAGGCTTGCCATAGGATCACTCACTCAAGAAAAGCTTACCTTAGTCCTACCAATTAAAGACTTGCCATGGGTTCACTCAAGAAAAGCTTACCTTGGTCCTGCCAATTAAAAGCTTGCCATTGGTTCACTCAAGAAAAGCTTACCTTGGTCCTACCAATTAAAGGCTTGCCATGGGTTCACGCAAGAAAAGCTTTCCTTGGTCCTACCAATTAAAGGCTTGCCATGGGTTCACTCAAGAAAAGCTTACCTTAGTCCTACCAATTAAAGGCTTGCCATGGGTTCACGCAAGAAAAGCTTACCTTAGTCCTACCAATTAAAGGCTTGCCATGGGTTCACTCAAGAAAAGATCACCTTGGTCATACCAATTAAAGGCTTGCCATGGGTTCACTCAAGAAAAGCTTACATTGGTCCTACCAATTAAAGGCTTGCCATGGGTTCACTCAAGAAAAGCTTACCTTAGTCCTACCAATTAAAGGCTTGCCATGGGTTCACTTAATAAATGCTTACCTTGGTCCAACAAAGTAAAGGCTTGCCATGGGTTCACTCAAGAAAAGATTACCTTGGTCCTACCAATTAAAGACTTGCCATGGGTACACGCAAGAAAAGCTTTCCTTGGTCCTACCAATTAAAGGCTTGCCATGGGTTCACTCAGGAAAAGCTTACCTTAGTCCTACCAATTAAATGCTTGCCATGGGTTCACTCAAGAAAAGCTTACCTTGGTCCTACCAATTAAAGGCTTGCCATTGGTTCACTCAAGAAAAGCTTACCTTGGTCCCACCAATTAAAGGCTTGCCATGGGTTCACTCAAGAAAAGCTTACATTGGTCCTACCAATTAAAGGCTTGCCATGGGTTCACTCAAGAAAAGCTTACCTTAGTCCTACCAATTAAAGGCTTGCCATGGGTTCACTCAAGAAAAGCTTACCTTAGTCCTACCAATTAAAGGCTTGCCATGGGTTCACTCATGAAAAGCTTACCTTGGTCCAACAAAGTAAAGGCTTGCCATGGGTTCACTCAAGAAAAGATTACCTTGGTCCTACCAATTAAAGACTTGCCATGGGTTCACTCAAGAAAAGCTTACCTTAGTCCTACCAATTAAAGACTTGCCATGGGTTCACTCAAGAAAAGCTTACCTTAGTCCTACCAATTAAAGACTTGCCATGGGTTCACTCAAGAAAAGCTTACCTTAGTCCTACCAATTAAAGGCTTGCCATTGGTTCACTCAAGAAAAGCTTACCTTTGTTCTACTAATTAAAAACTTGCCATGGGCCCAGCCATTAAATGCTTGTCATGGACACACCCATGAAACACTTAGCACGGGTCCATCTAAGAATGGTCTGCCATGAGTCCACCGATGAATAGTCTGCCATGAGCCCACCCATGAAAGGTTTGCCCTGGGCCACCAAGTTCTCAAAGCAACCCTGAATTAAATACTTCAATACATCAGAGTCACTGAACCAGAACAAGTATGAAGAGCTAGAGGATTGGAGAAGTTATAGCTCTGCATCTGTGTACTTCTAAGTGGGTTATTTAAAGTATTACAGCAAGCCAGTAAACCTGGATTTTTAGAAGCAGAGCTTAACAGTGCCAGCATTCATGCTTCTGTTATAACAGTTTTCCTTAAAACAGTGGTTGTCAACTCGTAAGCTAAAGGGGACCTCAAATGTGGCCCTTGACATCACCAAAGGGCTGCACATAATATTCAATATATGTACTCCTGGAGAGGACTGCTAGAAACCGATGACCTAATAGAGGAAACGAGGTTCTGAGAGTGTGGACAGGATACATTGTTGGGTCAATCAATCAACATTTCCACTATGGACTGCTGAGGTAAGAGGGCCACACATCATATACCAAGGGGCCAAATGTGGTCCTCGGGCCGCAGGTTGGGCACCAGAGCCCTAAAGTATACAGGCATACCCCACTTTTAAGTACACAATGGGACCAGAGCATGTATGTAAAACGAAAATGTACTTAAAGTGAAGCAATACCTTTTTTCATTTCTCAATGCATGTAAATACACTAGCTCCATAGGAAATATTGGTCAGCTTGACATGGCATTGCTTCCAAACCATAAGTGACAAGGACACCAAGCTTGGGGAGCATGTTAAGGGGATCCAGGACTATGACATGGTAGATTACCTAGGCAAGCTGGCCGGCCACAAAAATGATATGTTGTAGTCCTGGGTCCCCTCTTGGTGCTCCCTAAGTTTGGTATCCCTGTCACTTATGGTTTGGTAGCAGTGCCATGTCAAGCTGACCAAGATTTCCTATAGACGCCAATGTTAAAAACAGGGAGTAGTGCCATGCCAAGCTGAACAAGCCATGTCCTTACTCGCGAGTGTACGTAAAGCGAGTGTACTTAAAGCAGGGTATGCCTGTATCTAAAGCCAAAACTATTTTGTTCCAATGCTCGATACAGTAGGGAAAGTTTAACACCTCGTCTCATTTTTTTGTTTTTGCCATTAGTGTCCCTTTGGGTAGATTTCCATATGCTTTCTATCCCATAGATACAACAGAAATGGAGACAAAAATCTCTTCAAGGTAAAATAAGTCAACTCTGGGACAGCTGTCACCAGAACAAGCATCCCCATTGGAAGATTTGTTTCTCTAATACTTTACCTTGGATTTCCTATCATGTTCAAGAAAAAATGGACAACAAGGCCAAATAGAGAGAGAGCCACAGTGGGACACAGGCAAAAATAAAAATGTGACATGAGTATTATCCATTCCTTAAAGTTTTGGCTTTTGAACCATAACATAAACAGACTATACGGTGTTTTCACATATCTGCCTGGGTTCTTCTTTAAGCCCTTCTGTCTAAACAACAAAAAGATGTAAGGGAAGCCAGGCGTTGCAGAGGACGCCAGTGGGACTGCATATGTTACCCTCACAGTCTTCATTACTGCCGACTGACACTTCCCCAACTCTGCTACATAATGTGCTGTTTCTTCCTGCCAGTCTGAGTGCTCCGTGCCAATTCAAGCTGGCATGTAACGTGTTTTTACAGAAAGCCACATTACAATCCTTTATTGTCCGTTTGCTAGGCGACATTGACATGGTGTGGAATGAGGAAGTCGTGTTTGTGCTGTAAACTATACAAACATAGAAAATGGGAGTGACAGAGAGGTGTTGTTCTATACATATGTACCACAAACTGCCACCCTGCCATGTGCCAAACCCACTCATGCCGAGACGGTGCTCTCACTCACAGTGTCTTAAAGTGGACCTGTGCCATTAATATGTTATCTACATCACATGTTCTTAACAGCACGTGCCAACACATATCCATATCATATGCCAAAGAGGGTCCTGTGTGTCCTAGCCCCCTCCTATTTGTTACCCAGGTACACACCATGTGCTTATTCTAACTCCGTTCCAACTCAGAATTTTGGAGCCCCCCCAATATCCCACAATGCACAGCATGCTTGTCTACATGTCTTTTTGGCACATAACATTACCCACAGACATGAGGGTTCTGATTGTTTATCAGTGATCTCATTTACATCTCACTTATTTATGGGGACATGTTTTCTTGATTGGTACAATTTTGAGAATATTAGAATCTATGGGATTTTTTTTAGAGAATATCTATTGTAATATTTGGGTGATTATACTCATGTGGCAGTGCCTCCCAGTGAATTCAGGCCACTCCAGAAGTTTTGTTTAAGGGCTTGCTGGCCCATTTTTATCAAAAGAGCAACACAGCTCACAAAAAAATAAATTGCCCACGCAGGGGTTCATCCACATCAACATAAATAGTCAACTGAAAATATAGAGCCAACTGGCTCCCTTGCCACTAACACTGCTGCTCTTCTTACTGTCCCCTCTGATTGTATTGTCCGAGCTCTCCTGGTTCTCTTGGCTCACTTAGCCTTTATTCACAATGCCCTGCTGCACGGCCCACTCCTGGCCTCTGGATAGGAGTTCTCCTGACAACCCGCTAGGTTAGAGATCACCCCCTATCCCTTCTCCTGGCTTAGGCACCTTTGACACAAACTAAAATAATCGGTGCAAAGCACCTATCTCCTACACTCTGAGTGGTGTGATCCTTAGTCCACCTCAGCCACAATCATGCAACTGCTGAGAACTTTCGAATCTGCATCACTGGATAACTTCGGCCTTGCAGCCCCCTACAAGACCAGGGTAGTCTAAGACCACTAAAAACGAAAAAAACAAAGACAAGGGTGCACCGGCCTAGTGCATTATCCTCTAAAAAAGGTTTATTCAAATAAAAGGTATGTGTGGGTTCACACTATGGCTATCCGACTTCGGCGCGACTTGCACGGACTTCACATAATAGAAGTCAATGCAAGTCGCTCCGATGTTGCCCCGAAGTAGTACAGGAACTATTTTCTAAGTCAGAGCGACTTGAGTCGCTCCTATTAGAATGGTTCCCGTAGCACAGAATGGACCGCGACTTGTCAGGCTGACAGGTCGCCTGACAAGTCGCGGTAGTGTGAACCGGGACTAAAAATACTCACAAACGAGATCTTGGTAAAAGCATATCAAATAAGTACGTAGTCATCAGCATCAAAATCAAAGGATGTACCATCCCCTGAAGCTAGAAAGGCTTACGCCTTTTGAGGCTTGGCCTCTTTCTCAGAGCCTTCACCTTTGACCCCTGGTTGAGACCTCCTGTCACCAATATGGGAGCCCTGAGCTATCCTCAGGCTTGCTAAATAACAACCCAGCATGCCTGTGTATTCATACAGGCTGCAAGCAATAAGTAAAATATGGAACAGGCTGCAGGCATTAAGTAAAATATGGACACAGGATTGGAGGTTCTGTCCCACCCAAAGCACTTTGGAACCTTCAAGCTCCAGGCCCCGATCCAGGTCTACAGGATCTGGAGAAAGGCAAAAACGCAGCTCTCACTCAAACAATAGTCTTGAACTTCATTGTCCAGCTCTCTTGGTGCTCTTGGCTCACTCAGCCCTTATTCGTAATGCCCTGCTGCATGGACCACTTCTGGCCTCTGGATAGGGGTTCTCCTGACACCCCGATAGGTTGGAGATAACCTGACTCCTGTCTCCTGGCTGGGGCACCTCTGACCCTTGGTAAAGTCCTCCTGTATCTCAACTCCTGGCTGGGGCACTTCTGACCCCTGGTTGAGACCTACTGTCACCAATATGGGAGCCCTGAGCTATCCTCAGGCAAGGTATATAACAACCCAGGATGCCTGTGTATTCATACAGGCTGTAGGCATCCAGTAAAATCTGGACACAGGACACATTGAAGGTTCTGTCCCACCCAAGACACTTTGGAACCTTCAAGCTCCAGGCCCCGATCCAGGGCTACAGGATCTGCATAAAGGCAAAAACACAGCTCTCGCAATCAAACAGTAGTCTTGAACTTCACATTAAAGCAGTAGTAAACTCAGCTTCATGATTTTTACCTACATAATAAAGCTTACCTGTAGGTCAAAATAATATCTCCTAAACGTGCACCGTTTTGGAGATACTCCAGCGAGCAGCAGCCAGTGACATCATCGGCTCTCTGTGTCATGGCCGCGACACCCCTGTACATATGCGCAGGAGTTACGTCATCGCGGCTTGGCCATTCAAGCAGCCGCAGCCAGTGAACCTGGAAGGATGAACGGGTGAAGATGGAAGCCTCTGCAGTGGTGACAGCACACCACTGGAGGGCTTTGTTTCAAGGTAGGTCTCTCGTAATGTGCTAGTATGCAGTGCATACAAGCACATTATGTTATTGCTTTGCAGGAGGAAACTTTTTATTTTTTATTCTAAAAAGTTTACTTCTGCTTTAAGCCTTAATGTGAATCTGGTGTCATTTTCTCCTACACTTCCCACTGTGGCGGGGCCTTGCACTGTCACACTTTATTGCACTTTACATTATTTTCTTCTAATACACTTTTTATTCTCAGCATGACGTTCATTTGGTAATAAGTTACAAGCCCGAGTCTATCTCTAAGCAGGAACGTTGTTTCTTTAAAGGGGCGGCAGAGAATCATGATCTTTATGATAAGCAAAAAAATTGTGATTCTCATTTTGTCCAGAATTGTGCAGCTCTATTATAATTACCTGTGTAATCATTTTGCACAGAGCAGCCCCAATCCTCCTCTTCTTGGGCCCCTCCCTCCTGCCAAGTTCCCCCACAGCAAACAGCTTGCTGTGGGGGCACCCGAGCAGGCTCATTCCCGAGCCACTGCTCTGCGTGTCCATTTAGACACAAAGCCGCAGCTCGGCCCTGCCCCCTCTCATCTCATTGCCTCACTGTCTGTGATTGACATCAGCAGGAACCAATGGATCCCTCTACTGTTTAAGCCAATGAGGAGGGACAGTCCCAGGAGATGCCTAGACTCTTGTACACATCAGTGGATCGAGAGAGAGCTCAGATGAGTATTGGGGGGAGGGGGGGCTTCTGC
This sequence comes from Pelophylax lessonae, assembly GCF_965119305.1. NCBI lineage: Eukaryota > Metazoa > Chordata > Amphibia > Anura > Ranidae > Pelophylax > Pelophylax lessonae. The sequence continues at coordinate 23,581,684 of NC_138769.1, forward strand.
ACACAGAATGTTTTTCACCTTCATGCATAGAATACATAAAGGTAAAAAACCTTGAGCCTTTAGAACCACTGAAGTTTCTTCTGTGGATATTTTGCATTCCCTGGTTCCTAAACGTGGTCCTGAGTGAAGATACCTCATCGTTTAGACATCAGTCAAAGTGGAATTTGCAGTAATTGACACGTTCTGGGTGTTATGTAGCCACCTGGTCCCTCTTCAGAACCACAATCACAAGCCTGGTGGAGGAAAGTTAACAGCACTGACTTTCCCTTGAGATGTTATATGACTGATTGCCAATACAGAAGAGATGTGCCACAACATACCAATTAGTTTGCATGTAGGCAGGTGCAGTCTGTATTCCCCACTGTAGGTGGCCATCAACTGAAGCAGCAATACAGAAGGAGAGGGAAGTCATGAGGAACTTGGTTCCTGTATGATTTCTTGCAGTCACCAGGGGAACAGCTGTCTGATTGGATGCTGGTGACCCTTGTGACCTCAGTGGCCATCTTGGGTGAGGGCAGAGGCTATGTAAGGCACCGGCTCTCTGATTTTGGGCACATTGTGCGAGTGGTTAGTGTAGAGACAGGTTCCCCGTCTGACAGGGACAATGTTTTGCGTCAGGGATAGGATACAGAGGAGTAGGGAAAGTGCAGGGACTATGCAATCTCCTTGCAGTTAGCCTCCCCTTTGGGTGTGGAGCAGCCAGGCTGCATTCCGGTGCCTCAATGCATACGCTTTCAGCATAATCTAAGTTTACAGATCACTCTTACTGCTAAATGGCTCTGGACAGCTATGGCTACCCCCTGGGCCTAGTTTTATTTTGTTAGAACTTTTTTACACTATACTGCACTTGACTACATAGAAATTGTATGGAGAGGGGTGGGCTGTATGACAGATAAATGGCACCGTCCCCTAAATAATAATCAGGAAGATATAATCCAGGTGTGATTTATCTCCTGTTCTCTATTTCTGGGCCCTTGGTGTGGTATATTCCCTCCCTCCCCTGAGCCCGTTAACCATCACAAGGACTGTCTTCTTTATAAGTGGAATTCCCCCTTTTTTTCTTGATATAACTGGCGCTAAGGTGATATCACTTGCTACCATTTTATGCAAGAAGTCTGTCGCTAGCATATTATGCAAGAAGTCTGTCGTTAGATTCTATCGATAGATACTTCGATATTTTGCAAATCTGTCTCATACATATACAAAGTTTGGATCCTGAAGAAGCTATCTCAGCGAAACGCGTTGATCCATCAGCAGATTATATTTAGTCCATCTCACCTGCTATGTATATGTACTGCTAATCTTGATTGTATCCATTCTAGTGGAGTGTATGTATATATAAATAAAGTATTTATTTGTTTTTTTACATTACATATGGATATATGTTTTAAATATTTAAGAGGCACATTCAAATCCCAACTGTCCAGGTCTGTTAGATACACTTTACTTAGTTCTGCACTTGACTATCTCATACTCTGTATGTTCACTGCCCACCACAACACTCTGCACCTCTCTCACATGCAGACCTCCACCTTTCACCATGGTCACCAATCACCAAGGCAGACTTGACATTGGTACACTTTTTCTAGCCAGCAGATATTTATCCCTACCATGAAACGGGAAGTTAATTGTGTCTGTCCCCATGGACAAAGATCTCAAGTCCTCCGTTCTTCCAAATAGATTGTTTTCGAAGGTGCTGGATCCAGAGCCTCCAAACAGATATAGCTAGCAGATTGTGTTGGGTCATCTGATATCCATATGAGTCATTGACTTTCTATGTAGCAAAGCAAGGACATCTGCAGTAAAAGTAGTCACCAATGGGAGCCACCACATTTCTGTTTTAGCAAGTTCCTTATGAGTGGTGATTGGCACTTTCCTGAGTTTCCACCTGCTCATAGCGGAGAAATATAAAAAATTCTCTTTATGCAGACTGGTTCTGGCAGATTCACCATATCTCTGCCTCACCCATTCCAGGCTGCCATCAGTCCTACTTTAATATTTTCACTCAAGCATGTCATTCTGCAGGAAGAGAGACCATAATAACACTCTTTACATCTGTGTATCTTTACGTTCAATGAAGACCGCTAGCAGTGCGGAGAAACGTGTTTTTCAGAGATGATACAGTAAATGGGCTGTAAATGGCGGTGGCGTTTATTTTGCTCAATGGCATTCACATTACAGCGTGAAAAAAAAGAGCTCTGCCAGTGCAGGAAAGCATCTGAGAACAACAAGAAGAGTCAGTGTAGAGAGGAACGGTGGATTGGGCTGACAGATGAGAAAAAAAAAAGCCAGCACATTCAATATTTACTGAACTGTCTGAATGCTTTTCCATGGTGCTTTATTCAGATTTATTCCCATCTACACTTGATACTGAAGCTCTGAAACTTTCCATACATGAAAAAGCACAAGTGTCACCTCCGCTGCCAACGAGCAGCTGTGCACACTGGGAGCATTGAAGCACCATGGGTTCCGCCATTTTCCCCCCTTGGCATTCGCACCATGTGGCCGAGGCTGTGTTCTGAGTCAGCCCTGCTTACTGCAAGTGAAAAAAAAAAGATCAGTTGCGTATGTATAGAATTAAAGAGGATCTATGCTCAAAAAGTAGACAATGTTTTATTTTTTTTCTTTCTAATCAACTGCTGCCTGCATCCCTGTTGACAGAGATTTCTCCTTAAAGCGGAACAAAACCTGATGATTTAACAGTTTCAAAACTGCCAGGAATGTAACTCTCACATTGGTTGTATTCTCAACTAAACTGTCAAACCATTAAATGGCTTTTGTCATAACTGATCACATGTGCAGCATCATGGCAGCTGACGATCAAACAGAGGCCAAGATGGCAGCTCTACTGGCTGAAAACAATAGGAGGGTTTAGTTTTGCTTTAATTCATGTGTTCTCACTGGAACAGGAAGCAAGGGTACCTTTCTTCACACTACGGTTGCAAACTGTCCAGCTCTGAAGTAGACGGTAACTGGACCCCTGCCCAGGTCTGAAGTTCTTGTCTGGGTGGTATAGCTTGTACTTCTGCCTAAGATGTGTTGAGGTGGCTTCAGTGCTGAGATCACTTAGAAACAGGAATTGCACATAAGCACCATATCAGTACAGGGCCGTGGTCCCTACTTACCGCCCTTCCACTTCCTATCTCACTTTCTGTTGAACTGTCCCCACATGCTAGGATCAGCTTACCAGAGGACTTTGACTGCATTGATGAGGAGGTACCTAACTGGAAAAAGAAGTGCAATCCAGTGGCGGCCCAGCCATTAGGGGCGGAGGAGCGCCGCCCCCCCCTATCCATGCATCCGGGCCCCTAATCTACATGCAGGGTGCCGGATGCATAGATTCCAATGGGGGATTTTTTTTTTTTTTTGAAGCACATGATTAGAGCCAGAGGCTCTAATAGGCTTCTGCAATTGCCAGTTAAAGTAGTGCAGTACCGAATAGCAATAAATGCTCTGGCCATGAAGAGGGTAAAACTTTCCAAAGGTCAAGTGGTTAAAGAAACCCATCGAGTGGTCTCATTCAACAAAAAAGAGTGGAAATTCCTTAGTACTGATTCTTAAGTGCAATGAAGCAGAATCTAGTCTGCTGAAGCCAAATTTGTACAAGATGGATTCTAATTGGTTCCTATGGGTTATTGCGCACAAGAAAAAAATATCTGCTGAATAACCTTATTTAGTTACCCAAGTTTGAATATGCTACCAATGCATACCATAGGTTTGTTGAAAGTTTCTTCCAGCTGATCCTGAGAGTCCCCAATACTCAAGCATTCACTATCCATACTTCATTATTGCTCCAACTTGCATAGTCCCGTAATGCTCATTAATATACTACCTGACCAGACATTTGTGGACACTTGAACATCACACGTATATGAACTTGTTGGACATCCCTTTCCAAAATTATGTGCAATTATATGGCCCCCTTCGTGGCTATAACAGCCTAAATTTTTTAAAATGGCTTTCCACGAGATTTTGGAAAGTGTGTTGGTGGAAATTTGTGCCCGTTCAGCCAAAAGAGTATTTGTGAAGGTCATGTATAGACGTTGGATGAGTAGACTTGGCTTGAAATTGCCGTTCCAATTCATCCCAAAGGTAATTAGCAGGGTTGAGGCCACGACTCTGTGCAGGCCATTCCATTTCCTCCACACCATACTGTCCAAACTATCTCCTTTTAGAGCCATGCTGGAACAGAGAAGGGCCTTCCTCAAATTGTTACCAAAGGGTTGGAAGGACATAAATGTCTAAAATGTCTTTATACACTATAGCAGTACCTTTCCTTAGAAACACCTAAAGCAGGGGTCTCCAAACTTTCTAAATAAATAGTCAGTTAACTTTCCTTCAGTGCGAGGAAAATATACCATTGTAGGTGTCAGTCTGGGAGGAATGGTGCATCATCATTGGTGTCAGCGGAAGGAATAGTGCCCCATTATTGGTGTCATTGGCAGGAGTAATGTCCCACTGTTGGAGTCAGTGGGAGGATTGGTGCCCTGAGGCCTGGATAAAGGCAAGCAAAGGGCCACATCTGGCCCCTGGGCCAATTTGGAAACCACTTAAGCTAAAGCAATCATTTGGAGTTGCATCCGCATCATTTTGGGCATATAAGCAAGTGTGATAGTCAGCCATCCACAAGCTTTGGGCCATATCATGTGCTGTATTAACCACAATTTATGTCACATGCTTTAATTTATCATTGTTTTTTCCAGCAACATTCACTCAACTCTTGCGTGAAATCTTGGTAATGTTCTTTTTAAATCTGCTGCTCATAATTAGGAACACACAAATCATCTACATAAACTTTTTTTTTTTCTCTTCAACACAGGCAATTTTAAGTTTCAATAAATGACCCTTAAAGTCTTTGGCGTTGTCGTGTTCAGCATCCTCTCCCTCCATCCCCCTACCAGGTATACGGAGAACCTCGGGCGATACAAACCGGCCGGTTTTCATTTAGCTTTTCATCTGCTTTTTTTTTCAAGCTTTGTATCACATTAGTACATGACCCCATAGGGTTTCACCTCTTGCTGAACCTCTTTGTTGTTGCAATGTACAGATTCTGTGAATCCTGCCGTTTTTGATCATTGAGTGATGTAGCTGGTAATTTAATGTTATTGCTGCCCTAGAGACGGACACTCGTGGAAGATGTGAAGAAAATATGAAAGAGCCGGCATAATTAGATCCTCATTTACCAAAATCTCAGAAAATACAAACATCATTTGTGAAAAGCCTTCGAAATGTAGTTAATGATAAAACGAGGTACGGAACTTGCCTGTCCTCCTTTTTAAACTGCTACTGGAAGACGCAAGAATTTTAATCCACTTGTCTACTGTTCAATTAAAGAAAGTTGGAGCCTCCAGGTGCGACTGTGACTTTTAGTTGAAGTTAATTCTATTCACTATATTCCTAATGTACCTGTGATATGCGGGTCACCGCTGATTTTACCAAGATTAATAAAATTTATTTTATAGCTACGTGACCTGCTTAATGTTAAGCCTTACTTATTAAGGTTCCAAGGAATGGCCACATTTGGGGACCTTGTACAATGACATACAGAAAAATGGCATACTGACACGATGATGCCAGAAATATCACACAAACATCTTGGATCCCAAAACCATGACACCGTGCAGGGCCCAGTCATTGTTGTGGGGCCCAAAGCAGCTGAGCTGCCCCTTGAGCCATTGCTGCCCCCAAATAGTTGATAGGTTGATTTGGCTATCATTCAGGAGATAAGGGCGGAAGTGAATGTTGGGGCCACTGGTGATTGGTTGGGTGTTATGTGTGAAGCCTGTGCTGTGATTGGCTAGCTCAGTATTGGAAAAGTTTGTCCAGGGGAGAGTGCCTGTTAGTCCCTGGCACAGACCCCTCTCCCTCACAATGTTTGACAAGCGTCAAATCATCAGCACGCTGAAGAACTTCTTCCCCGGAGGGTTCAGCGAGACGTGCCTGGTGTTCGCTTGACATCCTCTACACTATGGAATGCAGGGGTCTGTGAAGGGAGGGGAAGGGGTCCTGTGTAATGATGGGAGTAGTATGGGGGAGGGGAACCTGAATAATGATGGGGGGTAGTATGGGGGGGAGGTCCTGTGTAATGATGGAGAAGGGGGGTCCTGTGTATTGATGGGGGTAATATGGCAGAGGAGGTCTTATGCAATGATGGGAGTAGTATGTGGGAGGGGGTTCTGTGTAATTTTGGGAGTGCGGTTGGTGTGGAGAGTGAAAAAGCATGGTGGGGGGGCCCAAGAAAATGTTTGCCCAGGGTCCAATCAATATTAAAGATGGCTCTGACACCATGACACTTGGGAGTGCCAGAACAATGACACTTGGGGGTTCCAAATCAATTACCCACAAACTATTGGGGTTCAAAACAATGACACACTGATACCTGGAGGTTCCAAAAAAACAACACATTGATACTTGGGGGTTTCAAAACAATTGCACAGACTCAGGTTTCCGGACCATTGTACAAAGCACTTGGGGTTGCAAAAAAATGACACGGTGGCACTTGGGGGTTCCAAAAAAAAAAATGCACACAGACCTGAGATGCTAGAGCAGCCTTTCGCAACCAGGCTTCTTCCAGAGGTTGCTAGGGGTTCCTTGAGCAATAAGCAAAATCTGCCTCTTAGATGAGTAATCACTGACAGCACTGATCTTTTTAGCTATCTGTAAGAGGAAGATTCTTCCCAATGACCACATATTTAGGGAGCATTCTTCCCAATGACCCTCACACTAATATACTGCGAGCTGTATATATAGTAATTATTAGTAGAGGTTCCCTGAGCCCGGAATGTTATTTCAGGGGTTCCCCTATGTTAGAAAGGTTGAGAAAGGCTGTGCAAGAGCAATGGCAAAAGGATACCAAAGGTTCAATAACACAAGCATACAGACACGTGAAGGGCTAGAACAACTGCATACAGACACTTGGGGTTCCAGAACAGACACCACAATATTTGGAGTGCCAGAACAATGACACTTAGGTGTTCCAAATTAATTGTCCACAGACACCTGGGGGTTGATTTACCAAAACTGGAGAGTGCACAATCTGGTGCAGCTGTGCATCAGCTTCAAACTTCAGCTTGTTAAATTAAGCCTTGACAAAAGAACCTGGAAGCTGATTGGTTTCTGTGCCGAGCTGCACCAGATTTCGCACGCTCCAGTTTAGTAAATCAACTTCTTGGGGTTCAAAACAGTTACTTTTGGGGGCTCAACAACAACACAGTAACTTGGAAGTTCAAATAAATTACAGGGTGGCAATTGGGAGTTCCAAAAAACCCAGATGTTAGCAGTGGAAGCTGGTGTATATAGGGCGCCGTCCCCCCCGCCCATTCATGCGTCCGGCCCCCTAATATACACGCGGGGCGCCGGACGCATGGAGTTCAATGGGGATTTTTTTTTTTCAACCATGTGATTGCCAGAGGCTCTCACAGGCTAAAAAAAAGGGTGTGCTCGGGGCGCAGAGCCCACTCCATTGTGTGACAATAGTGAATGAAAATTCGCTATTGTCACACGGATCCTCCTCCTGGCCAATCAGGAAGCGGGTCATGAGACCCGTTTCCAGATTGGCCAAAAGGAGAGGCCATGCTATTGGCCAAGGAGGAGGAGGGAGGAGACACCAGGGAAGCCGCTGCCGTCACTGAGTGTTCCAGGGCATCCTTAGCGCTTTAATGTAAGTGGGCCGGCGATAGGGGGGGGTGGTGTGCGAGCAGGCGAGCTGGTGTGATACGGGGGGAGGGTATGGTGTGGTCCGCCTGCCGCCCCCCCGGCCCATGGAGCACCAGCCGCCACTAGATGTTAGAGTCATGGAAAAAAAAAAGACACTAATGGGTTGTAGAAAACAAGCATTTCTATGACTGAAACATGATCTACGAATGGAAGAGCGGACCTATCAATCATCTGCCCGACCTCCAGTTATAGAGCGTGTTTCATTCAAATAAAAGCAGTGGTACCAGCTTCTATGAATGGAGGAGGCAGGCAGAAAGGGCAGGTATAGCCATGCACTTTTGATGAGTGTAACAGCCCTTTAGTTCTATTGACCCCTGCCACAGAGAAAGATTATGGTGGCACGTGTAGGAGGACACAGCAGCACAAGGGGCACATGTAAAGGTAAGTTATGTCCTGTGTGCTGATTTTTTAACTATTTTGTTTTAGCTAAACTTAGGCTTAGTGATTCTAAAGGCATAATGTTTTTTTTTTCCCTTAAAGGGAACTAATTACTAAGGGAACTAAAGACTAATTTTTTTTTTCAATAAAAATAACAAACATGTCATACTTACCTGCTCTGTGTAATGGTTTTGCACTCCTCTTCTCGGGTCCCTTGCCGGAGCTCTTGGCCCTTCCCTCCTGCTAAGTGCCCCCACAGCAAGCTGCTTGCTGTGGGGGCACCGGAGCTGAACAGCTGCTATGTGTACTGCTATGTGTGTCCAGCCCCGCCCTCCTTCTCTCCTCAATGGCTCACTGACTTTAGTTGATAGCAGCAGGAGCCAATGGTGCTGCGCTGTAGTCTCAGCCAAATAGGGGGGGAGTCCCGGACAGCCGAGTCTCTTGTGAAACATTGCTGGATCTAGATGGACCTCTGGTAAGTATTAGGGAGGCTGAAGGGGCTTCTGTACACAAGTTTGTTTTTTTTTAACTTAATGCATTGAATGCATTAAGATAAACAACCTTCTGCCTTTACAACCATTTTAATGCATTCTCTGCATTAAGGTAAAGACCTTTCAATGTCAGCTCCCCCTAAACACTTAACTGTCTCCTCTTTAAACCAGAGCTAGGCTCTCTCTCTCCCTCTTCTCACACAACACTGAGGCAGCAGCGGGAGCCAATGGCTTCTACTGCCGTCAATCAAATCCTGTGAGCAGGGAGCTGGGGGAGTAGCCGAGCTGTGCGTGTCTATAAACGCACACAGCCCGGCTTGGGAGTGCACCCTCACGAGTGTCCCCTCAGCACACTGCTTGCTATGAAGAGGATAAGTGGACAACACCGTAAAGGGAACCCTGAAGAGACGGTAAGTAGCTGCTCAGTGCAATACCATTGTACAGAGCAGGTAAGTATAATATGTTTATTATTTTAGGAAAGGAAAATATGCCTTTACAACCAGTGTAAAGGCCCACTATAGTGACACATAATGCATTGTGATACATGTAGGTGGTTAAAAGCCAGAATCATAATATTCAGTAAAGTAATCATTTTTTCTGAGTCTTAATTCACATTTACAAGCAGACCAAGCTGCCTAGCAAAAAGTGACAATTATGGGGGTTGGGCCAAGCATATAACAATGCTTACAGAAGGTCAGATTTTGTTTTATCTTATTCATATTTTATTCATAGGATTTAATCCTTTATTCTAAAAAAAAAAAAATTTTAACTGCTTGGCTTGAGTTGGGTTTTAATTTGTTTGTCTCTTACTTAAAAGTCCATATAAACCTACATATAAACCAGACTACCCAGTAATTAGAGTGACAACGCTTCTGTGCGATTTCACCACAGAACGAACAATAATGTCACCTACTGAAGGAAGTAAGAAATCAACAAATATTCTAGCAAAAAAAACTATTATAAGCTGAACTCAAAAAATAAAAACTGCCGTGATACCAATAGTACAAAGTCTAATGAGAGCACCAAAATCATTTAATACTGATATTATATGAAAAACATAAAACAGCAACATGATTTGGCCTTCAAAGATGTCTGCAGTGTTACAAAACACATGAATTTGTCCATTGATTCAACTGGTACTATGATGGTACAGCAACCTAATGTTTAAAAAAAAAAAAATTAAAAAGAACCAAAATAGATGTTCAGCTGATATAAACTCATATTTAAATAAAAGACGACAAAATTCATATCAAAATCCTATAAAACAAAAGATAATAGTCAATTATAACCAATAATAGTTAATAATCAGATCTTATTAAAAAAAGATAAAATAATAATTATTCTTCAAAAATAATCCTAATAATATAGATAATAAAATGCATTGGAAGTGCATTAAAATCAAGAATAAATTGTGAATAAATGGAAACCACAAAAATAATATGTAGATTTACCCACTCTCATAGAAGTGCCCTGGATGTGCCTGGGCACACCTTAAATACCCTGTGTGGTGCAGATTCCCTCTACCAAAGCCCAGAGCCAGATTAACGTAGGGGCTATTGGAGGCACAGCTCCAGGCCCCTACCTTTATATAGGCCCCGGGTTGGCCATATTCACTGTTACCGCTCTTCTGTCACTTGTAAACACAGAAGTCTGGCTTCTATGCTCGCTTCCCCAGGCAGCTCCCTCAGAACCTCCCCACACAGCACGAAGGCCGGACAAGAAGGTACAGTTGCCGATGCATGGATGTGTTTATGGGCTTCAGAGACAGCATCCCATGTTAAATTAGGCATGCATGGCTGCACCCTTCCTCCTCTGGGTGCATGCCAAGGCACGGCCCTTAAGGCCCTTCAAAATCCTCAGCACCAAGCCCATGATGCTCTTAATCCGGCCCTGCCAAAGCCCCCCAAAGGGGCTACTAAAAAAGAAAACTGTGAAAAATATCAAAATAAAATTGTAAAAAATAATATAATTTTTTTTTCTTAAATAATTCATAAATAAAATTGCAAAGAATAATACAAAAATGACATAATAAAAACTACTGACACATCCACTGCCCTACTGACACCAACCTCTGCCCTATTGACACCATCCACTACTTTAATACACATTATTCTATTGCTAATTAGGGTGTTTTTTTTTTTTTTTTCCTAAAAAGGTGGACTATGCCATTAAAGTGATATTTAGAGTCGGTTCACACTAGCGCGACTTGTCAGGCGACTTGTCAGCCTGACAAGTCCTGCTCCCTCGCGGTCCATTGACCGCTACAGGACCCGTTCTAATAGAAGCGACACAAGTCGCTCTGACTTAGAAAAAGGGTTCTGTACTACTTCGGGGCGACCTCGGAGCAACTTGCATAGACTTCCATTATGTGAAGTCCCTGCAAGTCACTCCGAAGTCGTGATGCACGGGACTGCACAAGCCGCCCCCGAAGTAGTAAGGAGTCGTGTCGCCTCAGTGTGAACCGGCTCTTAAGCCAAGTCTTTGTAAAAAAAACAACAAAAACAAACAAACAAACATGTTATACTTATCTGCTCTGTGTAATGATTTTGCACAGAGCAGCCCTGATCCTTCTCTTCTTGGGTCTCCCACTGGTGCTCCTGGCCCCTCCCTCCTGCCAAGTGCAATAGCAGGTCCAATAACAAGCTCTGGGGGCACCCCGAGCAGACTCGCTCATTAGCCATTGCTCTATGTGTCCATTCACTCACAGAGCCGTGACTTGGCCCCACCCCGTCTTTCTTCTCATTGGCTCAATGGCTGTGATTGACAGCAATAGGAGCCAATGAGGAGGAAGAGTCCACGGAGGGCCGAGGCTGTCATGCACATCACTGGATCAGGAAATTAGGGCCAGTATTCTACATAGAATGTATAAAGGTAAAAAACCATGAGCCTTTAGAACCACTTTAAATAAAAAAAGTTAATCACCGTTAATGCTTAACTATGAAACATCTACAAAAAGAAGTGTAAGAGATGTATGTGAAGATAAATGAAAAAATAAAAATAAAGAATCCATGCAATCCGGGGGAAAAGATCATCTGGATGGCCAATAGTCACCTAAACATGTGACTGTCGGAGATAAACAGGAAAAACATTCAACCAGTTTGTTCAACTTTGGTCCAGACGTCAAGCAGTTTTTTTATTTGTTTATGCAAAAAAAAAAAAAAAAAGAATTTGCCTAAATTATTTGACATTTATGGAATGTTGGTGGGTAACTATGCTGTGAGTCAGAGACATGTGTGAAGCATAGTATAGGAATGACCTGATCTTAGTGCCACAGCTTCAGCCATTGGATGTCATTATGTAGCTAAACCTCTGGTGTCCGACCTGCATCCCAGGGGCCCACATGCTGCCTTTTAGCACTCACTGTTTAGCCCTCGGGGCCTCTGCAGATGGTAGTCTGTGTTTTGCTGATTTCTCGGGACAGTGAAGGAAAAATATTCTTTAGACAGCTTTCTAGTAGGTGTACAGTTTATTTATTTCACATGATTTAACATTTTCTGTGCTGTCCATCCCTCTCCTCTACTTATGTTTTTTGCTTTCCTCTGATGTTTTCACGGGCAATTACGTCTGTGTGCCGTGCAGGGCCACGTTTTGCCGGCATGGGGGATGCACAGGTGTTGCGTGCAACCTAGTGCCAGCGTTCCCATAGATGTCTGTTGGGACACGGGCCTGCATAGACACAATGGTGAAAACAGGAGGCCGAGCTGGGTTTTGCTGCCCCTCAAATCTGTTGTGCCCAGGAGGCAGTACAGCAGCAATTTTTCTGCAACCACATGTAATATTAAACCTCCTTACAGCCTGTCAAACATCCTATAAATACAGTCCACCATGGATCGCTTTTCTGATGGCAATTCTAGTGTAAATGAGCCCAAACTGAACAAGTTAAAGAAAGAAGCTAATTGGTTGCCATGCACGCTTACTCCAAATGCTGTCCGCTCTACTTAAGGGTATCCTGTATTAAAAAAAGGTGACCACCACTCTTGAGCAGGGGTCTCCAAACTTTCGAAACAAAGGGCCAGTTTACTTCCCCTTGAAACTTTAGGAGGGCCTGACTATGGCCATTGGGGGTAGAAAATTTCTTGGCATCAATGGGGGTAAACAATGCCATAGGCAATGTGGTCAGTGGAAGTAAAAAAAAAAAATGACATCATTGGTGTCAGTGGGAGGAATAGTGTCCCATAATTGGTATTAGTGGGACAATTCGTTCCTCATCTCTGATATCAGTGGGAGGAATAGTATCCCATCGTTGGTGTCAGTGGGAGGAATACTGTCCCATAATTGGTGATAGTGGGACAATCCGTTCCTCATCTCTGATATCAGTGGGAGGAATAGTATCCCATCGATGGTGTCAGTGGGAGGAATAGTGTCCCATTGTTGGTGTCAGTGGAAGGAATACTGTCCCATAATTGGTGATAGTGGGACAATCAGTTCCTCATCTCTGATATCAGTGGGAGAAATAGTATCCCATTGTTGGTGTCAGTTGGAGGAATACTGTCCCATAATTGGTGATAGTGGGACAATTAGTTCCTCATCTCTGATATCAGTGGGAGGAATAGCATCCCATCGTTGGTGTCAGTGGGAGGAATAGCATCCCATCGTTGGTGTCAGTGGAAGGAATACTGTCCCATAATTGGTGATAGTGGGGCAATCAGTTCATCATCTCTGATATCAGTGGGAGGAATAGTATCCCATCGTTGGTGTCAGTGGGAGGAATAGTGTCCCATAATTGGTATTAGTGAGACAATTAGTTCCTCATCTCTGATATCAGTGGGAGGAATAGCATCCCATTGTTGGTGTCAGTGGAAGGAATACTGTCCCATAATTGGTGATAGTGGGACAATCAGTTCCTCATCTCTGATATCAGTGGGAGGAATAGCATCCCATCGTTGGTGTCAGTGGGAGGAATAGTGTCCCATAATTGGTATTAGTGAGACAATTAGTTCCTCATCTCTGATATCAGTGGGAGGAATAGCATCCCATTGTTGGTGTCAGTGGAAGGAATACTGTCCCATAAGTGGTGATAGTGGGACAATCAGTTCCTCATCTCTGATATCAGTGGGAGGAATAGCATCCCATCGTTGGTGTCAGTGGGAGGAATAGTGTCCCATAATTGGTATTAGTGAGACAATTAGTTCCTCATTACTGATATCAGTGGGAGGAATAGTATCCCATCGTTGGTGTCAGTGGGAGGAATACTGTCCCATAATTGGTGATAGTGGGACAATCAGTTCCTCATCTCTGATATCAGTGGGAGGAATAGCATCCCATCGTTGGTGTCAGTGGGAGGAATACTGTCCCATAATTGGTGATAGTGGGACAATCCGTTCCTCATCTCTGATATCAGTGGGAGGAATAGTATCCCATCGATGGTGTCAGTGGGAGGAATAGTGTCCCATAGTTGGTGTCAGTGGAAGGAATACTGTCCCATAATTGGTGATAGTGGGACAATCAGTTCCTCATCTCTGATATCAGTGGGAGGAATAGTATCCCATCGTTGGTGTCAGTGGAAGGAATACTCTCCCATAATTGGTAATAGTGGGACAATCAGTTCCTCATCTCTGATATCAGTGGGAGGAATAGCATCCCATTGTTGGTGTCAGTGGAAGGAATAGTGTCCCATAATTGGTATTAGTGAGACAATTAGTTCCTCATCTCTGATATCAGTGGGAGGAATAGCATCCCATTGTTGGTGTCAGTGGAAGGAATACTGTCCCATAATTGGTGATAGTGGGACAATTAGTTCCTCATATCTGATATCAGTGGGAGGAATAGCACCCCATCGTTGGTGTCAGTGGAAGGAATACTGTCCCATAATTGGTGATAGTGGGACAATTAGTTCTCATCTCTAATATCAGTGGGAGGAATAGTATCCCGTCGTTGGTGTCAGTGGAAGGAATACTGTCCCATAATTTGTGATAGCGGGACAATTAGTTCCTCATCTCTGATATCAGTGGGAGGAATAGCATCCCATCGTTGGTGTCAGTGGGAGGAATACTGTCCCATAATTGGTGATAGTGTGATAATTAGTTCCTCATCTCTGATATCAGTGGGAGGAATAGCATCCCATCGTTGGTGTCAGTGGAAGGAATACTGTCCCAAGGGCCGAATAAAGTTAAACAAAGGGCCTCATACAGCCCATGGCCCGCAGTTTGGAGACCCCTGCTCTTGAGCAAACATAAATGCTCAACGTTTCATAAATGCTTTGGATTTGTGGTGCCCTGAACCTCAACTTTTATCATAAACCCAGGCTCTTTTTGTCAAGGTTTAGTACAAAAATATACCCCATCAAGATTTACAAATGTAATTTCTACCCACCGGAGGTACAAACAAGAATTAAAGTGTCAATAAACCCAACAGTTAAAAAAATAAATAAATCCCTTCACATGTAATATTACATAATATTAATAATTACCAAAAATCATTTTAAGTTTAATTTTATGGAGAGTGATAAAAACCTGGTTGAAAACGTTATAAGCACTCCCTCTTGCTTCATTTGCAGAAAGCTGCAAAGGCATGTATCCCATTATTCTGGAAACAAACCACACCCCCTTCCATTAAGACATGGTTTGCCAAGATCAATGAAGTTAAGCTAATGGAAGATCTCATGGATGCGGCACACCATAGAGAGGAACGGGTTTGTAAAATGTGGTTTTACTGGATGGAATTTACTTTCACACCTGAATATCGGTATATTCTGGGCTCTCAACCGTGACACTCCTGACCATTTTCTTTGAGGTGAGGCCTTTGACCTCAACAGACTTCCTTGAGCCAGCTCTACTCGTCCAGCACACTCACATTCTTTTCCCTAACCCGCTCCTCTGTGACACCCCTAACCATTTTTTTTGAGGTGAGGCCTTTGACCTCAACAGACTTCCTTGAGCCAGCTCTACTCGTCCAGCACCCTCACTTTCTTTTCCCTAACCCCCTCCTCCGTGACACCCCTAACCATTCCTTTTGAGGTGATGCCTTTGGCCCCAACAGACTTCCTTGAGTTAGCTCTTCTCGGGCAGCGGACTCACTTTCTTTTCCCTAACCCCCCCCCCTTTTTTTTTTTTTTTCCTTTCCTCTTCTCTGGCTTTTTCCTTCCTCTTTACTTTTCCCTTTCTGTCGCTTTTTTAGTCTTTTTCCATTTGTACTAAAAAAGTTATACGAGATAAAGGCTCATCAGGGGTCCTTGGGGGAAGGGAGCTACCTGGCTACTGTTTTGATAGACTTTATATCTGCTGGTCTATCTACAGTGATTTTACTGTTGACTTTATTTCTATATGTGTATCATGCTCCTTGCCATTTGTGGGAGCCTGTAGGACCCGATAATCACTGTATGACATAAAAACTGATAAAGAATAAAAAAAAAAAAAAAAAACTTGGTTGATCATGGGCGCCGCCTTTTCCTGTGTCCCCGCTGAAGCATCAGATCCTATCGTGTGGCTGTGGGCATTTACATAGTAGAGAGTCACAAGTCCCTTCCTCCTCTTCCATGCCTTTCAGAATAAATAGTGGGGGGGGGGGGGATCTAACAGGAAATGAGTGATGGAGGCTTCACCTCCCTGTTAGTCCCTCCCAGCATACATCATCAGAGTTCTAGTGGCTCCTCCCACAGATCCTTCCCTGTGAACAGGAATAAGCAGGGGAACAGCACAAGACCGCTCGAGTATATGAATAAAATAGGGTATTTAGATGCTTTAAAAAAAAAAATGGATGCTGAAGTCTTATGTGCAAACAATGTAAAAAACAATCTATTCCACTTAATCCTTGTGTCTTTAGTATCACTTTAATATACAAGAATATTTATACGTGTAGCACCCTCCGAGGTAGGTGCTAGGAAAAAGAATAGTTTGCTCTGCCTGCTTCACAGGGGAGCCTGATCAGTAGTTAGGCCTGTTGCATGTGTCCATGTGTGATTCATCTGGTCTGAGGGAGTGTCCCCACTGTATCCAATAGGGGAGCCTGTTGGACAGTGGATGAAACCCAGCCAGTAACACAGGCTTTTATGACTGTCCCAGTGGGTAGGCACAACAGGGGTGCATCCTGGAATATGCTATAAAAGCCACGGGCACATGTGACAGGGTGTCTTTGGGCAGGAAGCCAGGTCCCAGGAGGAGGGTGATGGCTGTCTCTCCTCCTGTTGCTGAGGTAGGAGGTCACAGGCGGTCAGCCTTGTGGACCAGAAGTGTGGTGCTGAGCCAGGAGGTCCAGTGGATGCTGACAAGGGAGTTGGAGGCTGAGCGACCCAGGGAAAAACAGTGTCCGTGAGTACTGGGAAGCTTGCCAGGGGTCTGCCCAGGAAGGGGACCACTCCAGTAGGGTGTCAGTGGACAGGAGGTCAGCGCACACAGTCAGTGAGAAAGGGGGTGCCAAGTTAGACCCTGAAGAGGAACCTAAACGAGAGTACATATTCTTTATCTTCACTTCAGTGGCAAGGTGAAGCAGTGGCCTTGCAGCATTCTGCAGTCAGTTGTCCTCAGGAATTGTGCATAGTTCAAGTTGGAGTATCCACTTATCCCTTCTCCCATCCAAGTTCCAATAAAAACACAAAAAAAAAAAAACGAATTCCCTGGACTATTCATTGTCTGAGCCACGAACATTTAATGCCGTGTATCTGCTGTCAGTTGCTAATGGTAACCCAGGGGAACCAAAGAAGTGTAATTCTCAGAAGCTCCCTAGGAGGCAGTGCTACAAATGCATTTAAAGAAGAAGTCTGGGGTGTAAATATACATACTCACCTCTAAACTGCAGATGACCCACAGCTCTAAGATCAAGAGCTCAGCAATCACATGACTGCTGAACAATCAGCTCTTGATCAGCTCAGAGAACAGAACGGTGGCTCTCAGTCACTACATCCCGCTCTGCTTCTCCAGTGCTCACTGGAACACCAGGCTGGGGAGGGGACAACCTTGCACTAAAAGGCAGACTCGGATGTCAATCAGGCAGCTCAGTGGATCCCAATAAAATTGTTGGCACCCTTCCAGAGCCTGGCATGTCTCTGCCCTTTTAGTAGGACTTACATCCATGAACTGGCATTTCAGCCAGGAAGTAGATGCAGACTCTGGACAATGGTTACGAAGTTCTTCAATCCTTCTGAGATGAAAAGCAGATGAAGGCATTACTGTGATCTCTGCAAGAGGTAATAAACACCTGGAAGTGTTACACCTTCTTGGGATGCATGCTTTTAACATGGACCGGCATAAATGCCATCTAGCATTTGGCATCTCTACACTCTTAGTTGCCCCTAGAGTGGTTACTATGGATATGGCAAAGGAATTTCTAGGCTCAAAAAGAAGTATGTACAGTCCTATCACAGGCTCCATTCCTCATTTCCCAAGTTAATACTAGATATGGCCTGGAATGTAGGCTGTGGCTTAGGATGACCTTCATCAGGCAGACTCTCTTCATTATTGTGAAGACTGGCAGCGTGGGCATTGGCAAAGCAGGTCAATATTTCCTCTTTTTGTTCTAGGACTACTTTCGTTTATAGTTTTTGCAAAACACATTCAATTTAAAAATTAATTTACCCAGAAACCCTTTCTCCATTTGAACCAGGTTTAAATGCATACATTTCCCATTGAGTATTTTCCATTTGCAGTTTTCACCCCAAAATTTTTGTTTTTTTAGAAATACTTTTATACGCATTGCAAAACTTCCATTCATGTCTTTTTTTTGTAACAATATTAAGTGCTTAAGTGCTTTGTGAGCATTGCGAAGGTCAGGCCATTAACAATGCAGGGCCTTTGTCATGCTATAACAGGAAGACTTCCAGAGGATATTACCTGACCAACAAACAATAAAACCCATGGACAGAGGAGATTGCACACATCTTACTTCACAGTATATTGGGAGTCAGTGAGTCCAGCCATTGTATGGAAACAATATATGTATACAGTATATATCAATCTATTGAACTGCTTTATCCTTGGAAAGAACAAAGGGGCCAACATAAAGAATATAAAAATGTTAACATGATTTAGTTAACTCTTGCTTTGCAAAATTTGGCACCTGGTTTCAACTTCTACCAGGCCTATATCTACATCAAGCATGTCTAACCCACGGAACTCCAGACATCCCAAGTCTCCCATGACTTGCAGGAGTCTCCCACCTTTGGCCGGCGACTCACGGACACCCGCCGTGTGATCTCCCAGCTGCTGCGGGAGACTTAGGATGTCTGCAGTCAGTGACAGAGTCGCTGCTTCCTACATAGTTCCGGCTCTGTGACAGGCGGAGTGATATGAAATGCACTCCACCTGTGACAGGAGCCATACAGGAAGCAGCGGGTCTGCTCTCTACTGCAGTTGCTGCTTCCTCCAGCAGTACCCGACGTCATGACCAGCAGTATCCACATGACCAGCATTACCCGCCAGCAGTAACCACCAGCATTACCCGCCAGCAGTAACCACCAGCATTACCCACCAGCATTAAACGCCAGCAGTAACCACCAGCATAACCCACCAACACTAACCACCAGCAGCACCCACCAGCAGTAACAGCCAGCAGTACCCGCCAGCAGTAACAGCCAGCAGTACCCGCCAGCAGTAACAGCCAGCAGTACCCGCCAGCAGTAACAGCCAGCAGTACCCACCAGCAGTAACAGCCAGCAGTACCCGCCAGCAGTCTGCAAAATAAGTAGAAAAGGTATGTGCATTAGCGTGTGTAAATTGTTGCAATATGTTTTTTAAAAACTAGTTGTGTTTTGTCATAATATGTCATGTCCTTTTTCATACATGTATGAAAAAGGACATGACATTTTCTGGCTGCCTAAGTCATATGTGCTAGGGGTGCAACTAGCCCCCAGCACATAACTGTAAATATCCCAGCATGTGCAGTGTTTCTGACTCCTCTCACCATGACCACTTCAAATCGAAGGTTGTGTTAGACTAGTAGATTTAGATGGACTTGACTAACAAATGGAAACTTTTTAAGCATTTACAGTTTTCTTTTTCCTTTTAGGATAAAGGTTTTACATAAAGAAATTAAAAAATAAACAAAAAAGGGCACCTCCATCTAGATGTAGCAATTTATTAAAAAGAATAAAAGACAAAACAATTGCACTCAATAGTAAAAGTGCATTAAGGCTTGTCGTAAACCCATATAGCCCTCTAAAGGATCACCGTGAGGCTGCAGAGCTCTGCAGGCATGTGGCTGGCTGAAGTATTTGGTCACTGTAGGTTTAATTAACCCTAGCCTTATGTGTCCCCTTGTTCTTTCCTTCACTTGCATTGTCTAGCACTAGTTTGGCAATGGCGCAGAGGGGCCGCATATTTGCGTGCAATAGCGCCAATAGAGCTGTGCCGGCGCAAATGGGTTAATACTTACCTGTCCCTTCCCTGTAAAGAAAAGGCTTAAAGGAGAAGTATAGCCAAAGCTGGTTTGGCTGTACTTCTCCTATAAATCACAGAAGTGCAGTTCATTATGCACTCCTATGACCCATTTTCAGCAGACAGCGGTCTTCTTACATCACAGCCTTGGTCCAGGCTCAGGAAAGATGGCGACAATGAAGTTTGGATCCATCCACATGCCTGGAAGAGCACTCGGCTCAGCCTCTCATCGAGCCGCTGAGAGCCTGGGGCAGCCATTCCTACCCGCTCCACAGTTCGTTCTGCACTCCTATGACCCATTTTCAGCAGAGAGCAGGCTGAAGCCCAATGTCGGCTGATGTCGTAGAGCCGGTCCAGGCTCAGGAAACTTCACACCAACATGCCTGGACCGGCACCCGCATCAGATTCTCAGCAAGCTGCTGAGAGCCTGAGTCGGCCCTTCCCACCCACTCCACAGCCCACCACTCCAGTGAGCGAGGGGAGGGGGGGGGGGCAGAGCAGAGAGTCGGTGACTGACAGCTCTCTCTTCAGGTAGCTCTGAGAACTGAGCGTGAGGGATAGGCAGGGTTTGATTGCTCGGTTCTCAGTGTTTCATTGTTAGAGACGGCAGGGGACCGACGCTGCATCCACCTAGGTAAGTATGATTCTAAAAAACAAAACAAAACCCATACTTCTCTTTTAAAGTGGTTGTAAACCCACCTTTATAACTTGTACCTATAGGTAAGCCTATAATAAGGCTTACATATAGGTACTGTAAATATCTTCTAAACTTGCACCGTTTAGGAGATATTAATGACGTCATCGGCACATGCGATCTGAAGAAACAACACTACCGCCTGTCAGTTTTTCAGGCGGACCTGATCAGATGCTCCATGCACCCCCTATGGAGCAGTAGATGTCAGCGGTGACATGTCCGCTGACACCTGCTACTATCCGATCCGATCCTGTCTGTGAAATCCAGACAGATGGAAACCCTATTTTCCATCCGTCTGGAGAAACAGATTGGATAAGATCGGATAAAAACGGACAGGCGGTCCATTATCATCCGATCTCCCGTAGAGGAGAGCGGGGATCTGAGAGGTCCGTCTCTGCACGTCAACCCCCTGCTCAGCGGGGATCAGCGGATCGAACCCGCGCTGAGCAAAACGGAGTCCACCGGGCGGTCCGTTTTCTTTCAATCTTCCATAGAGGAGAGCAGGGCTCTGACAGCTCTGTCTCTGCACAGTGAGCGGAGACGGAGCTGTCACCCCCGTGCTCAGCGGGGATCAGCGGAATCGATCCCCGCTGAGCAAAATGGAGTCCACCGGGCGGTCCGTTTTCTTTCGATCTTCCATAGAGGAGAGCATGGCTCTAACAGCTCTGTCTCTGGACAGTGAGCAGAGACAGACCTGTCACCCCCCCCCCCCGCTCAGCGGAGATCAGCGGATCGATCCCCTGCTGAGCAAAACTGAGTCCACCGGGCGGTCCGTTTTCTTTCGATCTTCCATAGAGGAGAGCAGGGCTCTGACAGCTCTGTCTCTGCACAGTGAGCAGAGACGGAGCTGTCACCCCCCCTGCTCAGCAGGGATCAGCGGATCGATCCCCCGCTGAGCAAAACGGAGTCCACCGGGCGGTCCATTTTCTTTCGATCTTCCATAGAGGAGAGCAGGGCTCTGACAGCTCTGTCTCTGCACAGTGAGCAGAGACGGACCTGTCACCCCCCTGCTCAGCGGGGATCAGCGGAATCTATCCCCCGCTGAGCAAAATGGAGTCCGCCGGGCGGAAAGCCCGTGTGAAAGGACCCTTACTGTTAGAAATTTGATTGAGAAAAAAATTCCATTCTGGTCTTTTGAATTTTCTTGTCATTGTAGTCAAACACGATTGTTGATTTGACTCCACCAAAGATTAAAACATTGAATAAACGTTCTTAAAAAGAAAAGTGTGTATGGCCAGTTTTACTAAGAAATATATCCTTCCTAACCTGATCCCTGTCAATGCCACCCTCACAATAAACCCTATTTGTTCCAGACATCATTATCTTTCTAGAATTCTCGTAACATTTGGGTGGGTTGAAAACAAAACAGGAACATTGCCCCTTTATTGAGTGCACATCATATAAGAAGTAACAGAAAATGCAACTTGGCATCAACGAGGATGGGTGCAAAGGAGTCTGGGAGCTCGCCAACATCTTGCCTCTGTACGGGCATCTTTGTAATAACGGTACAACGAAATGCATCTCCCAACAATAGAGCCGGGAGAATCTATGGAATATGTCGCTTCATATTTTCCATACAAACATAAAGTAGCACAAACAGAAAACAAAGACGCCGCGTCTCTCTCTTTTAACAAAGTCAAATATTTTTGAAAAATTACAAGAATGTCTGTTTGCTCATGTAACAACACAAGGTCACTTTTCTTCACCTACTTCCAATTACTAAATTCTGTGTTTCATGCACACTAATAACGATGTTGAGAGGAACAAAGGTAAGGTCGCGGGTACTTACCAGACTGACGAGCAGTTTTATCGCTTTGTTTTGTTAAGGTGCAGCGATTTTCAGTCTTCCAACGTAACTCCAGGCAGTCTGAAAAGAAGCAGGTTAAAATATCTCTCCGTTATAATTGGTATTTCAGATTTAATTAAAAATTAAACTTTCATAATGTTTCACCATCCAAAGCAAGGCACTATCAGTCAAGCATGACTTTTTCTTTTGGTGACAAAAAAAAAAAAAAAAAATCTTTTAGAATATTTTTTCTTTTTTTTATAATGAAAGAGGTGGGAGGAGGGAGGGAGATACAAAAGGACACAATGAACATGCTAAAGAAAATTTTGAAACAAAAGGAAAAAATGTAGATGATATTTTCATCCTAATTCCAGAAAGATCTGGATATTTCCATAAGAATGGAGACTGGGGTTATGAGATGTACTAGAGCGAAGCAAAGTGAATAGATACATTTTATCTGATGGGGTATTACAGAAAATGTGGCATACCAGCATGAAGAGTACCAGTTGCCAAGGCACAGAGAGACATACACTATATTACCAAAAGTATTGGGACGCCTGCCTTTACATGCACATGAGCTTTAATGACATCCCAGTCTTAGTCCGTAGGGTTCAATATTGAGTTGGCCCTCCCTTTGCAGCTATAACAGCTTCAACTCTTCTGGGAAGGCTGTCCACAAAGTTTAGGAGTGTGTCTATGGGAATGTTTGACCATTCTTCAAGAAATGCATTTGTGAGGTCAGGCACTGATGTGGGTGGGAAGACCTGGCTCGCAGTCTGCGCTCTAATTCATCCCAAAAGGTGTTCTATCGGGTTGAGGTCAGGACTCTGTACAGCCCAGTCAAGTTCCTCCACTCCAAACTCGCTCATCCATGTCTTTATGGACCTTGCTTTGTGCACTCATCCAAATCATTTGGTAGAGGGGTGATTACAGTGTGGGTTTTTTTTCAGTGATTGGGCTTGGCCCATTAGTTGCAATGAAGGGAACTCTTAAAGAGGTTGAAAAAAAAAAATTCATAAAAGAAAAACCTGGAAGACAAAGTCATAATGAGCTAGTACTTATTGCATACTAGCTCATTATTAAACACTTACCCTAGAACGAAGTCCCCGCAGTGCTGCCTGCTACTCACCGATAACACAGCAGACAAGTTCGGCCATCCTTTTTCCTGGTTCGCGTCCTCCGGCCATCTGATTGGCCAAAGGTGCGACTCCCGCGCATGCACGCGGGAGCCACCGTTCACGGCACAGGGCTCTGAAGGAACGTGCGGCATGGGTGGCCGTTCCTTCAGAGCGCATGCGCCAATGACATCATCGGCTGCATGCAATGTAAATACCTCCTAAATGGTGTACGTTTAGGAGATATTTACAGTCCCTATAGGTAAGCCTAATTATAGGCTTACCTATAGGCAAAAGTCATTAAGGGGGGTTTATAACCTCTTTAAGGTATCAGCATACCAAGACATTTTGGACAATTTAATGCTCCCAACTTTCTGGGAACAGTTTGGGGATGGCCCCTTCCTTTTCCAACATGACTGCACACCAGTGCACAAAGCAAGGTCCATAAAGACATGGATGAGGGAGTTAGAGGCGGAGGAAGTTGACTGGCCTGCACAGAGTCCTGACCTCAACCCGATAGAACACCTTTGGGATGAAATAGAGAGCAGACTGTGAGCCAGGCCTTCACATCCAACCTCTTCTGGAGGAATAGTCAAACATTCCCATTGATCCCTTTCCAAAAGAGTTGAGGCTGTTATAATTGCAAAGGGCAGGTTAACTTAATATTGAACCCTACAGACTAAGACTGGGATACTTGTAAAGTTCATGTACGTGTAAAGGCAGGTGTCCCAATACTTTCTGTAATAAACTATAGTGTCTATTAACTAATATTCGGTTAGGATGACGATTATGATTAATAACAAATCATAGAAAACCATATTTTCAAGAAGGGTTGTACAAAGCATGGAAAAGAAAAAACATGGGTGAATCATCCATACACAGATTTCCTCAATGATTTTTGGTCATGCCTCAGGGGTTAAATGTTTTTGGCACTCAGTGGTGTGTTACACCACCACACATTTAGTAAACTACCTACCTCTGACCCCTGAATGGGCACTTTTTAGCCTAATTGATATCACAGGTACTAGGATCTCAAGAAGCTGCAAACAACTCCTCACTATTATATCCCTTGAAGCTCAGAAAACCATCCTCTATAAGTGGACTTATCCGGAACCCCCCACTATTTCTTTGTTTATAGCTAAACTATCTTATGTTTTTTGCATGGACTGCATAGAGGTCTCCTTAAGCAAAGATTTACAGGTCAAAACATTTTTGGACGTTTGGGAATTATTAGTGCAAACCCTACAGTTGGTACCCAACAGTCTAATGAAGGCTTTCCAATATACCCAGTATTATCAAACTAGATTGCTAATAAATGACCCTCCAGCTTGACTCTGTATTCTCCACTTAACTGGAAATATCTGTTAAAACCTGATAGTTAAGGCATCCCCCCTTTTCCATCAACACCTATCAATTTTTATTTGAACGCTGTCCATCCTTGTACTTACTGTAACTCCTTTCTAGACCCTGTTCTACTAGGTTACTTTTACATCATTTAAGTACCTTTGTGCGCTCCCATCACAAAAGGGCATACGCATGTATGCGGCCTCACGGAAAAAAGCCCAGTTCCATGAGGCCGCATACATGTGTGCGGTCACCGGGAAGGGGTTATTGAACCAACAATGCATTTGTAAAATGGTGTTCAATAGGGTTGATTTTGGGGCTCTGCGTAGAGTTCCTCCAAACCAAACTGGTCAAAATATTTTAATATGAAGTTGGCTTTGCAGACAGGGGCGAAGTCATGCTAGAACATGAAATGACCTTCACCAATCTGTTGCCTCAAGCTTGAAAATGTACAATTGTCCTTGCATGCTGTAGCATTAACCATACCCATGCCTTCAAACACCTGAACTTTAGGTGGGTGTTCACATACCTCATATCATATAGTGTAGGTATGACAATCAGGTGTTCACAAATTTGGCTTTGTAGTGTGTAAGTCATTAGAATCATAACTCCTACACAGGGCTGGGACAAGGGGTGGGCAGAAGGGGCGGCTGTGAGGTGGGGGGTGCCATAAGGAGATTGAAGAGGAGGATATTTGTGATGGAAGGGGGGTTTGGGGGGCAGCAGGGGGTACTTTTGTTCTAAAAGGGGACATCTGGGGGGAATTTGTGCTGGGAGGTAAAAAAAACCTTCTGTGTGCCGCAGCCCCTCAGCCCCCCTAATACTTACCTGAGCCCCATCTCAATGCAACGATGTTGCACAAAAGAGCCTCAGATGTCTGTGGAATCTCCTCATTGGCTGAGACAGCAGTGGGGGCCTCTGGCTCCCACTGCTGTCAAAGTCAGTAAGTCAATGAGGACAGAGAGGGGGCAGGGCCGAGCCACAGCTCCATGTCTGAATGGACACACAGAGCAGTGGCTCGGCTCAAGTGCCCCCATTGCAGAGTTGTATAAAGTACTCGAAACCCATACTTGAGTAAAAGTACAAGTGCTCGATCAAAAAGTGACTTGAGTAGAATTGGAAGTGCTCGATCAAAAAGTGACTTGAGTAGAAGTACTAAAGTATCCAACATTTTTCGTACTTAAGTATTGCAAGTAGTTTTTTAAAAACTTTTGCTACTCAAGTACTGAAAGTAAAAGTACAAGTGCTGTGTTATGTAGTTATTAAAGAAAGAAGTCAAAAGTTTGAACATCATATTGTTTTTTATTATTTCAAATGCAGCTTTTATTTATACATACAGTAGCATTTATTTTCGTATGCGCTGATAATACATGTTTTGAGCTTCATGAAACCTGCCATCTACTGTTTTGGCAGTGGTAATTTTTATAATTGTAACGAGTAACTATGCAGCACAAAAAAAAAATATCGGAGTAGAAGTATTGAAATCATCGAAAACATGTAGTGAAGTAAAAGTGGAAGTAGGAGAAAAAAATTCTACTCTAGGAAGGTACAGATACCGCCTTTCAGTACTTAAGTACAGTAGTGAAGTAGTTCTACTTAGTTACTATACATCTCTGCCCCATAGCAATTTGCTTTCTGGGAGGGCACTCAGCAGGAGGGAGGGGCCAGGAGTGCTTGTGTCAGGACCTGGGCTTGAACCTGGGACCTCTTCAGTGTCTGGCATTGATTCTTTTCGTTGAGATATCTGGGATGCTGGATAGCTCCCTGTCTGATCTATTGGACAATCCTGTCTGATCTATTAGACAGCCATGCCTTGTGTCTTGATTGCTATTGAACCTTGAACTCCTTGCTCCTCCCATGAACTTACTATATAAGCCTTGCCTCTGCACTTCCAGTCGCCAGATTATTGTGGTCTGATCCTGCTTATTACTTGAGCTACTTCTATTGCTGTGTGGAAATCGACCTTGGCTTGTGACCCCGACTACGAAACTCTCTCCTGCACCGAACTTGGCTTGTGACCCCCGACTACAAACTCTCTCCTACACCGAACTTTGCTTGTGACCCCGACTACGGAACTCTCTCCTGCACCGAACTTGGCTTGTAACCCCCGACTACAAACTCTCTCCTGCACCGAACTTGGCTTGTGACCCCAAAACAGATTATTGGTCTAGTGATGTAGACTTTCCTTTATCTCGTTGACCTCAGAACTGAGCTTGCCTGACGTTGTCGGCCATTGGTCTCCGCTCATTACAGGTATTCTCCTAACGGCTGGCGAGGCAACCGAGAAGAGGAGGATCTGGGCTGCTCTGTGCAAAAACATTACACAGAGCAGGTTCACACTGAGGCCGGTGCAAGTTCAGCCGGCATTTCATCCTGGCTGCGGAGCGATTTAACAGACACCTGTGTGGGTTCCTGCACAGATGTCTATGGAAATCGCCCCCTGAAGTCGCCAAAAGTAGTACAGACCATACTTTTGGGAATCGGTGCAATGCTGCAAAGTTGGCATCACACCGATTCGGACGGTGCAATTGCCGGCAATTGGCTCCAATTTGACATGAGATTTGACACGTCATATTGGACCAATGTGAATGTGCGCTTAGTATCACTTTAAAGAGAACTTGCTGCTTTTCCCTGCATGTGCAAAGCTTCTACAAAGCTTTATACTATGGACTCAGTCAGGACTTAAAGAGAACCTGTTGCTTTTCCCTGCATGAGCAAATTGACTTCAAAGGTGACACTATTCCCGGCATACTTTGCCAAAGTGTTGCTGTTTGCTATGATAACTGGAGACAGTATGCAGATTCTGACCTTAAAACCCTTTAGAATATTCATTAGATGATGAGAACACTCTGCTAAAAAGTGTTGGTTTTTTGGGTTTTTTTTTTTTTTTTTTTTTGTAGGGAAGGGGGGAATCTGTTAATTGTGCAATGTGACCTGTAATTGCCATGGGGGTATGGGTGGTGGGTATGAATCGATCCAGCATATGTAGGCTCGCAGACCTTTGCACACTCTTCGAGGAAGATACCGATCAGCACTGTAATGCTGAAATGTTCATTTCAGCTCTCGGGCTGCCCAGTCTGGTGTCATCTCTCACAGCTCAAATTCTATCCAGCAAACAACATTATGGAAGCATTAGGAGAGCAGAATCTCGTTACAGCTACCCAGGCAACATTCTAGCTGACGATCCCGGCCTCCGCCAGCCCTGGGTTCGAGAAGCGCAATAAACAGAAAATTAGCCACGAAAGTAACACCTTGTGCTCCGTTATCCAACAGTCGCTCCATAATTTAATATGTGTTTAATAGCGCTGCGTTTAGGGTGTCTATATTGCCATTGTAAACAGTTACACAGCCAGCCTGGGATTCATTGCTCAGTGCCAATAAAGAAAGACGAGAGGAGGCAGAAACGTCGATAAAACTGTGAATTTCACCTTTGTGAATTCCCAAATCTTGGCCGATTAGACAAGTTTCATATCTTGTGCTCAGTTTATTGTAGTGCCTTAAAGCTGAACTCCAGGCAGATATGAAAAAAACACAGATGAATGTAGTTAAAAAAAAATGAAATGTACTTGTAAGTGCAGCTAGTGTACCTGAATCTGACTTTGTATCATCCTCTTGTAGTTCCCTGTACAGCAGCACAGTGTCTAAGTGGTTGGCAATGCCACCTAGCAGCACTAGGGTCGCCGGTTCAAACCCCAACCATGGCACTATCTGCCTGGAGTTTGCATGTTCTACCTGAGCCTGCGTGGGTTTTCTCAGAGTACTCCACACACTCCTAAAGACATGCTGGTAGGTTCATTGGCTCCTATCCAAATTGGCCCTAGTATGTGTAAGTATGAATGTGAGTTAGGGATCTTTAGATTGTAAAGCTCCTTAACCACTTTAAGGATCCTGCGCGAAGCCGCCATAGGTATACGTCGGTCGTGCACAGGCAGCTAGGGGGCGAGCCCCCCCCCCCCCTGGTCAGCATGGAAGCCGATGCACGGGGCAGGCAGCTCCAATTGCCGCCTGACACCTGCGAACGTTCCCCGTTGAGAGAGAAGAACGCTCAGTTGTTATAAACACAGCTGACAGTTCTTCTCCCTGGAATGATCACAGAGCTCCTGTGATCCTTCTATATAGGATCACAGGTCTCTGTGATCATTTCACAAGCCCCCCCCCCACAGTTAGAGACATGCCCCTAGGTACACATTTAACCCCTTGATCACCCACAATGTTAACCCCTTCCCTGCCAGTGTCATTATTACAGCAACAGTGCATATTTTTAGCACTGATTACTGTAGTAATGTCACTGGTCCCCCCAAAAGTGTTAAAAATGTCAGTCAGGGGTCCGATCTGTCCGCCGCAATGTCGCTGTCCCGCAAAAAATCACTGCGCAAAAATTCTGAATCGTCCTTAGAAAGTTCTGTATACACTATACAAAAATCGTACGAAAATTCTTCGGACAAAAATTTTCGCCCAATTTTCACCAACTTAGCACAATTCCATGAAATAATTAGATTTGTAAAACACTTGATATTAAGATAACTGCATCAAACAGGCTTGACGCGTTTTGTGGACTATTTTCCACTTCCACAGGAGCAGGCATATGATGCATATCTGCAAAAGATATATAGTATATAGAAATGCCAATATGATCTAATAAATGGAAGAGGGGAGGGAGAGGGGGGAAAAAGAATAACACATACCCAAACAACTTACAATACATTTTAGATTTCCAAAACGTGTCGTTGAAAGTTGGATTTGGCCAAAAAGTATATCCATCCCGGGAGCAGTAGAAGCGCAAACCGAGCGATCAGGGCACACACACAACACACCCAGGAGAAGATGGGCTTTGGAGTTGTGGTAGACAGTTGTAGGTGCAACAGAGTCAAAAATTTCCTATTAAAAAATATATAAATAATGTATACTTCATCTTTTACAGATATGCATCATATACCTGCTCCTGAGGAAGTGGAAAATAGTACATGAAACGCGTCGAGCCTGTTTGATGGAGTTATCATTATATAAAGTGTTTTACAAATCTAATTATTTCATGGAATTGTGCAATGTTGGTTTATATACAACCTGTAATTTGGGGTTGCATATCAGCTCATATCCATAGCTTTTTCATATATTTTGTAACGTGCCAT
Organism: Pelophylax lessonae; assembly: GCF_965119305.1. Lineage (NCBI taxonomy): Eukaryota > Metazoa > Chordata > Amphibia > Anura > Ranidae > Pelophylax > Pelophylax lessonae. Next base: position 23,611,643 of record NC_138769.1, read on the forward strand.
ACTTTTCACGTGTATTTCCATGTAACAATAAATGTGGTGCTGTGTATCAATTTTACCAGCTGTGTCATACGTCTCATTTAAAGTCCCAATATTCAATCTACCTACACTTGATATCAGCCACGAATAATAAAACCCCACTGACAGTCCGCACCAAGTGGCAACAACTTATCCCTGATTTGTCGGACGAGGACTGGGAGGAGGCGTGATCATCGCATCTCTCAGTCTACCCAGCAGTTAACGATAAACTGATACATCTTTACATGTTACATCAATCCTATTTGACTCAGATTCGGTTGCATGCCATGCCCCTACATGCACTAGATGTACCTGCCCGCGAGCGGACTTCGCCCATGTTATGTGGCAGTTTATCCGGTTATAGCCCGATACTGGAAAAGGGTGACCAAAGTTTTGTCTGTGGTCCTGTCTGATACAGTGCCGTGCACCCCCCTGATTTGTTTGCTGGGGGTGTTGGACGAGGAGCAATGGCCGCGTCATACTAGAACTATGCTGCTGGAGTCATTGTTTATGGCCCGCAAGGCCGTTGCCCTGAAGTCGATTCAATCCACTCCTCCCTCGGTGGATATGTGGTTGCAATTGGTTAATCAGGTGTTGCCATATGAAAAACTTGTATTTGAACATAGAGGTTGCCCAGGTAAATTCGATAAGGTGTGGGGGGCTTTGACCTCACCATCTCTTCTACCTAAGCTTGTCGGCCTTTTGGCTAAGATCAAGTGTAGTATCTGTTCTTATCAGTTGGTATGTACCTTGATGGTTAGTATCGGCATGGGGCTGAAAGGTACCGGGGCGTTCTGGGCGTAACTGGAGGACCGGGAAGTAAGCCGTGTCAGAGAAAGCCGGATAGGTCCATTGCCTTCTGATTTGAATGGGTCCGCCCCTGTCAGTTTGAAGGGAGCGAGAAAGCCGGTTTTGCCAATTTTCTGGTTAGTACTGCTCCTGGATGTGATTGGTAAGGAATGGCGGATGGTGGTGGGGGGACCTTTCCTCCTGGGTTGAATCTGGCCTTGCAAAAGGCTTGTCCCCAGTTAAAGGCAGGTTCTCCCTAAGCTGTCTAAAGTTCTGATGCCTCCTGACAGGATAGGGCTACACTGGGTCTGGCCTCGGGCCGAGACCGAAAAAGCCCATGGTGTACGTGCCCCTGGGGTGGCAGCTCAGGGGTGCCTTAATTCTCACTGGTGAGGGGCAGCTCACCTGAGTTTTTCGGCACCTTGGTCACTGCACCATCACACTTTTTCAGCACCTGCCTCTTGGGGCGGGCCTTTTGGCCAGCACCAGAGAAATTTTTATTCCTGGCCGGGGGGGCCTGCCAAGGTCCTGCACTTTGGCACTACCCAGCACTTCTCCACTTCCCTTTTCCCCACTCTGTTTTTTCTTTGTTGTGTGTCACGTTTGTCCCTTTTTGGTTGAGCACTTGCACGACTTGTATGGCGTAGGTCCTCGGGCCTGCCCTGAAAGTCTTGGGAGGGGGTGGATATGGCCTTCTGGCTTAGCTCGCCCTCTCTCATGGGGTCTCATTTCGGGGGAGCCCCACCCAGTACTCGGGGTGGGCTGTTACGGCAGTCCCCCTGAAGAATGGGGTCTGCCCGGCTTCGGCTGGGTGGACCAAAGTGAGTACCTCAGTCCCTGTCAGGAGCTTCGCGCCCCGGGGGATCAGGGTCAGGGCCCTTCCTCTTCGGAGGAGGGCCATGTGTACGCCTTGTGCACTTTTTTGTGTGTCTCACGTTTGCGTGTGTGCACTTTTTTATGCACCGGGTGTTAAGTCTTTTGAGTGTGTTTCACACACCACGGGCTTTAAAAAAAAAAAAAATCTCTTCTACCTAAGGTCATCACAGAGGGTATTGGATATCTTCATGTTTCTTTCCCTGCATTTGTCTCTTGTAACTCGACAGGCTCTTTGACCCTATAATGTGATGTAATGTTGCATACTGAATGTTTTTATTGTACCACAAGCTTTATCTCCTTCAATAAAAAGAGTTCACAAAAAAAAGTCCCAATCTTCTATCTAGATTCAAAAAGCAGGCTATTGTCTTTGTGTTCAGAGCCTGTATACAGAAAAGAAAAAAAGAAAAAAAAAAACAGAAATAAAAAATGGGCAGACTCAATGGACTATTCGGTCTATTTCTGCTGTCTCTTTTCTATGTTTCTATGTGAATAAGAAAAAATAAAAAGGGGTGGTGTCTGACTTAAAATACCTGCAGCACCAAACTTCTCTATGGCTCCATCCGTCTATGACAGCCTTTTTCAACACAGAAGAACCCTTGATATAAATTTCTGGTCTCGGGAACCCCTGCTAAAAGTAAAAAATCTACAACTCATGACTCAGTGTGACCGTCAGTGAGAAGAATGCTTCTTACTCTTGTCATCATTGGGAAGAATTACCCCCTTACAGATAGCTAAAAGGAACAATGGTGTCATTGGGAACTTATCGGAGAGGCAGAAATTGCCCATTGCTCAAGGAACTCCTAGCAACCCCAGGAGGCACCCTAGAGTTTCACGGAACCCTGGTTGAGAAACCGTGGTCTACAGGTTTCCCTCCGTCTGGATTTCACCATCTATCAAGTTACAGAAATAAATCGACTATGCAGGATCTGTTACTTTAATGTTTTCTACATTTATATTTGTTATGCAGAGGTGTACAATCAGGATTCTTTCACATGTAAATTGTATGTCAAGGTTCTCATATATCCAGGTCATGGTATAGCTAGCAGTAGTTAGTCACATTCAGTTGACTTTGTTTTGTAATGTTAAGGACATTTCACTATTCATGAAAGCAGCTTCTTCATTTCTAGAGAGTTTCAGGGACAAACCTTGGCATAGATAGTCTTTACATGCAATTTCTAACTATTATTTAGCAGTATATTCCATTTTAAATTGAAAATAAAACACTGAGTGGCTTACAGAGAGCATAACAGCTGTAAGTTAACAGTCAGCAATACTATCCTTTGTCAGTAATCTGGAGATCCTGGAAAGCGCCTGCTTTCGATACTGGAATGCCCTCCTTGCTGTCTCTAACTTAAAGCGGACCTCCACCCAAAAGAGGAAGCTCTGCTTGCCTGCCTCCTTTCCTCCTCCCCTACCACATTTGGCACCTTTTGGGGGGGGGGGGGGGGTTTAGTCACTCTGGCAGAGGAGGCAGGCTCATCTGAGGTGCGGAATCTAAGTACTAACCGGTCCTCACCAGCGCTCCTGATGGTGGAGATGGATTTTGCTGTGTGTTAGTACCAGGTCGCAGTCCTCAGGATCGCCCCACCAGGAGGTGAGCAAGCCAAGGTCCGGTAACAGATATAGCAGGTAGGAATCAAGCAGAAGCGTAGTCAAGGAGTAGCCAAAGGTCGGTAGCGAGTAGTTACAGGTTGGGATTAAGTGGGAGCGTAGTCGAGGAACAAGCCAAATGTTGATAACGAATGGTAGCGAAGATATGGACGGCAGCAGGAGAGACAAGCGAGATATTGGCTGGTGAAGGCACAATATTCTGGCAAACAGGAAGTGCAGAGACAGGGCTTAAATCAGGGAGTTCATGGGAGGAGCAAAGGGTTCAAGGTTCAAGGCAATTAAGATTCAAGGCAGGATCATTTAGGATTTGTCCAGGGAGCTGTCCAGTATAGGGTGGCTGAGTAAGCAGAGTCATTGCCTGACACAGTGAAGTCTCCAGGTTCAAGTCCAGATCCTGACAAGTTGTGATGGTACATAATGAAAACCCGTGGCTTTGTGTAACTAAAAGCCAAGCTTGATCCACCTGCTGGCTTGTATACAATTTTTGGGCATTTTGCAAAGACACCCCTGAAGAAACCTCAAGGCACCCTGGTTGAAAAAGGCTGATCTACAGAATATCAGTAAACTAACATAATATTAGGTTATGCCCGCTTATCATTTGTTATTGTGAGCTCCAAAAGTTCCTTTCGTGAGATGTAAATCTTCGGCACCTCTATCCCTGCCTACCGGTTTACTGCTTATGCTGATATTTGGGGGGGGGTCCATTTTGGCTCAGATCATAACGTCTATAATGGTCAGTGTCGGCCCGTACCTTTGCTGCAAATGGGTGTTGTGTTGTGATGAGGATTATTATTACTTCTAAATACAAATTGCAGAGGTGGCTGAGAATCCTTTATTATTGTGAGTTTTGTTTCTGGCCTGGAGCTTTTTTTAAACACATTTAACACAGCCAGTTAGTTACGAGCAAATCACATCAAGTCATCAAGAAAAATGATGAGGTTTGTTTTTCTCGTATCTGAGACGCCTCTGCTCCCACAGGTGGGGGAGTCACGGTGACACCGCCGGCCCAGCAAGAAGCATCTTGGTATCCTGTGTGAAACTTCAATTAAAGTTTTACTGTTCAGCGGGGATTTCAGTCTAATCAGCTTCACCTCTGGTGGGGCATTACCAGACATAAAACTTGATGCTTCCTCTATCAATGATTTTAACCCTGTTGATGTGTAAAGGGACCGAGCGGCACAGTTTATCAATCATGCAAAACATAACAGCAATATACAAATGCCACATCTACCCAACTTTATGAGACAGGAAGCAAGGACAACTTTTTTAATGTCAAACATTGTAGGCAAGAGGCTCTTAATGTTCCCACTTCATCTACATTGGAAGACACAGACTATATAGGTCCTTGTAGAGGTCCCCTAGGTTTATATAAGGTGCGGACCCTGCCCAACACATCACATGACCTCAGGCTAACATTTCATTGAGGTTTGCCATTGTCCATAATTGTTATGTTGGGTGCACACAGTTCAACTGTTTACAACTTCCTACGTTACTTCTAGACCCTTTCCCCACCAATCAAATGTGACTTAACTAGCCCCAACCATGTCATTTTTTTGACATGACTCAGCCTTTTATGTTACAAGACCACACTTTAACCACTTGACCTCTGGAAGATTTACCCCCCTTCATTACCAGGTAGTTTTTTTTTTTTTTGCAATGCACTGCATTATTTTAAATGACAATTGAGTGGCCATGCAACGCTGTACCCAAAAAAAAATGTATGTCCTTTTTTTCCCCACAAATAGAGCTTTCTTTTGGTGGCATTGTGGCGGTACCTGGAAAGCTCCTAAAATGGTGGATAATTAGCCTTCTAAAACAAAATGGTACATTCTGTGGCACTACAGAGACCAGGACAGTCAAGCTGTGCATTTTAGCCCCCCCACTTCTCTCTCATTATATTTTCCTCTCTATTCTCCTAGAACTAACGAGAATACAGATAAGCATGAAGCCAGGAATGTTAATTGCCATAGACTAATGTTATAGGCAACATCTGTAGGAGAAGGATATGTATTGCTGCCAAGCTAGTTAGGGAAATATGTATCTGTGACATAACTGTTGTTTTTATATATGTGATGTACACGCTTACTTAGGCACTTAGCAAACGGGCATGAGCCGGGCTAAGTCATTTATCGCTAGCCAATAAAAAAGGTTTGATTCTGAACTCCAAGTCTGAAATTCCTCCTGAGTTTCAATGAACTATTTGCTGCTACAGTATTTGATCACCTCTTTATTTTCAATTTTTTTTTTCCACGAAAGTGGAGTTACCCTTTAAATGAACACATCCTTATGCCACTATGATGAGTGCTCCACCCCTTATAGTTGGGTTCTCACCTCAAATGATTTGACCTTGCACCTAAGCTCGGTCTAAAACCGCCTTTTTGCCTCTTCCCTGCCTGGGAATGAGCATCCAGTTAGCCCCAATACCTACTGCTTGTCTTCCAGGGGCAGACTGGCAACTTTCAGCCCAGGGGCAAGTACAAACCAGAGACCCATGGTGCAGCAACTCAGCCCCCTTCCCACTCTCCCTTTTCCCTGCCTCCTCCTGACCCCCATTCCAGGCTGAAGCCCTGCTCCAGGTACTCTCTATTCACTGGCTGAATCCAGGTTCCCAACCTGGCCAGCAGGAGGCGGTTGGGGGGAGCTGGGACAGCACGGTTGGGGCTGGCCAGGGGAGGAGAGTCTCCAGTGGGGCATGAAACCGACCTCTGCTTAGACAGTTTACACCATCCATGCTGGAGGGAGGCCTGTGCTCTGTCCTTGTCTTCAACCTGCACTCAGTAGGTCAGCGGTGGGGTATTTTTACTTCTCTTCACCAGGAATAATTCAGGCATGTCTGTGGCAGAAGTAGTGCAGCCTTTTTACAGGACATCACAGTGGCCCAGGGGGCAATTGCCCCCCTGCCCCCTGGCCCAGTCCTCCCCTGTTGTCTTCTCACTCCACTCCTCCACAGCAACATACAATATCCTCCAACAGCAGTTTCATTTGTGCCTGCAAACCGTCAGTCTACACTCCCGGGAGCTGGTTCTGCCTAGTCGCCAGGTGCCGTCACTGTCCTTGCCCCTCCCCAGCACACGAAAGGAGAAGGAAAAGTGAACACCCTGTAATTTTTTTTTTTTTTTTTTGCGCTATAAACAAAAAAAGGCCAAAAATTTTGAAAAAAAATAAAATATTTTTTTCTATACTTTCTGCTATAAAACATATCCAATACAAAACACGAAAAAAAAAAATCTAATTTCTTTATAAATGTAGCTCAACATGTATTATGCTACGTATTTTTGGTATAAAATAAAAATCCCAATAAGCGATTGGTTTGCGCAAAAGTTATAATATCTACAAACTATGGGATATATACTGGAAATTTTATTTACTTTTTATACTAGTAATGGCGGCGATCAGCGACCTATAGTGGGACTGCGATATTGCGGTGAACATTCTGACGCTGACACTTTGTGGGGACCAGTGACACTAATGCAGTGATCAGTGGCAAAAAGATACACGGTTACTGTACTAATGACACTGGCCGGGAAGGGGTTAACATCAGGGGCGATCAAAGGGTTAACTGTGTGCCTAGCCAGTGTTTTACTATACTGTGTAAGGTGCTTTTACAACGGAAAAAGATGGAAATTATTACCTGCTTTGTAGGGACACAAATTCTATTCCGCCTCTTCTGTCAGAACAGCGATCTGCCTTGTTTACATTACATTGCAGTTCCGTGTCTCTGTCCAACGTTCGGCGGGTGCCAGAGTACATCAGGTACCATGCACCTGCCGATCGGCTTCCGGTGTGTGTAATCACAGCGGAAGCGAGCCATCGGCGGCGCGCATGTGCGCCCCCCTACCCAGAAGAGTTGGTTCACGTATATACGTGATATGGCACAGAGGTGCCGCCCTGTTGCAATAAAACTTCTATAGGGTGGACCTTAAATGCTGAAAATATAACTGTACTAATGTGTCCTAATCATAGATGGCCCATTCTCTAGATAACTCCACACATGCTCAAAAAGTTCAGGAGCAGCAGGAAGAGGTCACAGCTCCATAAGACGCATATCATAGATCTGGAAGAAACGTGAAGAGATAAGTATAAGGCCAGAGATCGACCGATTATCCGCAATGCCGATATATCAGGGGCCGATATGAACTTTCCCCGATATATCGGAGTCGGCCCCGGAGGTTACCGATATTGCCGATATTTCGGGAAAGTGCTTGTACCGAAGTGGTGACTGCAGCTAGAGGCATCACTCCGGTACCGGCATCCATAGCCGACAGTCGGCTGTCTTGTAATGACAACCGATGCAGCTGAGAAGCCACTCGGCTGTCATTACAAGGAGCGGGAGGGGACGCCCCCCCCCCTCCCACCGCCTTCCATGGCTCGCTAGGCATCCTACCTACACGGCCGCTGTAGAGAAGACCCGATCAAAGCCACATTCGGCTCTGATTGGGGCTCCATGTAAAAACCCGGAAGTGATGTCATGACATCACATCCGGGTACTCGGCAGCAAATTAAAAAAAAATGCGAGCATTCAAAACAGCCAAACCTGGCGTTTTGAACTATTATACAGGATTTATTGAATACTTTTAAGTGCAGAGGAGGGATTTGGGGTATTGTAGACCCCCCAGATCCCTCCACCAGAGTACCTGTAAAAAATAAAAAATAAATAAAAAAAAAAATGTTAAATGTCCGAAAATATCAGCCAATACCGATATCAATGACCAAAATATCGGTATCGGCAATAAAAAAAAAACTATATCGGTCGATCACTAGTTTGAATCTTGGCCAGTTAGGCAGGGATAGGCCAAGATTTGATCCATCTATAGCGATTTATTTATTTTTTTATTTTATTAAACTGATTATAAAGTCTCATTTAAAAAAAAAAAACAAAAAAAAAAACATGCACACAAGAGCAACGACTCTTTCCCTCCTCATTGGCTCAGAGACCGCAGCGGGAGCTGTTGGCTCCTGCTGCTGTCAATTACAGACAGGGAGCTGGGGACGGGCTAAGCCATGCTCTGTGTGTCAACGTCAATGCAAGACTGCAGCTAGAGTAAGAAGCTTGCTATGGGAAAGGGGGCCTCAGCATGGGAGGGAGGAGCCTTGAGCAGCTACGGTGGAACGCAGAAGGATCAAGGCTGCTCTGTGCAAAACCATTGCACAAAGCAGGTAAGTATAATGTGTTGGTCATTAAAATAAAATAAAATGCATTCCTTTACAATAACTTTAAGTTAGCAAGAAACAAATTAGAATCCAACTCAATTAATTCTTTTTAACCACCCATATAGCAAACTGATGGCGGCAAAGTGGTTGCACTATCCTGACTGGCCATCATATGACAGGCGCGAGTAGAGGAGAGCTGATCGGTGGCTCTACTGACGGGGGGGGGGGGGTATGTGCTGGTAATGAGAGCATTGATTACTGGTGCAGACCCTTGGGGGATGCCACTAGAGCCACCAGGGATTGCCCACCCATGGCCACCAGGGATTGCCCACCCATGGCCACCAGGGATGCCCACACATGGCCACTGGGGATGCCAATCAGTGCCCAGGGAGCCTGCCAGTGCCATCCTCATCAGTGCTGCCCATTTCCATCTACCAGTGCTGCCCAGCAGTGCCCATCATTGCCATCTATCAGTGCCCACCAATGCTGCATATCAGTGCTACCTATCGGTGCCCATCAGTGCTGCATATCAGTGCTGCCTATCAGTACCCATAAGTGCTGCATATTAGTGCCTCATCATCAGTGCCACTCCATCAGTGCCTCCTCATCAGTGCCTGCCAGTGCGGCCTCATCAGTGCAGGAAAAAAATGTATTTATTTATAAAATTTTATAACAAACAAAAAAACGTTTTTTTTTTTTTCAAACTTTTCGGTATTTTTTTATTTGTTTAGCAAAAAAGAAAAACCTTGCGGTGATCAAATACCACCAAAAGAAAGCTCTATTTGTGGGAAATAAATGACATAAATTTGGTTAAGGTACAGTGTTGCATGACCGCGCAATTGTCATTCAAATTGCAACAGCGCTAAAAGCTAAAAATTGGCCTGGGCAGGAAGGGGGTGAAAGTGCCCGGTATTGAAGTGGTTAAACTAAGAAACAGGAAAGAAGGTATGAACTATTTCGATAAAAGGTGACCCTCGTAAGCAACCATGTCAGTATAATAATATGTTCAGACCCCTATAACTGTTACTGAGTTAGCATGTAAATGTGGAGAAAATAAAAAAAAAGGCATGAGAAAAGAAAAAAAAAAAGAATTCATATAATGAATACTACCTTTACAGGTATGAAATAAATACACAATTTTTACAAATAGTAGGCCCACTGTGCTGATCTGCTGCCATGGCCAGTGACCCAGAAGGTATCAGCAAGGTAAAGGACATTATTATTTTATATCCTTGCATTTGGAGAGAAGAAAAGAGTCCACCTACCACCATTATATACATTAGCAGACAGTTCCAATCTTGGCTCTTGACAATGGTATTCCATCCTGTCTGTTTTTTGTAAATCAAGCTGTGTTGATGGCATACACACAACACAAGCAGCAATATTAATTATGCATCTGGACTGCAGCTATTACAAAGAGTCCTTTGTTCTTCACCGTGCTCCATGTCAACCTGTTTACGACCTTTATCTCCCCTCGTGTGTTGCTATTATTTCTTGGTTGGGTTACAAAGATCTTTTTTTATGAGGGCCGCTAATATGAAGCTGGATGACCCGTATGATGAAGAGGTGTTTAAATAGCCAGCCTGTCATCAAAGTGAATTGAAGATGACCTGCATGAAGACCTCAAAGGACTAAGATGCTATTAAACTGGCAGTTTTAGATATAAAATATAAAAAGGCAAAGGCCGCAGTGTTAAAGAGGCACTACTATCCAAACAAGGAAAAGGTACTGCTCGAAATGGTTTGTGGGAGCTACGCTCAAGAAGCAACCCAAAGAAGAAGCCTCTGATGGAAGCTAACATTTTCCAGGGCCTAGGCTTAACATATGTCCTCTGCAAATCCGGCTTGGCTCAAATTTACAGCCGCTGCCCCAAAGGGAGGGTCGCTGCAGGTGGAGCAAAGTCTGTACTGTGTTTCCCATAATCCTTGTTATCCAAGATCATTCCCATTCCTGCTCCTTTCTCTGGCTGGCCACTTTTGGGAGTTAAGTAGCATCAGAGGTTTCTCACCAAAGCTACATAGGTGGTAAGGCTGAATAAAGACACCAGTCCATCCAGTTTAAAGCGGAACTTCTCAATCAACATTGACTATTTTTAATCCTCATGCTGCTAGCATTAGTAAATAGATAGTAAGGTATATGATATTTACTTGTTTAAAACATTTATTTTTTTACATTTCTTCAGTTACCTTCTGGTTTCCAGGCCCAGACAAATGATAGTTATATAGTTAGTGAGGTTGAAAAAAGACACAAGTCCATCTGGCTCCACCAAAAAAAAAAACTAATGAAAACCCAACCATACAATCCCATATACACAATCCTATACCCACAGTTGATCCAGAGGAAGGCAGAAAAAACACCCCAGCAAAGCATGATCCAATTTGCTACAACAGGGGAAAAAGAATTCCTTCCTGATCTCCCGAGAGGCAATCCGATATTCCCTGGATCAACTTTACCTATAAATATTAGTACCCATTTATATTATGGACACCCAGGAAAGAATCCAGGCCTTTTTTTAAAGCAATCTAGTGAGCTGGCCAGAACCACCTCTGTTACAAAACAGCTGACCGTCGGCTAAGGACGCCAATACCAGAGTGATGCCTCTAGCTGCAGGCATCATTCCAGTACAAGCACTTTCCCGAAATATCGACAATATCGGTAACCTCAGGTGCTGATTCTGATATATCGGGAAAAGTGCATATCGGCCCCCGATATATCGGCTTTGCCGATAATCGGTCGATCCCTAGTTTGTAGTTTCAAATCTGTGATTTCTAGAATATTGCATCTTTACAACGTTACAAACTCATTCGAGTCCATGAAAGACAAATGCAAGAGAGGACAGGATAATGCGGAGAATCTCAATGTACACTCGGTTCAACAATGCAGCAATGATTGCTCACCAGTTGAGCGCTGACCAGAGTAAAGATCTGTCTCGCTATACAGTGTCTCACTGTTTAAGAGAATTTGGACTGAAGGCCCAATCTGCAGTGACCAAACCTCTCATTAGCCAAAAGAATCAAAAGGCTAGACTAACCTTTGCTGAGGAGCATGTTGTGTGGACAGAGGAGAACTGGCCCAAAGTTTACTTTAGTGATTAAAGCAAGTTTAATTTATTTGGGTCTGGTGGGAAACATTATGTTTGTCCACAAACTGGGGAAAGACTGAACCCAAAGTGTGTAAAGAAGTAAGTGAAAGGTGGAGGGGGAAGCGTCAAGGTTTGGGGATGTTTTCTGCAGCAGGAGTTGGGCCTCTTATACAGCTACATGGCAGAGTGAATGCAAATGTTTATCAGAACCTTTTTCGACAACATGCAGTTCCTTCGCTGGGTTCATCACCCAATCAGCCAGCAATGGTCATGCATGACAATGCCCCCTGTCACACAGCAAAACGGGCAAAGCAGTTCCTTGAAGCTGAAAACATTGAAATAATGAAATGGCCAGCCCAGAGTCTTGATCTAAACCCAATAGAAAACCTCTGGAAAATCCTTGGCGATCAAGATATGGCCAAGAAACCCACTACAGTCACCAAAGTGTGGAAGAGACTGGAAGAAGAATGGAACAAAATCACACAAGAGCAGTGTGAGAAACTAGTGATATCCTGTGCAAAGCAGATGTGCTGAAGTCATTTAAAGCAAGGGCCCCCCACTTCCTACTAGTTGTTGATTGCTCTAACCTTCAGAAATTTTAGTTGTAAACCTTTCCCAGTGATACAGTCTTTGCTGTTCTCTCATTTTCATCATTGTGTTTTCTACAAAAAAAAGTTTTTTTGTTAAAGTGCCTTGGTTTTTTGAAAAACACTGTTCTAATAGCATGGTATAGCCACAACAAACATTCTATCAAATGTTGAGCAACAAAGATTACATAATTTCTGAAAAAATCAAAAAAAGTTCATAAATTGTTCTCTAATTTTGATCTCCAGTGTGTATATGCAGTATCTCACAAAAGTGAGTACACCCCTTACATTTTTGTAAATATTTTATTATATCTTTTCATGTGACAAAACCAAAGAAATTAGACTTTGCTACAATGTAAAGTAGTGAGTGTACAGCTTGTATAACAGTGTAAATTTGTTGTCCCTTCAAAATAACTCAACACACAGCCATTAATGTCTAAACTGCTGGCAACAAAAGTGAGTACACCCCTAAGTAAAAATGTCCAATTTGGGCCCAAAGTGTCAATATTTTGTGTGGCCACAATTATTTTCCAGGCCTTAACCCTCCTGGGCATGGAGTTCACCAGAGCTTCACAGGTTGCCACTGGAGTCCTCTTCAAATACTCCATGATGACATCACAGAGCTGGTGGATGTTAGAGACCTTGCGCTCCTCCACCTTCCATTTGAGGATGCCCACAGATGCTCAATAGGGTTTAGGTCTGGAGACATGCTTGGCCCATCTATCACCTTTACCCTCAGATTCTTTAGCAAGGCAGTGGTCATCTTGGAAGTGTGTTTGGGGTGGTTATGTTGGAATACTGCCCTGCAGCCCAGTCTCCGGAGGGGATCATGCTCTGCTTCAGTGTGTCACAGTACATGTTGGCCAACATGGTTCCCTCAATGAACTGTAGCTCCCTAGTGCCGGCAACACTCATGTAGCCCCAGACCATGACACTCCCACCACCATGCTTGACTGTAGACAAGACACACTTGTCTTTGTACTCCTCACTGGTTGCTGCCACACACGCTTGACACCATCTGAACCAAATACGTTCATCTTGGTCTCATCAGACCACAGGACATGGTTCCAGTAATACAAGTCCTTAGTCTGCTTGTCTTCAACAAACTGTTTGCAGGCTTTCTTGTGCATCATCGTTCTGGGATGACAGCCATGCAGACCAATTAGATGCAGTGTGCGGCGTATGGTCTGAACATTGACAGGCTGACCACCGATCCCTTCAACCTCTGCAGCAATGCTGGCAGCACTCATATGTCTATTTCCCAAAGACAACCTCTGGATATGACGCTGAGCATGAGCACTTAACTTCTTTGGTTGACCATGGCGAGGCCTGTTCTGAGTGGAACCTATTCTGTTAAACCACTGTATTGTCTTGGCCACCATGCTGCAGCTCAATTTCAGGGTCTTGGCAATCTTCTTAGATCATCTTTATGTGGAGCAACAATTCTTTTTTTCAGATCCTCAGAGAGTTTTTTGCCATGAGGTACCATGTTGAACTTCCAGTGACCAGTATGAGAGAGTGAGAACAATAACACCAAATTTAACACACCTGCTCCCCATTCACACCTGAGCAGTGGCGTAGCGTGGGTTGCCAGCACCCGGGGCAAGGCAAGTAATTTGCGCCCCCTACACAAACCTACCCCCCCCCATACACTGACCCCCCTTCACTTACCCCCACTACACTGACACATACACTGACCCCTACTCTGACTCCCCCTTGCATTTCTATACACTGACCCCCCCATACAATAACACCCCCTACACTGACACCTATACAGACCCCCCTACACTGACCCCCCCATACACTGACCCCTACACTAACACCCCCCTACACTGCCCCCGACATACACTGACAGCTACACTGACACCTATACTGACCCCCTTACATTCCCACATACACTGACCCCCAATACACTGACCCCCTACATTTCCACATACACTGACCCCTACACTAATAGCTATACTGACCCCCCTACACTGACCTCCCCCATACACTGACACCTATACTGACCCCCCTACACTGACCGCCACATACACTGACACCTATACTGACCCCCCTACACTGACCGCCACATACACTGACACCTATACTGACCCCCCTACACTGACCGCCACATACACTGACACCTATACTGACCCCCCTACATTTCCACATACACTGACCCCCCCTACACTGATCCCCCCCATACACTGACACCTACGCTGACCCCCCTACACTGACACACCCTCCTCTACACTGACCCCCCCATACACTGACACCTACACTGATCCCCCCCGTACACTGACAGCTACACTGACACCTATACTGACCCCCTTACATTCCCACATACACTGACCCCCCATACACTGACCCCTACACTAATAGCTATACTGACCCCCCCATACACTGACACCTATACTGACCCACCTATACTGACCCCTCCATACAATGACACCTATACTGATCCCCCTACACTGACTGCCACATACACTGACACCCCTACATTTCCACATGCACTGACCCCCTACACTGATCCCCCCCATACACTGACACCTACACTGACCCCTACACTGACCCCTACACTGACACCTATAGTGACCCCCCTACACTGACACACCCTCCTCTACACTGACCCCCCCCATACACTGACACCTACACTGACCCCCCCCATACACTGACAGCTACACTGACACCTATACTGACCCCCTTACAATCCCACATACACTGACCCCCCCATACACTGACCCCTACACTGACTCCCCCCTACATTTCCAGATACACTGACCCCCACACTAATAGCTATACTGACCCCCCCCATACACTGACACCTATACTGACCCCCCTACACTGACCTCCCCCATACACTGACGCCTATACTGACCCCCCTACACTGATCCCTATACTGACCCCCCCATACACTGATGCCTATACTGACCTCCCCCATACACTGACGCCTATACTGACCCCCCTACACTGATCCCTATACTGACCCCCCTGCATTTCCACATACACTGACCCCCCCCTACACTGACACCTACACTGACACCTATGCTGACCCCCCTACACTGACACACCCTCCTCTACACTGACCCCCCCACATACACTGACACCTACACTGACACCTATGCTGACCCCCCTACACTGACACATCCTCCTCTACACTGACCCCCCCCCCATACACTGACACCTACACTGACCCCCCCCCCCCTCCCATGTTCACTTCACCTACACTGACACCTATACTGACCCCCCTACATTTCCACATACACTGACCCCCCCCCTACACTGACACCTACACTGACCCCTCCCTCCCTTCCATGTCCACTTCCCCTACACTGACACCTATGCTGACCCCCCCACTTCCCTGGGCCCTGGGGGCAGGCAAGACATCACTTACCTTGTTCTGTGCCAATACACTGGCGACTCGAGGAGGGGAGAGACAGCATGTCGGTGGCCGGCCGGACAGCAGGGGGAGACTCCGGAAGCGGTGCTGCACATGCACCGAGCCACAGACAGACTGGCATCTTCATCCACGACCAGCCCCGCCCCCTGGCCGCATGACACCTTCAGCGGTCCGCCGCTCGTCTTGCACAAAGCGGCGGCCACTGAGCCAAGAGGTGGAGTGCGGGCGGGCGCCGGGCGGGCAACTTCAGAATAAAGGGACACTTTGATCCCGCCGATTGCGGGCGTGGGATGCGCCCCCCTAAATGTTGCGCCCGGTGCCAGTGGCCCCCCCTGCACCCCCCACGCTACGCCACTGCACCTGAGACCTTGTAATACTAACGAGTCAAATGACACGGGGGAGGGAAAATGGCTAATTGGGTCCAAGCTGGACATTTTCACTTAGGGGTGTACTCACTTTTGTTGCCAGCGGTTTAGACAATAATGGCTGTGTGTTGAGTTATTTTGAGTGGGCAGCAAATTTACACTGTTATACAAGCTGTACACTCACTACTTTACATTGTAGCAAAGTGTAATTTCTTCAGTGATGTTACATGAAAATATATAATAAAATATTTACAAAAATGTGAGGGGTGTACTCACTTTTGTGAGATACTGTAAATATATATATATATATATATATATATATATATAGGTTTCATGAATTATTTTTATGTGTTTCTGATTTAACAATCATATCTTACCATCTTCAGCTGCAATCAGCCTTCAGAAACAACTGATCAGAAAGCAGAAGCATGAATAGAGAATGCCTACTGGTGGCAGCAGACTGCGATCAATTTATCGAATATACACACACACATAGAGGATATACATACATAGTGGATAATCTAAGTGCTCTTAGATTGGATAATCGCATTGCTTAATATGTACCTGTTTGATTATACATTGCCTTAATGTATGGCTCCTCGCTGGAAGCTAAGAACATTCATCTTGAATATACTTATGCATTAGATAAACAATTGCCGGGGCCGCAGGACATTAATTAACAACGTGACAGAGTGATTATAATTACAGGATACAATTACAAAGGAAGAAAGACATAAATTAAGTATATTTGTCCTATACATAATTAGCAGACAAGGTACTTATTCAAAAGGTGAGTCAGTGCTTTTTACACCCTCTTCACACCCATATGATAACACATCAACGGCTTAAATAATGAACCCAATATATGGTGATAGTGTGGAGGAACATATTATATTGTGGTGCCTTTTTCCTGCTTTTATTTTTTGATTTATTTATTTATATTTGAACTATAAGTATCAGCAAGGTCTTAAAAGTCCCTCCATAAAAATTCTGTTTCACTAGGATTAATAATATACGACCATAAGGAAAGGCCGCTGCATGAGATAACAAGAAAATAAAATGTTTATTTTATATAGAAGATCTGAACTAAAAAAAGTGAATATTTGCTATGTTATCGGGACCACCTATCTCAGCCTTTCTCAACACACAGGAACCCTTGAAGTAACTTTCCAATCTCAGGGAACCCCTGCTAAAAATTACTATATGAAAATAAGAATGCACCGCTTTCACATAAGAAAACAAAGTCCTTCAAAGTCCAAATGGTTGTGTCCAGAGTTGAAAAAGGCACCTCAAATAAGTGCACTATAATGCAAAGGGTGATAAAAGAAGTCCTCCACCAGCACCACAGCACACGGAGACTCTTATGCCTCGTACACACGCAACGATTATCGGCCGACCGATCGTCCGTCTTTTGTCCAGAGTTGTGTTTTGTTGGTTGGAATGTGCCTAGACTGCACACAAATTTTCTCGCCCAATAATATTCTACTTCAGAAGTGATGTCATGTGTTGGGTTGCTTTCTTTGTGTTCTTTCTTCACTGAGCATGCCCAGTCTTGCTCATCAGATTTTTCCCTGTCGAAATCTGTACTGACTGCACGAAAATCGGCCGTTGTGTTGATGGCCAACAAAAATTTTATAGTCTGCACACCAGATTTTTTTCGGCCGAAAAGTCGGAGATGGTTGTCAGAAGCATCATACTAACAAGCCGAAAATCGGCAGATCGGACGTTGGCCGAAAATTCCCTGCCAATTTTCGACGCGTGTGTACGGGGCTTTACCCTCGGTTGTGGACCACGTCATTACAAGTGGTCAACAGCACTCAATTCAACACCAACCATGGTCAAAATCTCCTGACAGCTTTAAATCTTCTAGACTGGTCACTCCGTCAGATGGGGCATCACATCATGTACAGTTCAGAAAGCAGAACAGAAACGCCTCATTGTGTAGTATTAAAAGCAATTAAGTATTTATTTAAACACACCAGAATACTCACAAACAATAGAGATGAAATCAGCAGGTCATTCCAAACCAAAGGAGAGTTTCTAACCAACAAGATGGCCACAGTCATCATGTATAGTGATGTCACATGTCCTGGCTCCGTGTTGATTAGAAATTCTTCTATGGTTTGGAATGACATGCTGATTTCATCTCTATTGTTTGTGAGTATTCTGTTGTGTTTAAGTAAAAGCTAAATTGCTTTTAATATTATACAATGAGGCGTTTCTGTTCTGCCTTCTGAGATTTACATGATGTGGTGCCCCATTTGACGCAGTGACCAATCTAGAAGATTTGAAACTGTCAGGAAACTGTCTGGAGAATTTGACTGTAGCTGGTGTTGAATTGAGCTCTGTTGACATTTTGTAATTAGGTGGTCCACAACTGAGGGTAAGAGGCTCTGTGTCCTGTGGTGGCGGTGGAGGACTTCTTTTATCACCCTTTGCGTTATAGTGCACTTATTTGAGGTGTCTTTTTCAACTCTGAACACAACTATTTGGACTTTGATGGACTTTGCCTAGTCATGTGAAAGCGTTGCATTCTTATTTCCATATATATTATTTGTTACCGACAAATTGTGCCAGCTGCTTTTGCTCAATATTGATTATGTGGTAATCTAAACACTGGTGAATTGATTTATATTTTCAGCTAAAAATTACTATAGCTACAACTCATGATCCATTGGTGTGATTGTCAGTGGGAAGAATGCCTTTGCACTTGTGGTCATTGGGAAGGATTACCAAAGATCAATGGTCTTGGTGGGAACTTATGTGAGAGGCAGAAATTGCTCATTGCTCAGGCACTCCTAAGAACCTCTGTAGGAACCCCAAAGTTCAATGGAACCCGTTTTTCATCCATTTTTCATCCGTTGTCACCCGTTTTTCATCTGTTGTCACCCGTTTTCATGCATTTTTTATTCTTTGTCATCCGTTTTTATCTGTTGTCATCCGTTTTTCCATCCATTGTCACCCGTTTATATCCGTTTTTCCTTCTTTGTCATCCATTTTTATCTGTTCTCATCCATTTTTCATCCGTTGTCACACGTTTTTCATTCAGTGTCACCCGTTTTCATAGTTACATAGTAGGTGAGGTTGAATAAAGACAATAGTCCATCCAGTTCAACCTGTGTAGGTTTGTGTGGCTGTAATCATCTCACATAGCCCTGAATGTCCTGATCCTTAATATGTAAGTCTAAGAGTCTTTTGAAAGCCACCATACTTCCCGCATCTGTTATTCATTCTTTGTCATCCCTTTTTATCTGTTCTCATCCGTTTTTCATCCGTTGTCACCCGTTTTTAATCCATTGTCACCCGTTTTCATCCGTTTTTCATTCTTTGTCATCCCTTTTTTATCTGCTCTCATCCGTTTTTCATCCATTGTCACCCGTTTACATCCGTTTTTTCATCCGTTGTCACCCGTTTTCATCCTTTGTCATCCGTTGTCACACATTTTCATCTGTTGTCATCTGTTTTTCATCCGTTGTCACCTGTTTACATCCGTTTTTATCCGTTGTCAGCTGTTTTCATCCTTTGTCATCCATTTTTATCTGTTCTCATCCGTTTTTCATCCGTTGTCACCTGCTTACATCCGTTTTTTCATCAGTTGTCACCCGTTTTCATCCTTTGTCACCCATTTACATCTGTTTTTCATTATTTGTCATCTATTTTTATCTGTTCTCATCCGTTTTTCATCCGTTGTCACCCGTTTTTAATCCATTGTAACCCGTTTTCATCCGTTTTTCATTCTTTGTCATCCTTTTTATCTGTTCTCATCCGTTTTTCATCTGTTGTCACCCGTTTTCATCCTTTGTCATCCGTTGTCAAACATTTTCATCTGTTGTCATCCGTTTTTCAACCGTCGTCACCTGTTTACATCCATTTTTCATCCGTTGTCACCCGTTTTTCATCTGTTGTCACCCGTTTTTTATTCTTTGTCATCCGTTTTTATCTGTTGTCATCCGTTTTTCCATCCATTGTCACCCGTTTATATCCGTTTTTCCTTCTTTGTCATCCATTTTTATCTGTTCTCATCCATTTTTCATCCGTTGTCACACGTTTTTCATTCAGTGTCACCCGTTTTCATAGTTACATAGTAGGTGAGGTTGTATAAAGACAATAGTCCATCCAGTTCAACCTGTGTAGGTTTGTGTGGCTGTAATCATCTCACATACCCCTGAATGTCCTGATCCTTAATATGTAAGTCTAAGAGTCTTTTGAAAGCCACCATACTTCCCGCATCTGTTATTCATTCTTTGTCATCCCTTTTTATCTGTTCTCATCCGTTTTTCATCCGTTGTCACCCGTTTTTAATCCATTGTCACCCGTTTTCATCCGTTTTTCATTCTTTGTCATCCCTTTTTTATCTGCTCTCATCCGTTTTTCATCCATTGTCACCCGTTTACATCCGTTTTTTCATCCGTTGTCACCCGTTTTCATCCTTTGTCATCCGTTGTCACACATTTTCATCTGTTGTCATCCGTTTTTCATCCGTTGTCACCTGTTTACATCCGTTTTTATCCGTTGTCAGCTGTTTTCATCCTTTGTCATCCATTTTTATCTGTTCTCATCCGTTTTTCATCCGTTGTCACCTGCTTACATCCGTTTTTTCATCAGTTGTCACCCGTTTTCATCCTTTGTCACCCATTTACATCTGTTTTTCATTCTTTGTCATCTATTTTTATCTGTTCTCATCCGTTTTTCATCCGTTGTCACCCGTTTTTAATCCATTGTAACCCGTTTTCATCCGTTTTTCATTCTTTGTCATCCTTTTTATCTGTTCTCATCCGTTTTTCATCTGTTGTCACCCGTTTTCATCCTTTGTCATCCGTTGTCAAACATTTTCATCTGTTGTCATCCGTTTTTCATCCGTTGTCAGCCGTTTTCATTCATTTTTCATCCCTTGTCATTTGTTTTCCGTCTGATCCGTTTTTCTAACGGATGAAAAATAGGGCTTTCATCCAATCAAAAAAATGGATGTTGACGGAAGCGGATGAAAACGGATGTAAATGGAAGATCATCCGTTTACATCTGTTTTTCCATAGGAATGCATTGATGTCCGTTTTTCATCCGCCAACAGATGGATGAAAAACGGGTGAACGGCATGTATGTGTGAAAGGGGCCTCACTGAACAAGCTGAAGTTAGAAGCTGATTGGCAACCATGCACAGCTGCACCAGATTTTGCATTCTCCAGTTTTAGTAAATCAGCCCCAATTGCGTATCCCCAAATGTCATAATTAGGAACCCGCAACTTAACAATTGCAACTAAACCCTTGTTTTTAGCGCATACTGTTGGGACAGGTCAACTCGGTTGGTCGGTAAGGAGAGCTGGGAATCTTTTTTGTTTCTTGTTACATGCGTTGCCCTTCCTAGGCTCCTTGCTGCAGAGACCAGTTATGGCGCTTTTCCACTGCATGGAACCGAACGGTTCGGCTCGCTTTTGTGCTTTTCCACTGCATGGTACCACATGGTACGGTGTTGGAACGGTTCGGTATGGTATGGCGGCGCTTTTCCACTACATGGAACTGAACGGTACGGCTCGCTTAAAGAGTACCACCTCAGTTGTGGTTCCAAGAGGGCCATACCGGTACCATATCCCACAATCCTTTGCATGCAGCCTTGACTGTTTGTCACTACTAGCCACTGATTGATCAGAGAATCATTGTTATCCCACCCACTTACTTTAGTACTACTTTAGTGGAAAAGCAAACCGTACCGAACTGTTCCAACACCGTACCATGCGGTACCATGCAGTGGAAAACCAAACCGGGCCAAGTGGAGCCGAGCCGGTACTTGCAGTGGAAAAGTGCCATTACAGGTGTGGGCAGTAACCATTTGTTTGTGCTAAGCATTAAGAACCTATCAGGCCCAACACTGATGCATTTTCCTTCTTTACTTACACTGAGCAGCATGGTAATGTCAGCCTGCGCCCCTCAGATCCTGTGTGTGCTGTTTATGTAACACCAGAGCCCGTTGGCCTGCCTTGACGAGAAAGAAATTCGCTCGACATGTTATATTCACAGAGTGAAGTCAGGAATCTGCTCTCTCCTTTGATGTTTTCTGCGTGTTGACGGTAGCAGGAAACAGCATTGGACACAAACAGTACTTATGTACTAAGCTGTTTCTTAACTCTGCATGCTACAGAAAGTCCCACTGTGTTAAGTAGGGATCCAGAAACAGCTCTCAAGCACATTAGCCCATTATGCTGGCTCTTTTCATATTATGTCTTTAATGCTAATGAAACGTTCTCAGTGTCATGTTTATGCAGAAATACACGGCAAGAACATTTTGCCAATCATTTTTTCCTTTTAAACTTTCTATAACGGGGCCCACTCCTGAGAGCCGCTGAAAGCAGGAGATCCGCACGCAGCTCTTGATACGGGAGAAAAATGCTTAACAAGATAGACAAAAAAAAAAGGCCGGCAAGAATAAATACTATACAAAAGGCGTCACTATTGGCGTCGATATTTCCTAAAGGATTCATGAAACCGACCTGTTCGACGCCTGGGGCATCGCGATGGTATATAATTATTTACCGTGTTTGTTTAAAGCATAGTCAGGTCATAAAGCGAGGCAGACGGGGTCCGGAGTTAATAATACAGGCAAAGCTTCCTTGTTGGCTGGGGAACTGCCTCAGGTGACACACAATGCCTCGGGGCTGTGGCTGGGATAACAGAGATACCATCCAACTTGAAGAAAAAGTTGACAAGTGTTTTAGCTGGAGCTAATCTAGCATACCAATGTGGTGCATGTACTGAGGCTGCTAATAACTGAAATGGTTACCAATCCGAGTGCATTGCATTGTTTTTATCTTTATAAAGCGGAGCTAAACCCATCAATTTAACAATATAGAAAAAAAAAATGACATTCTTGGCATGCAGCATGGCAGTTGCAGATCAAAAAGAGGCCTAGATGGCCGCTTCCATGGCTGAAAAAGATAGGAGGCAGGGGTGTAACTACAGGGGTTGCAATTGCAACCGGGCCCCATGCTCCAGGTGGCCTGTGCGGCTCCCCTGTACACCTGGATAGGAGGGGCAGCATGCAGAGAAATCACTGTCCTCCTTATTCCTCCTGTAGATGCAGGAGGAAAATGGAGGAGATTGGTTCCTCTGTATGCTACCCCCGCTGCCCCTCCTATCCAGTTCACTCATGTTCTGCTGTCTATGGGCCCCTGTGTGCTCCCCTGGTCCCCCCCCTTACTGTGCTGCCCCCCCCCACTTCTCCTATCCAGTTCACCCGTGTTCTGCTGTCTCTGGGCCCCTGTGTGCTCCCCTGCCCCCCCCCCCCCCACTGCCTGGCGGATATCGCGGCCGCTGGACCCACTGATTGGCTCCCCCTGTAGTCAATCAGCGCACATGCGCCTCCACTGCCATAAGTACAGGTACATTGTTTCGCGGGACAGAGCCGACCTGCTGGAGTATAATTCCGGCGACTGGTCGGTAAGGGGAGGGGGGTGGGACTCCCTTCGGCCACCCGCAGAAGTAATCGAGTGGCTAATTAGCAACTCAGATTAATTTTCCCTGAAATGGAATCGCTGGCTGCAAATATGATACTGGGATGATGCCTGTAGGTGCCGGCATAATCCCGGTATCACCACTGAACTCCAAGGATGTACAGGTACGTCCATTTGGGGAAGTGGTTAAAATACAAAACAATAGGCTGCCACTGCTGAACTCTCCATTCAGCTGGAAGAAGTTCACCTTTCCTGTATGGGGCCAATATTTTCCTCTATGTATAATTTCACACAAAACAAGTCAGAGTCTCACACCAAAATAATTTGCGAATGTGCACATGAGTTACGCATTCTCATAAAATTATTTCCAAGTTAAAGTAAAGTAAGTACAGCACCCCAAAATTCTGTATCTCAGAAAATTAGATTATTACATAAGACCACTAAAAAAAGGCTTCTATTAAAGAAATGTTGGCTTAGTGAAAAGTCTGTCCATGTACAGTATAGGATGCACTCAATACTTGGTCGGGTTCCTTTTGCATGAATTACTGCATCTATGCAGAGTGGCATGGAGGTGATCAGCCTGTGGCACTGCTGAGGTGTTATGGAAGCCCAGGTTGCTTTGATAGCGGCCTTCAGCTTCTCTGCATTGTTGGGTCTGGTTTCTCTCATCTTCCTCTTGACAATACCCCACAGATTGACTATGGAATTTAGGTCAGGCAAGTTTTCTGGCCAATCAAGCACAGTGATACCATGATCATGTGACCAGGTATTGGTAGTTTTGGCAGTGTGGGCGGTGCCAAGTCCTGCTGGAAAATGAAATCAGCTTCTCCATAAATCTGGTCAGCAGAGGGAAGCATGAAGAGCTCCAGAATTTCCTGGTAGAGGGCTGCACTGACTTTGGACTTGATAAAACACAGTGGACCAACACGAGCAGATGACACGGCTCCTCAAATCATCACTGACCGTGGAAAGTTCACACTGGACCTCATGCAACTTGGATTCGGTGCCTCTTCACTCTTCCTCCAGACTCTGGGACTTTCATTTCCAAAAAAAAAAAAAAATGCAAAATTGACTTTCACCCTACAAGGGGACTTTGGACCACTGAGCAACAATCCAGTCCTTTTTCTCCTTAGCCTAGGTAAGACGCTACTGACGTTGTCTCTGGTTCAGGAGTGGCTTGACACAAGGAATGTGACAGTTGTAGCCCATGTCCTGGATAGGTCTGTGTGTGGTTTGAAGCACTGACACCAGCCGTGGTGGTGTAATGTGAGATCTGAGTGGAGGGAAAGGACTACCATCCCCTTTTACATAGTCTGAAAGAGAAACATGCACAGCCGAGGCTTTGCCACCACAGGCCATGTGATGGAGGTTGGGAAAGGCCGGGTCCATCTCCCGGGATTGTCTGGTATCGGCATAACTTGTCAGAAGTGAATATAATGCCTGGTATACACTATGAGATTATTGGATGAATGATTGCCTTTTTTTTTTTTGCATGCTAGTCTCATATCAAAAATGAAGAGTTTACTAAAGTTACGAAAATTCTCGTACGAAAAAATAAAAATTTGGAAGTGATGTAATGTATTGTATTTTTGAACGATAACTGTACTGATTAAATGCTCTAATATCTACCCTAGAGGAGATGCTCCACTTGGAGTGCCTCCCGTTTCTATTGTCATCTGATCTCCGTGTCCCTGCCCCCTCTAGCAGGACTTCGATCTCGCTGGCAACAGGACATTCCGGAACTTGATGGCGAGGATTGGGATGATATCTGGAATTTCCCCTTTAAGATCTTGGTCTCCTTAACCACATAACGACTGACCACCGCAGTTCTACTGTGGTAGGCAGCCGCTTCTGGGCAAAGCGACGTTATACTACGTTGCTCGCTCAGGAGACTCTAGGATCCCCGCCCTCTGATCGTTAGCTGGGGAGCCAGTGCGTGTGACTGGTGGCTGCCGCCACTCACAATCTCCTGCAGCTGAGAGAGAAGGACGGACGGCTGATGTAAACACAGCCGTCTGTCATTCTCCCTGAAGTGATCACAGAGGCTATGTGATCCTGCTATATAGGATCGCATGTCTCTGTGATTACTTCACAAGCCACGCCCCCTGACAGTTAGAATCATGCCCCTAGGGAGATACTTAACCCTTTGATCACCAGTAAAGTTAACCTCTTCCCTGCCAGTGTCATTTTGACAGTAAGAGTGCATATTTTTATGTCACTGGTACTCCCAAAAGTGTCAAAAATGTCAGTCAGGGGTCCGATCTGTCCGCCGCAATGTCACAGTCCCGCAAAAAAAAAAAAAAAAATCGCAGATCGCCGCCATTACTAGTTAAAAAAAAAAAAAACAATAAATATGACATAAATCTTTCCTGTAGTTAGTAAGAGCAATAACTTTTGCGCAAACCAATCAAAATACGCTTATTGCGATTTTTTTACCAAAAATATGTAGCAGAAAACAAATCGGCAAAAAATGTTAAAAAATTTGGATTTTTACATTTCTTTTTTTGAGAATTTCATATAAAAGAATGTGAAAAACATTGTAATTTTTTTCAAAATTGTCGCTTTTTTTGTTTATAGCGCAAAAAATAAAAATCACACAGGTGATTAAATACCACCAAAAGAAAGCTCTATTTGTGGGAAGAAAAGGACGTCAATTTTGTTTGGGTACAGCGTCGCACAACCACGCAATCGTCCGTTAAAGTAACGCAGTGCCGAATCGCAAAATAGGGCCTGGTCATTGAGCAGCCAAATCCTCCGGGGCTAAAGTGGTTAGGATCTTGGTCTACTTGCGAGACTGCCTTGTTCAATTTAAAATAGTTCATAGGGCTCATTTTACCCCATAAAATAAATCCTTCCCATTCTTCTGACTGTTGGAGATGTGGGGCCACCTCGAGAGATTCCTCCCATGTTTTTTTGGTCTTGTCCCGAAAATAGTCTGTTTCTGGAGTGAGGTTTTAGATTTAATTAATTTAGTCACGTCTCTTTCCATTAGACTTACAATGGAGGCCTGTTTATTGGGCCTGGTTGAACCCTTGTCACCGACTGGAATGGAGTTCACTTTGATTGGCCTTCTTCTTTTCTATGCCAGAAAATCTATTCCGATGCAGTGGAAACGACCTTTTCCGCCCTCCCTTTCTTTCTGGAAACAGCTTGTAAATAAAAACCTACCACTATATAACGACACATACACTCACAGGGGATGTCCGAAGAAATATGATAAAGTATGGTATAAGTGGCTAGCGGAACTTTCGACAGCTTCCGATATGTCCTCAGATGTTTGAGCTCATGGAATTTATTATTTATTTTTTTTCGCTCGTCTGTACTTGACCGAGTAATGTATGCATTATATAAATTGTAGGTCCTTTTTTGGCTTTGCTGTACTGTGACATTTTGCCCATGTCTTTTTGTTTGTTTGTTGAAGTTTTGTTTTGTATTGTAGTTTGTTATGTTTTCTATTAATAAAAGAAGAAAAAAGATTTAAAAAAAAAAAACTAATATCGTGCGAGAAAACTTTTCGTGCTTGCCGTCATTGGCTCTCCAAAGTTCTGTACTAACGATCAGATTATCATACGATCGCTTCAAATGCGGTATTTTCCGTACGATTTTCTGATCGTGTGCACGGGCCATAAGACTGGCCATAACCTGTCATGAGTATGCAGATAGCCAGGGCTGCTGTTAGAAATCACGGGGCCCCGGCCCATACAGCCTACCTGGCAGGACCATATTTTCACTAAAAATACACTAAGATCATTATTAGCAGATGCAAATATAACAACAGAGAACCTGTGTAAATTACCCTTTTTTATTTATTTATTTATTTTTTTACAATTATAGTTTTTTTTTTTTTAAATGTTAAAATTTTTTATAATTTTAGTTTACAATTTCTTAGAATGATTCATGAACAATGTTTAATTATTATTTGTTTTTTTTTTACAATTTTTTTTACAATTTTTTTTTTTCTATAGGGAACATAATCAGATCCTATTCTACACCAGCACTTTATCTGGACTGTTATGCATTTTTGGATTATTAATACATAATATATATATTTATTATTTATGTGTTTTTTTTACACAGAACCTTGATTGTATGATTATTTATTGGACTTTTTTCATTTTTAATCTTTGAGTTATCGATTCACATTTGCACAGCTCATTGATCTTATGATTATTTATAATTATTTGAATTTTTTTGAGATATTTATTCACTTTTAATTTAGTGCCGATTTTTTTATTTATCTGCTTATTTTCACGCATAGGCGTTTACGCAAATTTGCGTCTTTCCGCGCACATGTATTCTTGCTTTCTTGTAAAATATGCAAATTAGCATTTTTCTTTCCAGATCAACAGTATGTTCGCGTGCGTTCATTTGTTCGCTTTTGCGCGCATTAGGCGTAAATTACTGTCCAATTTACTATTTTAATTAGTGTCCAAATTAGTGTTTAATTTATTTATCTGCTTATGTATGGTACGTGGTGACACTACAAATTTGGCAGCTTTATTCTTTAGTATTACTACTATTATTGTGGTTTACTTTTACACATTTTTTTTGGGATCACTTTCATTTACTTCACTGTTAGCGCATTGGCCCCTTACCTGATACGCGCGAAAATGCACGCGAATGTGTGCATTTAAATAAGAAAAATACGCCTGAAATTTACGGCTGAAAAAGGAGATGCTCAAACAGTGTGTAAGAGGCCTAACAGAAACTCAAAACTCTTTAAAGCGGTAGTATCCCGCTTTTTTTACACTTTTACCTACAGGTAAGCCTATATTAACCACTTGCCGACTGCCTAACGCCGATCTACGTCGGCAGTCAGCCCCTCACAGGCAAAGTGACGTAGGGCTACGTCACTAGCTTGTGAGGGTCTAGGGAGCGAGCGCGCCCCCGGAGGCGCGCTCCTGCTCCCGCGTGGTCACGGACCCCCCCGCGCGTGTGACCAGCGGACCCGATGTCCGCCGGCCACTCGGCGATCGGCGGGGGAGAGGGAGAAAGTCAGGCGGCTTGTGTAAACAAGCCACCTGTCATTCTCCTCGGTGTAAAAACACTGATCACACGGATCTGCTATGTAGATCCGTTGATCAGTGTCCTTACAGCTCAAGCCACAGCCAATCACAGTAGAAAGCACGCCCCTAGGGACACACACAGCCCCTCCCTCCCAAATAAAGTTAACCCCTTCACTACCAGTGTATTTTTACAGTAACAGTGCATATATATATAGCACTGATTACTGTAGAAATGTCACTGGTAACCCCAAAAGTGTCAAAAATGTCAGTCAAGGGTCCGATCTGTCCGCCGCAATGTCGCAGTACCGCAAAAAAATCGCAGATCGCCGCCATTACGCGTTAAAAAAAAAAAAACAACAAAAATGACATAAATCTTTCCCTTTGTTAGTAAACGCGATAACTTTTGCGCAAACCAATAAAAATACGCTTTTTGCGATTTTTTTTTACCAAACATAGGTAGCATAAAACAAATTGGCCGAAAATGTTAAAAAATTTTGATTTCTACATTTTTTTTGGGGGAATTTCATATAAAAAAATGTGAAAAATATTGCAATTTTTGCAAAATTGACGCTCTTTTTTTGTTTATAGCCCGTGATCAAAAAATCGCACAGGTGATCAAATACCACCAAAAGAAAGCTCTGTTTGTGGGAAAAAAAGGACGCCAAATTTGTTTAGGTACAGCGTCGCACGACCGCGCAATTGTCCGTTAAAGTCACGCAGTGCCGAATCGCAAAATACCCCCTGGTCAGGAAGGGGGTAAAATCTTCCGGGGCTTAAGTGGTTAAGGCTTACCTGTAGGTACAATTAATATCTCCTAAATCTGCATGGTTTAGGAGATATTTGCAGTGCATGCAGCCGCTCACGCGAGCGGCGCATGCGCTCTGAAGGTCCGGGGGGACCTTCAGTTTTCCTTGCCGGGAGCTTGCCGGAAAATCACTCCCGCGGGAGTGACGTCATCGCTGTGATTGACCGGAGCTGCCGAACCCGGAAGAGACACCGAGGGATGATGGCAGCACCCGCAGCGATGTCCGGGAGTCCGTGTTGGGGCTTCGTTCTAAGGTAAGTAATACATAATGAGCTAGTATGCGATGCTCATACTAGCTCATTATGCCTTTGTCTTGCAGGTTTTTTTTTTTTTTTCGGGTTTACAACCGCTTTAAAACATTTAAAGTCGAGGCCATAAAATTTCCAGTTGAAGCTGTGATGACTCACTAATCTTCACTACATCCACAGATGGGGGTGACACAACATTTTTTTTTTTTTTTTTTTTTTAACAATAAAAATAGTATTTGTAGTGGTCAGGGCAAAAAAAATAAAAAAATGTTGAGTTAGTGTAGAGATTTCTGTGAATAATCACATTCCATCGATATGACTCGTTTGAGCGGTTATATTAGTATTGTGCGCGGCCTGGAAGTGTGAATCAGGGTGATGACATCATCAGCATGGAACAAGCTTTTAATAAACTTCCTATATGTAAGTAGAAAACGCGGTAACATTATTTAATCCACTAGATAACGAAACTTGCCAAAATTGCTTTTCAACAGTAAAAATATATTTCTTTCGAGTAACAAAAAAACAAAACAAAAAAAAGACATACTTGTTCTGCATACAATACTAGATTGAAAGCAGAATTCCAGCCAAGAAACTAAATACGCATTATAATACACATATGTGAACCTTTAAGCTTGCCAAATATTGTAATTCCATTGAGCCAATTCTGAGACTGACACACTGAAGTGACACCAATCTTTCCTGTCATAGCTTCCTTCCTGTGCCGGTTCACATATATGCGGTGCGGGAAACCTGCAAATCCACTGCGTTCAAATCGCAGGCAGTTCACACTGCCATATGCGAATCGCTGGGGGTGTCAATACAAAAAGTTTAACGACACCCCCAGATCAGTTTGCATATCGCAGTGCGAACTGTCAGTTCGGACATGAATCAGATCCCATAGGTGTGAACCACCATGAAATCTGATTCTGCCCAGAAAAGGGTCATGTGCATGTTGTGTCCGAATGCGATGCAAATTCAGCCATACAATCTGTATGGCTGAATTCGCATTGCACAGACATCGCATGTGATTTGCAGAGCAGTGCGCTCCGAATGTCATTGCACTGATGTGAACCGGGACTTATAGGCCATACAAGGCTGCTGTTAGAAATCACAGGGACCCGTACAGCCTACCCAAATTTATCAAGACAATATTTTCACTAAATACACTAATATCATTATTAGCGGACACAAAAATAACAGAGAACCTGTGTGAAATACCCCCCTTTTTTTATAGTTTTTTACATTTTTTTTTTTTAAAATGTATAACTTTTTTTAAATTTAAAACATTTTAACAATTTTTATCAAAAAAAACATTTTTTTTACAGCCCATTCAGACTGGCACGACAGGATTTTGTGGGGCGACCTGTGAAGTGACGGTGCACAGCATGCACCGCGACCTCGGCGCGACTTGCACGGACTTCATATAATTGAAGTCAATGCAAGTCGCCTCCAGGTCGCCCCAAAGTAGTACAGGACCCTTTTTCTAAGTCGGAGCGACTTGTGTCGCTCCTATTAGAATGGGTCCTGTACTATTCAATGGCGAGCGACCGACCGCCACTAACAAGTCGCGCTAGTGTGAATGGACCCTTATATATTTGTATCTTTTTAAAATGTATGTTTTAAAAAAAGAAAAATAACATAACATAACACAACATTAGCCACGCAGGGCAAATACATAGAACACACATAACTGTGAAAACAATGTTCCACCTGCAACAAAAATCCCCCCCCCCTAGCAACAATAGACTCCCAGCAACAACAACAGATCTCCCCACAGCCAGCTTTAATAGACTCTTTGTCAGCTAGCAACAATATACACCTCCCTAAACAGTATATCTCTCCCAGCAACATCTGACCCCCCCCCCCAGCACTATAGGATCCACCCCCAGTAACAGTAGGTTCCCCAAAAGCAACAATAGACCTCCTCAGCAACAATAGACCCCCTGCCAAAATAGATCCCCTCCAGCTAGAATAGATTTCCCAGCAGCCAGTATCAATAGACCCTACATTACACTCCAGCACTCCATGCCATTACATAAAGTCAGTGCTGGAGGTTCCCCCCTATTCCCACAGAAAAAAAGCCCTGGGAATATGAAATGTTGGGTCTACATCATGGGTGTCCAACCTTTTGGCTTCTCTGGGCCACATTAAGTGTAGAAAAATTTTCTTGGCCTGCATATAAATTATATACTATAGTTAAGGTATATAAGTAATAAAACGCCGCAGCACCCTTCCCACGTCACCGCCACCCCCCCCCCCCCCCAAACGCACCAATTTAACACAACTATAGGATAATGAAATGAAATGGAATCAGTATACAGAGCTTCACTTCTTCTGAGGGATATTAAAGGAACACTCTAACCACCATGACCACTTCAGTGATTTGAAGTGGTCATGGTGAGAGGAGTCAGAAACACTGCACATGCTGGGATATTTCCAGTTATGTGTTGGGGGATAGTTGCACCCCTAGCACATATGACTAGGCAGCCAGAAAATGTCATGTCCTTATTTATACATGTATGAACAAGGACATGACATACTTTGACAAAACACAACTAGTTATTAAAAAACATATTGCAACAATTTACACATGCTAATGAACATACCTTTTCTACTTGTTTTGCATACTGCTGGTGGTTACTGCTGGCGGGTACTGCTGGTGGGTAATGCTGGCGGTAGTGCTGGTGGGTAATGCTGGCGGGTACTGCTGGTGGGTAATGCTGGCGGGTACTGCTGGTGGGTAATGCTGGCGGTAGTGCTGGTGGGTAATGCTGACGGGTACTGCCCGCGGGTAGTGTTGTTTGGTAATGCTGGCAGTTACTTCTGCCAGTTACTGCTGGTGGGTAATGCTGGCGGGTACTGCCCGCGGGTAGTGTTGGTGGGTAATGCTGGCAGTTACTTCTGCCGGTTACTGCTGGTGGGTAAAGCTGGCGGGTAGTAGTGGTGGGTAATGCTGGCGGGTACTGCCCGCGGGTAGTGTTGGTGGGTAATGCTGGCAGTTACTTCTGCCAGTTACTGCTGGTGGGTAATGCTGGCAGGTAATGCTGGCAGGTAATGCTGGTCATGTGGGTACTGCTGGTCATGACATCGGGTACTGCTGGTGGAAGCAGTAGAGAGCAAAGCCGCTGCTTCCTGTATGGCTCCTGTCACAGGCGGAGGAGGGGTGCATTTCATATCACTCCGCCTGTGACAGAGCCGGAGCTACACAGGAAGCATCGGCTCTGTCACTGACTGCAGACATCCTAAGTCTCCCGCAGCAGCCGTGAGATTGCACGGAACTTGCGGGTGTCCGTAAACTCCTGGCCAAAGGTGGGAGACTGTCTGGAGTTCCATGGCCAGTGGGCCGCATTGCCTAAGGTTCTGGGCCGCAGGTTGGACATGCCTGGTCTACATATTCTTTCATTCCACAGCATCCTGTGATATGTAACAGAGTAATTCCAGGAAGTTTAGCAACTAGGACATGTCATTCTCTAGGCAAGAATGGGGGCAGAAGGCTGGGCCAGCAAATGAGAAAAAAGAAAAAAAAACTTAAAGGGTAACTCTACTTTTGTGGAGGAAAAAAATAGCAAATAAAGAAAAAACAATATAGCGTATACAATTGCGACACAAATCATATTGGATGTGACGTTATATTTATACTGGTCGGGCCGGAAGTGTCGCCGCGGCCATTTTGAAGGAACTTGTATATGCAGTTCCGGCGGATGTTATCAAGTATAAATATACTTTATATTTATGTGACGTGACGTAACGCGTAGGAGGAGCCGCCAAACACCGGAAGTGACGTTAAGGATCGGAGCGAAGTTCTCCCAATGCTATTCAGATTGTTTCTACGCTCATAAGAAATTGACCAAATGTAAGTGCAATCGTTTTTTTATGAATAAATTGTTTTTAAATACTGCACCATGATGGCCCTCTGTGTTTAATGAGCCCCGAGGTCGTAACAGCAGTTAAGGACCCCTTAGAAAAAAGCACCCCAAGACGGACCCTGAGAGTTCACCCGGGACCATGAATAAGAGCCTGGAGATAGGATACGCGAGCCGTTGATCACCACACAAAAAAAAAAATGGCCCTACTGTGTATGTATGTATGTGAGTTAGGGACCTTAGATTGTGAGCTCCTTGAGGGCAGGGACTGATGTGAATGTGCAATGTATATGTAAAGCGCTGCGTAAATTGACAGCGCTATATAAGTACCTGAAATAAATAAATAAAAAAAATCCTAGTACATATCCCCCCCCCCCCCACACACACACACACACACACACACACACTTCCCAGCACAAAGTGCTCCCAAATCCCCCCACCTAGCACAAATCTTCTTCCGCCAACCCCCTCCCAATTCAAATCCCCCTAATTCACCACCTCCCCCAAATCTGCCCTCCTTGAAGAATACTTGCCCCCTGAAGCCCCCCCCCCCCCCAAGTTCCCTCTTCAAACACAAATCCCCTTTCCTCAATCTCCTTGTGCCACCCCCCCCCTCCACACCTTACGATACCACAGTGCCCAGGGCAGCCGCCCCTCTTGCCCACCCGGCCCTGGCCTCCATGCAAAGAGCAAGGCTCCTTCTCTGCAAGGAAGCACACTCTACGATTTTGCAAAGCCTAGAATGCATTTAACTGATTTGAACTAAACATTCAGTTGGAATTTAAAGAGTACATTTGTTTACACAGATCTGTACAATCTGTTTGGGTTTGGGTTAGGACCAGAAACAACTGGGAGTGTTTTATGGTAGACTGGTATACATTGAAGTGACTGTAGGGGCCCACTACTGTCCTAAAAGGAGCAGAGTACAGTGCCATGTGTCCCGGACTCATCTCCCTTTCAGCAGTCGCATCGTACAAGCCGTTGGAAGCTACTGCTATTGTAAACAAGGATGAACCTGACTTTGAGGACAAGTCATCTATGTACCGTCCCATCTTGATATATCCGTGCCTTCTCTATACAATATACAAGAACACTCTTTGAAAACACACAGAGGGGCCTGGAATTTGCCTCTTAGCTGGGATAATAATAAATGTCTGCTGGTGACTCAGACTCTTAGATCCAAATTTACATTCCCAATCCAGCTAAAAGATTTTAAGTTAAACAATTTTATAAAAAAAAAAAAAAGAAAAGAAAATGCAATAAACAACATTTATATCATCACCAGCGGCATTTGTTTCCACTACGCCTGTGCTAAATATTTTACAATACTGCCCTTGTGTTCTATTCTCCAGATCAGGGCTCCGAAAAGTGCAAATGTACGGCATCTCACGAAATGTCAGCTGCACCCTGAGAATCCTCTCTGGGACTTTCTATATATGTAATATTCTGTATGTTCTGGATCTATCATTATTATCTCCTATTTGGAAATGCAAAGGCCGTGTGTACCAAAAAAAAGTGGGCCCAGATCTGTGGCATACTTGGGGACAACAAAAATTTGAAGTGTTTTTCCTTTTATTTTATTATTGCAACTCCCTTTTCATAGGCCTACCTCTCCATAGTGTACGGTATATATTAAGTTGGTAAAAAAAAAAAATAGTAATAATAATTTTAAATGTACAAAAATATCGGCGCATGTCGGCTGATACCGATATGCATTGGCCAAAATATTATCGGTAACGAAAAACCGATATCGGTCGATCACTAATTTGTACCTGCTGACTTTTAATTTTTTTCTGAAGCAGCCTGAAGCTCCTTTTTAAATCTTAAAACGGAGTTCCACCAAAAAGTGGAACTTCCGCTTATATGCTTCCTCCCCTCCTCTGGTGCCACATTTGGCACCTTTCGGGGGGGGGGGGGGGAATGGGTACCTGTTTTTAACAGGTACTCTTCCCCGCATCCGGGAGACAGTGCTGGGGTGCTGTCCCTCGGAAGTCTGGCCCCCTCCTTTTTCCTCCGCCGCTGGGCCAATTACAAGGTGCAACGCGATTTGCACATGCGCAGTAGGGAACTAGCTGCGAAGCCGAAAGGTTTCACTGCCGGGTTCCCTTACCCTGGATGGCTACAGCAGCCCTCGAGAGCCGATACAAAAATTGACTTCGGGTGCCAACATCGCGGGAACCCTGGACAGGTAAGTTCTACTATTTAAAAGCCAGCAGCTACAGTATTTGTAATTTAA
Source organism: Pelophylax lessonae (assembly GCF_965119305.1). Taxonomy (NCBI): domain Eukaryota; kingdom Metazoa; phylum Chordata; class Amphibia; order Anura; family Ranidae; genus Pelophylax; species Pelophylax lessonae. The sequence goes on from NC_138769.1 coordinate 23,647,101, forward strand.
ATTTTTTCATTCGGTGCGGGACTCCGCTTTGAATGGAACTGCAGTTTAAGTCAGCTAAATACACATGCTTTAAATTTACAAAAGGTGTCCTAAGACTTATATATTGCTTTCTTTGTAAAGCACCCACAGCCTGGGTAGAAAAACCTGCCCCAGGGCAGGAAAGTGTCCTAATAATAAAAGTCAGCAGCTACAGTATTTGTAGTTGTTGACTTAATTTTTTTCTGAAGGAGCCTGAAGATACGCTTTAACCGGTTGCCAACCGCCGCACGACTATATACTGCGGCGGTCAGCCCCGGCCAGGCAGAGTGACGTAGGGGTACGTCACTCGCCTGTCACTGACTTGTAAGCCAATTGCGGGCGGGCGCGCGCCTGCCCCGGCCGAGGCGCGCACCCGCCCCGGCTCGTTCACTGACACTCACGATCGCTCCGGTGAAGGGACAAAGTCAGGCGGCTAATGTAAACAAGCCGCCTGTCATTCTCCCTGGTGTAAAAATGAAGATCAGACAGTTCTACTATGTAGGACCGTTGATCTCTGTTTTTACACCAATAGCCATGTCCCTTTACAGTTAGAATCACGCCCCTAGGACACACTTAACCCCTCCCTCTCCAATACAGTTAACCCCTTCCCTGCCAGTGTCATTTTTACAGTAACAGTGCATATATATAACACTGATTACTGCAGTAATGTCACTGGTACCCCCAAAAGTGTCAAAAATGTCAGTCAAGGGTCCGATCTGTCCGCCACAATGTCGCAGTAGCGCAAAAAAAATCGCAGATCGCCGCCATTACGCGTTAAAAAAAAACACCAAAAATGACAAAAATCTTTCCCTTTGTTAGTAAGCGCGATAACTTTTGCGCAAACCAATCAAAATACGCTTTTTGCGATTTTCTTTTTACCAAACATATGTAGCATAAAACAAATTGGCAGAAAATGTTAAAAAATTTTAATTTTTACATTTTATTTTTGGGGAATTTCATATAAAAAAATGTGAAAAATATTGTTATTTTTGCAAAATTGTCGCTCTTTTTTTGTTTATAGCGCATGATCAAAAAATCGCACAGGTGATCAAATACCACCAAAAGAAAGCTCTGTTTGTGGGAAAAAAAAGGACGTCAAATTAGTTTAGGTACAGCGTCGCACGACCGCGCAATTGTCCGTTAAAGTAACGCAAAATACCCCCTGGTCTTTAAGCAGCCAAATCCTCCAGGGCTTAAGTGGTTAAAACAAAAGGTGTCCTAAGACTTATATATTGCTTTCTTTGTAAAGCACCCACAGCCTGAATAGAAAAACCTGCCCCCTGGCATCTATAAGTGTCCTAATAATAAAAGTCAGCAGCTACAGTATTTGTAGTTTTTGACTTAATGTTTTTCTGAAGGAGCCTGAAGATCCTCTTTAAGTAGATGCTCCCCCCACCCAAGTATAGATTGTTCTGCGTTAACAAGAGATTTTTGTTATTGAAAGTTACATATTTCGATGTATAATGTGGCAGTATATTGGGCATCTGATTAAAGACCTGCCTGTTCAAAAATAAATCAATTCACCTTTGAGAACACCAGGAACATTCCCAGGGACAAACATTTTTAATGAAAAAAAAAAAAAAAAACTCCCCACTTTGGACCGTCCTTGGAAACCAGAGATAGCAACCATGAAACCCCTTTATTGCTGAATTTGTGAGCGGATATTTTCGGTTTTAAAATGGTACTTATGCATTTTGGAGTATTTTTCATTTGTTTAAAAAAAAAAAAAAAAAACGCAACAACATAGCAGACTTGAAATTTCAATTTTTTTTTTGTAAGTATATATATTTAATCTGATAAAAAAAAATAAAAAAATGGAGAGTGAATGCCCCCTTCTTTCCATGGGACAAAATACTGTTCACACGCAAAGAGATTGTGTCTCAGTGACGTGATTGTTCGATGCGATGAATTATTGAGGAGATGATGGTATCAGCGCTCTCGGTCCTTACTGTCTGCCAAAACACATAAGTACCGAGAGCACTTTATCCCCCCCTGCCATGGTGCTGTGCTCTGAGACTGACATTAATCCGCACATGAGGATAGCTTGTGAACGTTCCATTCTATACATTTTCTATCATTTATATTTTTACCAAATTTATGAAAATGGGAAAAGTAGCCAAAATGGACTGATTTGCTGAAGGCAAATAGACTGTGCACTTTGCATGTGCAGTTGCACTTATTTTCCCCAGAGCCTAGTGAATGTTTGGAAGCTCTGCTCCATCAATTAAGTGCAAGCAAAAATGCTGCTTTTTTTTTTTTTTTTGCCTTGCACCTGATTGGGTATTCTTTACAAAGTGAAGTTTAATAACATTTACTAAGCTCTGGGGAAAATTAGTCCAACTGCACTTACAAAGTGCACAGTCTAGGTCAGTGGTCTTCAAACTGATACCTGGGGGCAAGATGTGGCCCTTTGCTTGACTTTATCAGGCCCTTGGGACAATATTCTTCCTACTGACACCAATGAAGGGACACTATTCCTCCTACTGACACCAATGAAGGGACACTATTCTTCCTACTGACACCAATGAAGGGACACTATTCCTCCTACTGACACCAATGAAGGGACACTATTCCTCCTACTGACACCAATGAAGGGACACTATTCTTCCTACTGACACCAATGAAGGGACACTATTCCTCCTACTGACACCAATAAAGGGACACTATTCTTCCTACTGACACCAATGAAGGGACACTATTCCTCCTACTGACACCAATGAAGGGACACTATTCTTCCTACTGACACCAATGAAGGGACACTATTCTTCCTACTGACACCAATGAAGGGACACTATTCCTCCTACTGACACCAATGAAGGGACACTATTCTTCCTACTGACACCAATGAAGGGACACTATTCCTCCTACTGACACCAATGAAGGGACACTATTCCTCCTACTGACACCAAAGAACGGACACTATTCCTCCTACTGACACCAATGAAGGGACACTATTCTTCCTACTGACACCAATGAAGGGACACTATTCTTCCTACTGACACCAATGAAGGGACACTATTCTTCCTACTGACACCAATTAAGGGACACTATTCCTCCTACTGACACCAATGAAGGGACACTATTCTTCCTACTGACACCAATTAAGGGACACTATTCTTCCTACTGACACCAATGAAGGGACACTATTCTTCCTACTGACACCAATGAAGGGACACTATTTCTCCCCTTAATACCAACATGGGAAAGTTATTCCTCCCATTAACCACTTCTGGACCGGAAGATTTTCCCCCTAAATGACCAGACCATTTTTTGAGATTCAGCACTGCGTTACTTTAACATGCAATTGCGCGGTCCTCAAATAAAATGTCCTTTTTTTCCCCACAAATAGAGCTTTCTTTTGGTGGTATTTGATCACCTCTGCGATTTTTATTTTTTGCGCTATAAACAAAAAAAGAGCAACAATCCTGAAAAAAATATATATATTTTTCACTTTCTGCTATATAACATTCCTCCAAAAAAAAAATTAAAAATCTAAATTTTTTAACATTTTAGGCCAATTTGTTTTCTGCTACATATTTTTGGTAAAAAAATATTGCAATAAGCGTATTTTAATTGGTTTGCGCAAAGGTTATCATGTCTACTAAATACGGGAAAGATTTATGTCATTTTTTTATTTTTGTATTTTACTAGTAATGACGGCGATCTGCGATTTTTAGCGGGACTGCGACATTGCAGCCGACAGATCGGACCCCTAACTGACATTTTTGACACTTTTGGGAGGACCAGTGACATTACTACACTAATCAGTGCTAAAAATATGCACTGTTACTGTAATAATGACACTGGCAGGGAAGGGGTTAACACTGTGGGTGATCAAGGGGTTAAATGTGAGCCTAGGGGAGTGATATAGAAGGATCACAGGCACTCTGTGATCTTTCCAGAGAGAAGAACGGTCAGCTGTGTTTACAACAGCTGACCGTTCTTCTATCTCAGCGGGGAGCGATCGCGGGTGTCAGGTGGCAATCAGAGCCGCCTGCCCGCGTATCAGAGTCCCCGCTGCCGGCGGCGTGCGCTCGCCCCCTAGCTGCAGGCACGCGAGCGACGTAGCCCTACATCGGTTCGCGTAGGAGGGCCGCCCTGCCGCAGTATATAAGGGTGGTCCGGAACCGGTTAATACCAGTGATGGGGCATTCTTTGCTCCCATTGATGCCACTGGCCACAATCTAGCCCCCTCAAAGTCTGAAGGACAGTAAAGTGGTCCTTTGATTAGAAAGTGAAGACCCCTGGTCTAAATCAAGCCAAAAGTTGCTGTTTGCCAGCACCACCCCGACCCATACCTACCACATAACCTTAACCAGCTTTCAAAAACTAAGGCCCAAATAACAGTCAAGCTATCTTTAACATTCAACCCTTCACATGTAATCATTTGACCTGAAAACCTAAAAACTGTAACATTAACTAATCCTCTATTGAATCCACTGACTCTAGTTTTAAAGTAGAACTATAGGCAATTTATTTGTTGGATAGATTAAGGTAGGGTTATAAGACCTGTAGAAATTATTTTTGCCATCTTTGTCCCATTGCGGAGATTTCCCTTCACTTCCTGTCCCATAGCCAATCAGGAAGTGAAAGGAAATCCCTGCAAATTAAGCTAATCTTTTGGACCTTCAGGTCCTCAGGGGGACCTCCAGGTCACCAGAATTTTAGTGTCCACATTGGAAGATTTCCCCTCTATTACTTTTCTTAGGGCAACCAAAAATTAGGGGTTTTATTTTTTCGCGTTCAATGATAATGGTAAATAGAGAGGATTAATCTCCCTAACGGGGCCACAGACAGCAATAAAAACTGACATGTGTTCTAGCCCATCTCCACTCTATCCAAAATTAAAAAACAAATTTTGTCTTTGGTTATACTTTACCTTTGTGGGGCGGTGTAGGCGAGGATTCAGATCTCTAAACCATCAAACTGAGTCATTAATTGAGCCCAGTATTTTGGATTTGGCGGCTCTCCACAGAGCAAGGGACCCTCTAGAGAAGTTGGGGGGGTTGCCAAAAGTGAGAAATTTATACATAGATAAGCCAAAAAGAGAACCAAGGACCTACCTATATAGGTATCTTGTAAAGAAAAATACCCTTTTGATGCCTTCATATGAATGCTACAATTCTGTAGGTACTTTAGGCTGGCACAATAATAGTACAGACATACGAGTACTATCTTTCTCGTATCTTTTTGCTGTACTGTACTTTTCCCATCTCCCCATTCTAAGTGCAGTTTTTGTCTTCATGAGGGCTATTTTGTTTGAGTTGATGCTCATTTGGAAGGATCAGATGGGAACTGACTTTGGAGCAGCTGGCTTCCAATTTTATGAGCAATTATCATTTGTATCATGTGATACGACGATCAGTTCAAAAGAATTGGAACCTTCAGCTGTAATCTTTGACATGTATCATGCATGCTGCATCCATATAAAAAATTAACTAATGTTTTACAGTTTTTGGAGATATGATCAGATTAAAATGTGTGTGGACACCTTTAAACTTGCACTGAAAGCCAAACTAAGGTCGATATCAACCCAAAAATGAAGGTCGATAATCAACCCAATCCCTAAAATCTCATAAAGCGTACCTGGTAACTGAGCTGGGACAAAGGGTGGGCAGCAGGGACAGCTGCCCAAGGCACAACAGTTGGGGAAGGCACCCCTCACTCATGCCAGCTAAGGTGGCTAGCAACCAACGGGCCGAAGATTCATGTCTACTCCCAACAGCTACTGCTGTTGCGCTGTGCTCCAACATACTCTATCCACCCCATCTCTACCAACTCTAGCAACTACCTTCTAGCCACAAGAGACAAAGTGATTGTCCGTGACAGGGCAGTGCACACTCCATTCCAACCCATGACAGTTGAAGCACTGGAGCAAAGAATAGGCACAAGGTGGAACACTCAATCTACACATGTATTAGGAGGGTGGCGCAGTTCTACAAACCTGTCCTGATACTGCCTGGTAATGCTGCTATGACAGTCCTTGTTTAGGCACCTCCTATTTTATGTTGACAACTGTCTCCTAATTGTGCTTCTGCATCACCACCCTGTCACATGCACCCCTGATCAGGGGCTGACTGGCAACTTTTCGGCCCAGGGGGCAAGTACAAACCAGAGGCCCACGGTGCAGCGACTCGGCCTTCCTCCCACTCTCCTTCTTCCTGGCCACCTCCTGACCCCCATTCCAAGCTGAAGCTCTGCTCTATGTACTCTCTATTCCCTGGCCGAATATGGGTTACCGACCTGGCTACCAGGGGGGAAATGGGGGTAGCTGGGACAGCTTGGTCGGGGGGGGTCACCAGGGGAGGAGAGTCTCCAGTGGGGCATAGAATCAGCCTCTGCTTAGTTTACACAATCCATTATTGGGGGGTGGGAGGCCTGGGCTCTGTATATTGACCTCATGGGCGGTAAAAATAAAAATGTATATAAAAATATATCTTTCGTGTGCGCTCATCCTTTAAGTACATATGATGTCTGTTATGATCACATGCAGTACAATCCTTTTACAATCATCTTTAGATTTGTTCAAAAATGATCTAACATGAGCGTCTACCCAATATAACCCCCAATCATTTTACAGTATATCCAATCAGGAAAGCCTTTGTAAATAGTGCTAAGGGCTTGCTTACGCAGGCAGCTAGGGGGGTGATCAAATCAGGGGGTGGAGGTGAAGTTTTACCACCCCCCAAATGCCCATTTGAAGAAGGGCATGCAGTCAACTGAGGTGTTTTTGGGCTATTTTCCGCTCTAAACCTCAGCCCTAAAAACGCCCAACAAGACAAATCCCATTCATTTCAACGGCCCCTGTTCACATCTGAGCGTTCCGTTGCCTTAAAGCGGAGTTCCGGGCACAGATCTCATTTTTTGATGAACATACCCCCAGGACAGTCAGGGCTAGCACATTCCACAATGGCTAGCCTCTGATCTGTCCCGGTTCGCACTTACCTGCAAGAAGAAATACTTACTTTGAAAATTTCTTCCACAGCGTTTCCATCTCTCTTGTGGGCAGCTGAAGCCGGCGCGGTCCTCTTCGGTGTCTTCTTCCGCGTCTTCTTCTCCCAGAATGCGGCGCACCGGCCCCTCTCGTCACTTCCGGTGCGGCGCCGCATTCCTAAACAGCTTCTGGGCATGCCCGTCGCCCGGAAGTGACGTGCGGGGCCGGTGCCGTCGCATTGATTCCTGGGAGCGATGACGTTCAGCTCCCAGGAATCATCGCGAGGCAGGAAGTGACGGGGTGAGCCTCGGCGCTGGAGGAGGAAGTACCCTGAGGTCAGTATTTACGATCTTCGATTACAAGGTGAGTGTACAAAAAAAAAAAAAATAACTATCCAATTCCTTTTCAGGTTATGTGTAGCTAGCGGAGGGGCACAAAAAAAAAATGCCGATTTTGTGCCCGGAACTCCGCTTTAAGCAAACCGCCCACCGCTCGAAAAAGTACATGAGCTTCTTTTTCAGCAGATTTACTTCTTTTCATTGGTCACTTGTCAACTCAAAATGCCTGCACAAAAATGCTGCAAGAACACCAGAAAAAACGCCTGTAAAAATAGCAATGCCTAGATGAGAATGAAGCCTCAGGGCTGTACACGTGTGGTGGCCAAAATGAGAGACCGTGTAATATTCGGTGTGTGGTACTGCTGCGGAAAACAACCCATTTAAATGTACGGAGTGGAGTCACAGCTGCCCTGCAACTGCATGCTTTGCAGGCAGTTGCAGTAGTGTGCAAAATACCAGGGTTAAAGCAGGCAACTGTCAAATGGCTCTGAAAAGCATTTCAGAAGGGTGGACAATGGTTGCCACCCAAATGAATGAGCCCTAAAGGAGATTGTAATGTTTGTGGTAGTTTAAGGAGTACATTGAATAAACAGGACCGAAGGCAGTCAGGAGTTAAACGTGATAACAGATAGTTCATAAATCTGTTTATTCTTCTGGCCTGGAAGTCCAGCCAAGTGTTTTGGTTGGTGCTTTGCATATTTCTCCCGCCTGATGGTAAAACGTGGTAGTTCAGGGAGTGTAACAATGAGCACAGTGTCTGAGTAAACGGCGCAGGTTTTGATCTTTTCTGTGCTGCAACAAAAGCATTGTAACAATGCCAATAATTTCATTGTGCAAATACAGCCCTGTCCCTAACGCTCAATGTAAAGCTTTTTGAGGCAAGAAAATTGCCAAGGTTAAATGGAGGACTTCAGGTATCTATTTACTGTCAGGTGCAACCTACAAAGTGCTGCATTCCAAATGATGGCCTCATCATTATCATGATATTCCTTTATCATGGCCTTTTCAACCAGGGTGCTCCGGCACCCTGGGGTGCCTTGAGGTTTCTTCAAGGAGCATCCTGGGGTGCCTTGAGGTTTCTTCAAGGAGCACCCTGGGGTGCCTGGAGGTTTCTTCAAGGAGCACCCTGGGGTGCCTTGAGGTTTCTTCAAGGAGCACCCTGGGGTGCCTTGAGGTTTCTTCAAGGAGCACCCTGGGGTCCCTTGAGGTTTCTTCAAGGAGCACCCTGGGGTGCCTTGAGGTTTTCTTCAATGTGCACCATTTCAACCTTCTAGCTGCCAGCATCCCAACGACCAATGACATCATCATTTGATATGGAGGATGTCAGTCGCCTGCATAGCATCATTGTTTGACCCTCCCCTGCTCCTCTCCATTAGCGTTGGGGTCATACTAGCTGAGTGAGGGAGAAGAGAAACATTGGATCACTAGTAAGAAAACCATTTTGCAAAAGTTTTTTTTGCTTTGGAAGAATAAATCACCACTAACGTTGGGTGGCCTACTTGTGTGGATGTTGCTGCGCTATATAAAACTATTTGAATAGTTTTTACATTTTAGAATGGGGTGCTTCCAAATTTTTAAAGAATGCCTAGAAATTTCCATAATTTTTAAAGGGAGCCTAGACTGAAAAAAGGTTGAGAAACACTGCTTTATCATATGGAGAGGGAAATGAGTAAGGCATAGGTGTGCGCAGCCTATTGCATTAGAGGGTGCACCCGGAAGCCCAAACACACGTGCATGTGTGCAGTATATATATATATATATATATATTAAACATATATATATATATATATATTGATCCCAGCACTTGCATTGCTCCTGTGGCTACTGATCCCAGGTACTGCCAACCTGCCTGGCTGCAGCTGCCCCTTTCACAAGCCCGCCAGGCTAACTTCTCCATGCAGTCCTCCATACAGACTGATACTCACCAGTCCACCCAACTGACTTCTAGAAGATCTCCCAGACATGTTGACCTGCTCCTGCTGTCCTCCCTCCTTGCTCTCGTGCCTTCAGGAAGGGTTTCCTCTGGGCGTTTTAGGAGGAATCTTCCAGCACCAAAGCCCCAGGCCTGAAGTCACACCCCCCCCCCCCTCAGACTAGGGGGCACCCTCCAAGCTCACAGACAGCCTTCTCGGTATTTCATTTCCCTGCTGGCATGGCCCTTGTCTATTTATGAGGTGGCCTGCTCCCTTCCAGACCCTTTTTGCTGGGGATTGGTTGAAGACCTCATAAATATGCATGGTAGCTGCGGGTGGCCAAAGGGGGTCCCACCCCATCTCTCTCGGGCTCTCTGGTCCCATCGCCGGCGTCGATGGCTGCCCTGAACAGAGAGAGAGGAACTGACGTAATTCCTCTCTCTGTAACCCCTGAAACCGGGCGCAACGAGTATGTTGTCACTTCCGGTTCTGCCTCTTTGCTTACCTGGCCACCAGCAGCTAATAGACCCCAGGCCTCTCCATAAAGAGGACCTGTCACAGACCAAGCTGTCACAAGGGATGATGTTCATCCATTGGGATAGCAATAAAGTTCATCCAAAAAAAAAACCAAGAAGAAAAGTGTAAAAAAAATTGTATAAAATAAATAAATATATATATATATATATATATATATAGATAGATAGATATAGGATATATCTATCTATATATATATATATATATATATATATATATATACACATACATACACATATATATATACATACATACATATATATATAAAAATTTAAAGCGCCCCCTTCCCACCGCACCTACGTCCAAATGCAAACGCATACCTTACTACCGTACACATATGTAAAACGGGGATTGCACCACACGTGGGTATTGTCGCGAACGTCAAAGCGAGAGAAATAATTCTAGCACCAGACCTATTGTGTACCTCTAAACTGATAACCTGTAAAGGCATTGTAAAATTGTCACCTATGGGGAATTTTAATCACCATAGTTTGCCACCATTCCACAGGCAGATGCAATTTTAAGCGTGACATCTTAGGTATCTATTTACTCGGCGTAACATCATCTTTCACATTTTACAAACAAATTGGGCTAACTTTACTGTTTTTTTTTTTAATTCAAGAAAGTTTTTTTCAAAAAAAAAATTGAGTTTAAAAAACTTCTGTGCAAATACAATGTGACATAAAATATTGCAACACCCACAAGTTTATTCTATAGGGCTTCTGCTAAATATATATATATATATATATATATATACATACACACACAGTATCTCACAAAAGTGAGTACACCCCTCACATTTATGTAAATATTTTATTATATCTTTTCAGGTGACAACACTGAAGAAATGACACTTTGCTACAATGTAAAGTAGTGAGTGTACAGCTTGTATAACAGTGTAAATTTGCTGTCCCCTCAAAATAAAGCCCCGTACACATGTACCGAATGTCGGCCGAACGATCGGCCGTCTTTTGTCCGGTGCTGTCCTGTCGGTTGAAAAGTGCTAAAGACTGCACACGAATTTTGTCGGCCAACAACAGCCGACTGCAGAAGTGATATCATGTGATGGTTGACTTTCCGTGTTTTTTCTTCTCTGAGCATGCCCAGTCTTGCTCATCTGCTGTTAGTCGGGCGAATTCTGTACTGACTGGCGAACAATCGGCCGTTCTGGTGACGGCCAACAAAAATGTTATAGTCTGCACACCCGATTCTGTTCGGCCGAAAAGTCAGAGTCGGTTGTCGGAAGCATCATACTAACAAGCCGACAATCGGCCGATCGTTCAGCGGCCGAATATTTACGGCCGACAATCGCTACGTGTGTACGGGCCTTAACTCAACACACAGCCATTAATGTCTAAACTGGTGTGATCAGTATGAGAGAGTGAGAGCGAAAACACCAAATTTAACACACCTGCTCCCCATTCACACCTGAGACCTTGTAACACTAACGAGTGACATGACACCAGGGAGGGAAAATGGTTAATTGGACCCAACTTCGACATTTCCACTTAGGGGTGTACTCACTTTTTTTGCCAGTGGTTTAGACATTAATGGCTGTGTGTTGAGTTATTTTGAGGGGACAGCAAATTTACACTGTTAGGCCCCTTTCACACGGGCGTTCCGTACGTCCGTATATCACCCCATCCGTTTGCGGATGATATACGGACATAATGCATGTCAATGGGATTGCGGATGTCAGCGGATGACCATCCGCTGACATCCGATTCGCCTACTTTCAGCTCTGTTCCGTTTTTTGGAACGGAACAGAACCCTGTTCTTCTTCCGTTTAAAAAACAGAAAGGAAGCTGACATCCGCAATCCCCATAGACATACATTATGTCCGTATATCATCCGCAAACGGATGGGATGATATACGGACATACGGACCGGATGACACAAGTGTCATCCGTGTCCGTGAACAAAAAAAAAAAGTGCCACAGCTGAGGAAAAAAACTAAGCGGCCGTGTGAAAGAAGCCTAAGTGTCCATTCACACTACCGCGACTTGTCAGGCGACTTGTCAGCCTGACAAGTCGCGGTTTGTCGCGGTTCATGCAGTGCTACAGGACCCGTTCTAATAGGAGCAGCACAAGTCGCTCCGTCTTAGAAAAAGGGTCCTGTACTACTTCAGGGCGACCTCGGAGTGACTTGCATAGACATTCATTATATGAAGTCCGTGCAAGTCGCGCCGAAGTCGCGGTGCACGCGACTTCACAGGTCGCCCCCGAAGTCAGAGCGACCTAGTGTGAACCGGCACTAATACGAGCTGTACACTCACTACTTTACATTGTAGCAAAGTGTCATTTCTTCAGTGTTGTCACATGAAAAGATATAATAAAATATTTACAAAAATGTGAGGGGTGTACTCACTTTTATGAGATACTGTGTGTATATATATATATATATATATATATATATATATATATACATAAATATAGGTATTTTTCCAGCAAAAAATGTAGATTTTTACATGTGAGAGCGAAGTGTCAGAACTGGCCCGGATAGCAAGTAGTTAAGTTTATATAATTTTCACAGTATATAAACCAGTTCCTGATTTTCTTCAAGTCTTCAGTACAGATCGGTGCACACAAGTTCATATACTTCTACAAAAATTGTAATCAGACCAAATTAAAGAAAAAAAAAAAAAAAAGGAAGCTAACCATTTCCTTGGGGAAAAAAAAAATAAATAAACACCTTTTATATAAATGTGCATATAGTATAAAAAGCTGCATACATATATTAAAATAATCAGCTAAAATATTTTCTTTCTTTCTTATGCAAAAGACAGGAAAACAAAAGCAAAGCTGAGCTGATTAGGCAACAACCTGCCAAGGAAGAAAGGAAAAAAAATGCACACAGCAAAACAATTAGCCGAAATGCAAGGCAAAAGTCCGTTAATGTTATCCAGAATGACAGCACAGCCATTGTTTGGGCTGCCAAGGCGCTGCATGCTCGCTGGATCTCAAAAATGTCCTAAGAGAATAATAAACTAACCAGATTAGACTAAGAGTGATGCTTCGGTACCACTTCCATCGGCGTTACAAACTCGCACACTGTTCCGAGTTTTACAATGCGAGCGGGGAGCTGTAGTTCGGGGGAAAATGGCTGCTCTGTGTTGGCAGGAATGAGAGTGCCAACAAACAGGGCCCTGCTTTATTATTTAACAGTTGGTACTGCTGGAGTCCTGGCACTGCAATAGAGCAATCTCTGTCTTAGTGCAAGTAAGCCTGATGTTAAGAGCTTATGAGCCAAATCATGTTTACCATAGTCTGTGAGAACCTAAACAGCCCCATCAGATGGACAAATTCCTAAGGTACAACATTCCTTGGCCAAATGAGCGAATGAAAAATTCAGAGAGGTGCAGAATCGTTTCGGCTGCTGCACAATTAAACTTTGCAGATGGGGAATCGTTGTTACAAATCACAGAGCCCCCTCCCGCCTCCTCCCGGTGCAACCGATCAACAGACCAGTCTTCATTGTGAAACCTTGACCCATAGTCTACCCCATAAAACATGCCAAACGGCTCTTCCGGTGTCACGCAGCCAACTGGCCGGCTGGAAGAGCTCATCGAGCGAAATGGAAGCTCTGCCATCAGGCTTGGGGCGCCACCGGGGCATATGTGCAGAATTATAACCCTCCAGGCCCACGAGCTGATCTGTTGCTGCGCGCTCCCACCAAAGCAGACGACCTTGTCAAAGATGAGTTCTGACTACAAGTTCCTCTCATTAGCGGGGGGGTTTAATCACTTGTTCCTACAAAGCCGACTTTACACAAATGACAAAAGCAGGAGCCAAATGGAGAGATTGTTGTTTTGCGGCTTTTGGGGGGGAACGTTCGACTTGTTTGATCATTTACAAAGGTACACAGGCCTTCCTTGGAATAATGGTGCTTGGCAGCTATTGCTTGGGCCTTTGCTGAACGTGTAGTGGGCTTTCTATGGTGTTGCTGTAAAAGGCGCAGGAGAGAATTGAGAATATCTGCAGGCAATGGGGTCCGCACTGTATTAGTTATGCTATACACACACACAAGTTGTTAAATCGGGGGAAAATTCTAACACGCTAATTGCACATTCTGCGAGAGGTGAGAATATGATAAGAAAATGCCTCCTCCATTTAATATTTATAGACGTGAAATGTGAGAGACACATTATTTTGTTTTGGGTCACACTGAAGCCATTAAAGTATTTTTTTTTTTACTTCCACACCTGTTCTATTTAGTTTGGTATAGTGAGCAAGTATTCATTAGGCTTTTCATATTAAAGATACACTTCAGTCAAAGAAATTGAGAATGAAGCCCTAAAGTGGTTCTGCATTAAGGAAAGAAAACCTTCTGGGTGCAGCCCCCCCCCCCCCTGCTCTTATACTTACCTGAGCCCCATCTCAAACCAGCGATGCGCATGGAAGCAGAGGCTCTCCTGGGACTCTTCCTCCTTTTCGGCTCACACAGCAGAGTGAGCCATTGACTCCCACTGTTGTCAATCACAGCCAGTGAGCCATTGAGGAGAGAGCTGGGGGCGGGTCCAAGCCACGCTCTATGTGTGAATGGACAATGTCCATTACAGGAGTGAGCCTGCTTGAGTGCCCCCACATCAAGAAGCTTGCTACTGGGGGTACTTGGCAGGGGGTGGAGCTAGGATTGCCAGCAAAGGATCCAAAAATAAGAGAATTAGCAAGCATAACAAATGAAAAAACGACAGGCTGATTGTACTGAGGTCGATGGATTGACTTTAGTCAGGGCTGATAAGGCAGTACAACCAGTCCTGTTGTACTGGGCCCAGGCCCCATCAGCTAATCATGGTGCCCAGGGCAGCTTTATTGTTCACTTCTGCCTAAATTAATAAATAGATGTTACTAGTCCCCCCCCCCCCCCTCACTCCTATTTGCTTACCAGGGCCTAAATTACATTTCCCTGGGCCCCATCAGGTTAACAGAGGGGCCCAGGAGGTGGGATAGATGTGGGACTTTTTTTCCGTTTTTGAGGTGTAGGCATATAAAGTCAGTGCTGCAGTTCCAGTGCAACCCGAGGGGGGGGGGGTAAGTGGGGTGCAGGCAGGGTTGGGGGGCCCCATCAAGAGGGCTATATAGGGGCCCATGATTTCTAACAGCAGCCCTGACTTTAGTAAACCAGGTGGATCGAAATTCATGCAGTTCCTGCTAAACTGACAATTTCCGATCCATCTATGGACCCATCTAAAGCCAGCCATAGATGGAGAGAAATTTGTCAGTTTAGCAGAACTGCATGAATTTCGATCCATCTATGGGCAGGCTCCTTTACTAAAGTCAATCTATCCATCGACTTTAGTACAACCAGCCTGTCGGTTTTTTTTGTTCAGTCACTGCTGGTGGATATAGCCACCAGCAGTGTTCATTGTATTCTGGCGGGGGGGCAAACAATAGCACAGCGGGAGGGATTCTCCTATCAACACTGACTGTGTTGATAGAGGAATCAAGCATTTTTCTGTCCTTCAACCCGTGGTTGAAGAAAAGAAAATTGCATAATGTATGTCCTTGCTTAAAGCCTGCAAGGGTCATGTGGCTCTATCACATTAACAACTACAGTGTCCGAAACAGTCCCTCCGTCTAGGCTGCATCTTCTGATACAGGATGCAATGATCGGGTGACCTGATTTTAGAAGACATGTTTTCACAATTTATTTCTGGGATGTTTTTTTAGTACATGTACCAGGATTTTCTTCACTAAACTATGTCTTTATTCTGCTGCTTTGACCCCAGTGTTTACAACTGCAAGTGGATTTTCGGCACCTCTAATGGTTGGTGGTAGATAGCGAGCTTCTCAATTCCTTCTTCTCGATGGACTTCGTATCTATTGACCACGTTTACAATTGTCACAAAAGTGCCGCGCATTTACAACAGTGCCGAATATAATTAGACCAGTGCATCTGTAACAAAAGCATCTCTAATTGATAAAGTGTGATTGTGGTATTCACATCAAACTAATAAAGTGCAAAATTCATCAAAATATAAGCCCAATTCACAACATGGTGTGTGCAATCTTCACTCCGAATTACCTCCACTGTGAGTCCCATGTGCAAATAAAGGTAAGCTCCAACCACCAGATTGACTGAGGATGACCGCTCACCTTTTCTGATGGACCTTTGGATCAGCAAGGTCTAAACACTACTATTACTTACTACACTATGGAGCAAGTAGCTGGTCTTGCCTAGGGCATAAAATAGTCTAGGACCGGCCTTGCTTGCAGGGAGATCATCCTGTAAGATTTTTGCATTTTACAGGGATGTTGGTACTCCATTAGCTTTATTATAGCCTCTCCCACCATTTTCTAAATCATTCTGTAAGAGTGTAGGCATCCTCACTGCACCATAGGCACCTGCATCGTCCTTGTCCCTCAGGAGATCAGATCTGTGGGTGTCATTGTGAGATAAGCTGTCACTTGTAAACACAGAAGCCGGACCTCTGTGTTTACAAGTAATAGTGGGGAGCAGAAGGCCTGAGCCAGAAGTGGTGGAACTGAGTTCCACCAAGTTACAGCTGAAAAAAGCCCTGTGTGTATATATATATATATATATATATATATATATATATAAATATATAATTTTTATATTAATTTTGTCATTTTGTATGTGGTGACACTACAGAGATTGGCCGCTTTCACGTTATAATTAAATAGTTATATTTATTCCTTCACTGATACTTCATTGGTAGCGCATTCGTTTTTTTATTGTATTATCAAGGTATAAACACTCTTGTTCCCCTTTAAGAGCCGAGATCAACCCAAGGTGACTGGCACTTTATTATTCTCAACTAATTATGATAAGACAGTTCTAGTATTTAAAATCCAATTTCCGATAAAGGATATAAAAAAAGAAACACTAATAGTGTTCTCTGAATTCACTCAAAAATGCTTTATTTCCAACGTGCTTAAAAACACACTTACAAATCTAAATGCAAGCAGGCTGTACAATACACAAAGTGGGCTCGTAGCCCACGGCTCACTGCTCCATGTAGTGTCTGAGGTGCCAGAACAGGTCGGGCTGCAAGCAGGACACTGCTCTCCTCAACTCCAGTGCTGTGCCTGGTAACAAGAGCTCCGCCCTACGCGTTACGTCATGACGACTTCTTTAGAAAGGGGACAGAAGCTTGCTACTTCACTTACCCACATGATGGCAGACGAAAGGACCAAACAGACATATAACAAACATAATTCAGCTCAATGACTTCAATGGTTTTACACATTCCTTGTTTGCAAATAATCAATATAAAGTATATTGCAGATAATTATAGATGTACAATCCATGCTCTGTCAGTAATACAGGATTCACTCAGCTTTGTCCTTCTGGTTATTGTCATTGAATATACACAGACAAGCATGGACTGGTACATATGACGTCACATAAAACTCACAGGGGCAGTCCGGCATCTAATACACAGGTACGTCCCTTGCACACAGCTACATGAAGGAAACATACAATGCTGTGTATATGGAAAGAGCGGCAGGCAATTTCAACCTCTGAAAAGAAAACAAGTAAAAGATACAATAACTGTTGTACGCACTAATGAATCATTGATGTGCACAGTTCTTACAGAAAAAAAAAAAAAGTAATATTATACTCGGTTATACTCGGCTTATGTTTTAATTGATTTATTAATATTTTATCACAGGAATGTAATTTAAGCGTCTAGTGATTTAGCTCTCATAAACCTTTAGCATTTTGCAAATTCAAATTCAAATTTGAAGCCAGGGCGAGCAATTAACTTTTCTATCATCTTGTCAGGGGAGAAGGTTCGTGTTTAATTTGAGACAAAGTGACAGAAATATATACACTGTATGTAAGACTGCAATTTAATTTCTGAGTCGGTGCCATCCACCTTCATTATTGTGATAGCGGGGAGGGATGATCTGCAGAGATGGCCTAAGAGCTGCTCATTCTGTATCAAATAGGGGGGATGTGCAACCAGTGGAATAAGGACCACAAAAAATGAATTACATTTTCAGTGCAACTAAAGGCAAAAAATAACATATATGAAGCATTATGTCACTAGAATTAATTTAAAATAAATTTTTCTTAATTTTGGATTTTTTTTTTTTTTTTTTGCTATCAATGTCCCATTGGGGGGGTATTTCCTTTCACTTCATGTCCCATAGCCGAAACAGGAAGTGAGAGGAAATCCCTGGTTGTCACAAGAGTAAGAAGAACTGCCATTCCCATTAGAATATTTTCTATCTATTTCTGTTCTGGTGACCATTCAAAATTTGGAACATTCTTTCACTCTCAGTGATAATGGGATTAACAGGACAAATAGAGAGGGTGAACCTCCCTAACAATGATGTCAGTAAAAAACATGACAGGTATTTTAATCAACTGCACTCTATCCAAAGCTAAAAAAAAAAAAAAGTCTTGCCATTGTCATATAGGAGATTTACTAAAACTGGGCTGTTAACCACTTAAGGACCAGGCCTATTTCTGACATTTGCTGTTTAAAAGTTAAAATCATTTTTTTTTTGGTAAACCCCCAAATATTATATATGTATTTTTTTTTTGTTTTTTTTGCAGAGACCCTAGAGAATAAAATGGAGATTGTTGCAATATTTTATGTCACACAGTATTTGCACAGCGGTCTTACAAAAGCAATTGTTTTTGATAAAAATTTTTGAATTAAAAAAAAAAAGAACACAGTAAAGTTAGCCAAATTTTTTATACAATGTAAAAAAGATGATGTTACGCCCAGTATGTAGATACCTAACATGTCATGCTTTAAAGTTACACATGCTCATGGAATGGCGACAAACTACGGTACTTAAAAATCTCCATAGGCGAGGCGTTAACATTTTTTTACAGGTTACCTGTTTAGAGTTCTAGTGCTAGAATTATTGCTCGCACTCTAACAATCACAGCGATACCTCACATGTGTGGTTTGAACACCCTTTACATACATTTAAGGCCGGAATGCGAAAAAGACGTCGGACGTCGCTCTGTTCCTCCAAGGCCATAGAGCTGAGTGGGGATTATCTTGCCCTCACTTGGCTCCCTGCCCAGCCATGGAGAGGATCAGATCGGCTCCAGGCTAACCAAATGATCCGGTAAGCCCGGAGATGACCGGGAAGTGCCAGGAGGGGGGCACCTATCCTGCCAACTCTAAAAGTGATCCCGCCGCCACCAGGATAACTTTTATGTGAAAGAGACCCGCCCACTGTATAAAAAATTACAGGGGTTATGGCAGCTAGCTGCTGCCATACCCGCGGTATTTAACGTCGAACTAATGATGCATATATACAGTGGGCGGTCCGGGAAAGAGGAAAAATAACAATTCTACTGGCAGGATCAACAGGTAATACAACTGTAATAGATAGAAAACTCAGAAAAACAAAAAACTTTGTGTTAAAGTGAATGTAAAGTCTCATCCTGTGCATTAGGTGAAAAGCCATCTTTGCTGCAGCTCCCCCCAGGACCTCCCCTTTTTCTTACCTGAGCCCGATCCGATCCAGTGAGCAAGATCTCTCTGCTAGGTATACATATGTATGGCAAATAAAACCTGACGAAGTTTCTTACTCTTCTCCACTCCACAGAAAATCTTTTATTACTGTAATGTATTATATAATGTCCTATTATATCTAAAATTTGGCTTTAGATATACATTAAAGTCTTCAATCAAAAGCTAATTTTAGATAATGAGAAGGCCTATAAAAAAAAAAAAAAAAAATCTTAAAAAAAAAAATTTAAGTTGCTGCAATGAACAAAGTCAGTAGGAAAGAAGTAGAAAGGAAAGAAAAGTAAAAGTAAAAACCAAGACATAAAAAGAAAAGGAAAGAAATAAGAGGGTTATCATTACTGCCTTTTCCTTTTGAAAACGCTGGTTACTTGCCCAGCAACATTCATTGGTTCCGTAGCTGGTGTTCCCACAGCAGATTCCCAATAATTAGGCAATGTAAAGCCCAATTCTAACAACTCCCAAACACTACATATGGAAAAATAAAACCTTCTACAGACTCTACTGAAAATTTATTATTACTGTGTGTGCCTCTCTTTTTGAGAGATTTTGCTCACGTCCCGTGAAACAGGAAGGGAGTGAAAATCTCCATATTTGATATAGTAATAAAAAATTGACAGAGGTTCTTACTCTTTGCTACCATGCAAAATTAGATAAAGGCTCGTCTTTATGTGTAATTTAAAGTCTTTAATCAAAAGCTCATGCTAGGTAATGATTTTGTATGATGTTACAATGAACAAAGTTAGGAGGAAGAAAGAGAAAAGGAAAAAAGAAAAGAGAAGGAAAAGAAAGATAGGAAAGGAAAGGAGACAGAAAAGGAAGGAAGTGAAAAGGGAAAAGGAAAAGAAAGGAAGGGAAGGGAAAAGGGAAAGGAAATGAAAGAAAATATAAAATAAGAGAAAAGGAGAAAGGAAAAGACAAGAGGTGGTTTCTGCGGGAGGTATGGTGGCTTTCAAAAGACTCTTAGACGTACATCTCAACTATGTAACTATGAAAACAGAGGCAAAAGTAAAGGGAAGGAGAACATAAAGAAAAGGAAAAAAAGGAAAGCAAAGGAAAGGAAAGGAAATCTGAAAAGAATAAGAGGGCTATCATTGCTGATTTTTCCTTTGGAAAATACTGGTTACTTGCCCTACAAAATTCACAGGTTTCATATTAATAGTTGGTGTTCCCACACTAGATTACCAATAATGGGGAAGGAAGCCAATAATAAGGCTATGTAAAGCCCAATACAGTATTGGTGCAGTACAGAGTAACCCTGTCTAACCTGTCCATGTTGCTGGTCCGTAATCAGGGCCGGGTTTCACCCATCATGGTAGGCATGCAACCAGAAGGGTCTTCGGGGGCTGGGTTCCATAGGGATTGACCACAGCCCTGGGACTGTATAGAACACTGCGGCTAACTACACGCTAAGTGCCAATTTAATCACTCAAGAAGGAACCAGACTATGGGCAGCCCAGACAGCATAGGGTCTGGGTATAGCTTCCAAGATCATACCAATATTGCACCAATCTGGATGTACCACTTCTGTTGCTGAATTAGAAGTCAATGAGGTATTGATTGAAGAGTCCAAGGTAAATGATTAAACTAGTGAAGCAAATTATTCCTCCATAACGGAGAAGAGGTCCATCACCTTAGGACAATAGCAATAAAACTGAGGTCTCTCAGAGTGGAGTGGGTTTATAGGGGTACGCCCAGGGGGGCATGTCGAGCAAAGCCTTGCCATTGTCGAATCACTGAGACCTTGAGATGCCTAAAAAGAGGAGTGAGCTGCTCAGGATAGAGCGGCTCGCTGGAAAATTAAAGTGGTTCTAAAGGCTGAAGGTTTTTAATCTTAATGCATACTTTGCATTGAGGTAAAAAACCTTCTGAGTGCAACTCCACCTCCAGTCGCCCTTATACTTACCTGAGCTCGATCTTGATCCAGCGATGTGCATGAGAGCTGTGGCTTCCTCCCTGAGGCTCAGAGAAAGCAACGGGAGCCATTGGCTCCTGCTGCTATAAATCACAGCCAGTAAGAAGGTTCTGTTTTAAAACAGACCAAGCTGTCCAGCAAAACTGATGGTTACATGGTTCAGACAAACTATTTCCTACTGGGGAAGAGGGGGGAGGGGGGGGTGAGGGTTTAAATGAAAAAAAAAAACTGTAGCTGTAACTGGTCAAAAATTGTTAGTACATCTAATATTACCCCTTTCACCAGACTGACAATGTTCCTGTCCAAAGGTGTCTCTGATGTTCCTCCATGCAAAGCGGAGACACCCTAAACCTGGAAGTAATTTAATAACAATGAAAGTAGGGAGGTTGCCGCGAGGTCCCATCAAAATTTTGTTATAGAACTCCATGATCTGTAGTTCTGACCAGGTTGTCATACACATTAAACATTGGAACTCTACAGTTATGGCTATAATAAAAAGCTCCAACAGTATTCCTCAGAGACACCAATTGATTGAATACACTCCCTCGTCTACGGGGGACTCTTCTTCCTGTATTTGTGTTCAGCTTGTGGCAATCCCATACGTGTTCTATATCAGATCAGTGATTTAAAGCAGAAGTCAACCCTAAAACTAAAATCCCTGCATCTACTGTTAGGACCTGGGCTTAAACCTCGGACCTCTTCTGTGTCTAGCATTGATTCTTCTCACTGAGCTATCTGGGTTCCTGGACAGCTCTCTGCCTGATCTATTGGAAAATCCTCCCTGATCTATTGGACAACCCTGACTTGTGTCTTGATTGCTATTGAACCTTGAACTCCTTGCTCCTCCCATGAACTTCCTATATAAGCCTTTCCTCTGCGCTTCCTGTCACCAGATTATTGTGGTCTGATCCTGCTTACTACTTCTATTGCTGTTTGGAAAACGACTTTGGCTTGTGACCCTGACTACGAAGCTCTCCTCCTGCATTGACCTTGGCTTGTGACCCCCGACTACGAAATTCTCCTCCTGCATCGACCTTGGCTTGTGACCCCGACTACGAAACTCTCTCCTGCATCTAACTTGGCTTGTGACCCCAACACGGATTATTGGTCCTATCTCTCGCAGACATGAGAACGGAGCTTGCCTGACGTTGTTGGCCATTGGTCTCCACTCATTACAGGTATTCTCCTAACATCTACAGACATCAACAATCCAACACTAACCCTGTAAAGAAGAAACCAGTATACTTACCTTTTTTAAAGCTGATCTGACCCGATCCCACGCTGAGCTGTCAGCCGCTGCTTTGATGTGAAGGCAGGTGCAGATGACACATCCGACAACAGAAGCCCCATAGAAGGTCTACATCACTCCTCATTCATTTCACAGCTGTTGTCGGCTGTGTCCTCTGCAGAGCTTCCGCCACTGGAGACCGGATCAGATCGACTTAAAAAAGGTATGTATACTGATTTCTTCTTTAGAGGGCTAGATAGGTTAGTATTAGATCTTGGATGTCTATAGATGCAGGGATTTTAGTTTTAGGGTAGACTTGCACATTAGCTCACCTCCATCTATTATATCTTTCACACCTGGGTGTTATTTACTAGGTTATGTTTTGCTTCACTTATCTCTACTATCCTGTTTTCTCCTTGTGATTCCTTGACATGCTACAGAACCATAACTGTGTATCAGATGTACAAACTTATGGTGCCTGACAAGTTTGATTTATGCCTTACAACTGTGTGTATATATATGGATGTACTTTGTTGACTGTACTTCCCTCATTGGTTACATGATGTATATATCATTTGTCATTTGGACACGTTTGTCGCTGTTGGGGCTAGCTTTCACTTGCTTCAAAACAAGGCTTCGGATACGCTTTCTCTGAATGCCTCTGTCACTAAATAAAATGGTTAGCTTACAGTCCTGTTTACACCATTCTTTTGCTTTGCTTCAAAAAGTATACCCCTTGTCGCTTTAGTGGTGCTTCAAAGCCTCCATAGAAGTCTATGACAAAGCTCACTTGAAGCACCACCGAAGCATCATCGAAGCACCACTGAAGCATCAAAAACACATCAAATGTTGAAGCGGTAGGCGCTTTAATGTGTGTTGAAGTCTAAATAACTGTAAATAAGCCCTTACTTTCTGGTTGATTGTATTTGTTATCTTTGGAAACCAAAAAAACGTAAATAATCTCCAGTTTTCATTCCAAGGCTTCATTTTCTATTGAAATTGGTGCGTAGCTTAAAGATTTAAGAGTTCTTTACATGCAGGCAATGAAAAAGTTTAATACCATGACTGCAGATAAAACAGTCTTTCAGAATGGAAATAATTTAGAATAAAATTTAATAGTGTCCCTGTTCCTTCTATACAGCCTGGAAACACCTCTGTCATCCACATGTTCCAGACTTTCAATAAAAAAAATAAAAAAAAAAACAAACAGAAAATGACATGGTGTTCTATGTGCTTGCGAGCTCTTCTTGCACTGCTTCCTGGAGTGAGTCCAGCTCGCAGCTTCTTACAAAGTGTTCCCAGTCGTCCCCTCTGTGCGGCTTTGTAGTGTGTGCACCCTACCATCAGATGGAGGGGATAGGTAACCTTTCCCACAGTCTGTCAGCTGCCGCCTTTGTTGTGCTTTGTCTGTGAGATTACCTGAAGTAACTCTGCGTCTGGCCCCCGTGGGGATAAGTTGGGAGAGGACAAAAGGTTTGATCTGAAAACAAGAACATTCAGGGGGGCTGGACAAAATTAGGAAATTACAGACAGTTACAGAAAAAAAAAAAAAAGAGACGGGTTCCTAGTTTTTCTTTTCTTTGCCATCTGTTTCTCACAGCTCGGGCCTGCTAGCAGCAAGGCACAGGGGATCTGAAAGACCCTGTCTTGTACACAGTTTAGTGGGCACCATTGCTGCATATATACAGACTTTCACAGGAAGAAATAAAGGATGCCTTTTAGTTTGATACAATACTGCACTTAAAGAGTATCTCCACTTTTGTGGGGGAAAACATTAGCAAATGAGAAAAAAAGATTATAATACAGCGTATACAACTGTGACACAAGTCATATTGGAATTGCATTTTATTAAAAATGGCCTTTCCTTTTTAATCTGCAGCTCTGTAACTTTCTGGCAACCTGGAGGGGTTCTGTGCAAAGATGGTGTACAGCAGTGTTTCTCAACCTTTTTTCAGTCAAGGCACCCGCATCCTTTAAAATTATGGAAAATCTCTTGGCACCCTCTAAAAATATGGACAATCTTGAGGCACCCTCCCAAATTATGGACAGTCTTGAGGCATTCTTGAAAACTTTGGACAGTCTTGAGGCATCCTCCAAAATTATGGACAATCTCGAGGCACCCTCCAAAATTATGGACAGTCTTGAGGCATCTTTGAAAACTATGGACAGTCTTGAGGCACCCTCCAAAATTATGGACAATCTCGAGGCACCCTCCAAAATTATGGACAGTCTTGAGGCATCCTTGAAAACTATGGGCAGTACTGAGGCACCCTCCAAAATTATGGACAGTCTTGAGGCATCGTTGAAAACTATGGACAGTCTTGAGGCACCCTCCAAAATTATGGAAAGTCTAGAGCAGGGATCCTCAAACTAAGGCCCTCCAGCTGTTGCAGAACTACACATCCCATGAGGCATTGTAAAACTCTGACATTCACGGACATGACTAGGCCTGATGGGAATTGTAGTTCCCGAACAACTAGAGGGCCATAGTTTGGAAATCCCTGGTCTAGAGGCATCCTTGAAAACTATGGACAGTCTTGAGGCACCCCATTTTAAAATTTAAAAACTATTCTAATAGTTTTAATAGTTTTACATAATGCAGCAACATCTACAACATGCAGGACTCCCAATATTAGAGATGCAAACTAGTATTCCAATGTTTCTTTCCTCCCTCAGTTTTTCTCTATCACTCAGCTAATGTGACCCCAAAGCTGACGGAGAGAGGAAAGGGTGGGTAAACAAGGATGCTATGCAGGCGATTGACATTCTACTTATCAACTGTTGATGCCATCGGTTGTTAGGAGGTTGGCAGCTAGAAGGCTGTAATGGTGCACAGTGAAAACCTGTGACTTAGTGTAACTAAAAGGCAGGCTTGCTCCACCCAGCGGCTTGTATATAATTTTTGGCCAATTTTTTGACATTTTGCCAAGGCACCTCTGAAGAAACCTCAAGACACCCTGGGTGAAACAGGCTGGTGTACAGAGCATCCCCCAGGTATGTCATTGGCTCACTAATTTTCCAAGAAGTCTACACAAAGATACAAATTCAATTTTGAGCATTCCCTGCAATAAAAACTGCATTTTTGGTGAGATACTCCCAAAGGTAAATCGCGTCTAAAGGGATGCAGACCATTCCACTTGCCTCATTAGAACCCTGCAGGTGCACAAACTGATTGATAATTACAAAGCCACTCCCATATAGGTTCACTTTCCACATGGACACAGAAAAACAGGTAGGACTATTTAAAGATACTTCCTTACCATGTACTTTGTTGAACACACTATACTTTCAATTACAAATATAGAAAACAGATATACTTCATCTGCAAAATACTATAGCAGGGTTTCTCAACCAGGGTTCCTCCAGAGGTTGCTAGGGGTTCCCTGAGCAATTTCATGCCTCTCAGATAAGTTCCCACTGACACCATTGATCTGTGCAGCAATCTATAAGGGGGGAATTCTTCCCAATGACAAGTGTAAGGAGCAATCTTCCCACTGACCATCCCCCTAATGTGTCATGAGTTGTAGATATAGTCATTTTTAGCAGAGGTTCTCTAAGATTGGAAAGTTTTTTTCAAGGGTTCCTCTTTTTTGAAAAGGTTGAAAAAAGGCTACAGGCTGCCATAGACAGTTTGAATTTCACCCGATTCTTCCTGAATCTGCCAAAATGCAAGCCATGGGTGGCACTCTTAGCACCACCTGGCTTGAAAAAAAGTTTATTTTTCAGTTGGCTTTTGCTGAAGGAGCCAGGTGGTAAATTTTCAGCCAAACAGTGACAGCATCCAATCAGAAGCACTCCAGCGAGCAGGGTAAATTCCTCCATTTGAGTTGTTTAGCATGAATGGAGGAATCTATTAGAGATTTAAAGTTCCTTCCAAAGGATTTCTATTTCTGTTCATCCACTTTTGTGACTGAGACACCTGTGCCAGACAGAACAGCCAAGTCCTTCACACCCCCATCCCAGCCAGCTGATAGAGCAATAATGAACCATTCTTTTGCTCAGTACTGCTGTTAGTAAGCTCACTTTCAGCACATATGCACTGCAGCAGGGCTTAACTGGCTCCCGATGCAGTTTTTTCCCTCTCTTTGGACCCAGCACCTAAATGGGCACGTCAAGTATATCTAAGGTCTTTTTTAAGGTTTGGGATAGAATAGGGTAAGGATAAAAACCTTATCCTCTTTTACCTTCTGTGTCCTATTGGGGAGATTTCCGCTTACTTCCTGCCTTGCAGATACAAAAGGAAGTGATAGGCAATCTCTTCAAATGATGGGAAATGTCTTCTGGAAGAGTTGTAACCAGAACAAGTGTTGCCATTTAATGGATTTCGGGGGCTTTTCCTGTACTGGTGCGAACCCACAATTTTGGATCTCCCATCACTTACTTTCAGTCTCTGTGAGAGTGGTCACCAGGACAAATAGAGAGAATCTTCCCAGTAAGGGCAACAGACAGGAGTTTTAAACCTTCCCCACTCTACCAAACTAAAGAAAAAAAGTTGCAGCTGTAGGGTATAGATATATTGGTTTAGAGGTGGCTGTTGGGGTGGTTACCAAAATCGAAGAGCACTTGGGTGAGGAGGGAAGAGAGCTCATTATACTATGTCGGCAGAGTACTGGCTTAAAGTAAGAAATTTAGAAACCTTTTTGGAGCCCACCCTTCTCCAAAAGCAGGCACTAACAGCCCTGAAGAAGGGGGAGGCAATGCCCTCGAAACACGTTGGCTCGATCTGTATGTTTTATACTTCCAATAAAGAATTTAAATTATACACCAAGAGTTGCATTTTTCTGGAAACCGGGCACTCCTCCCTCTTAACCCAAGTTCTTGCTAAGACAAGGACATTGTTGTACCAGAAAGGTAGAGGCCCACACTTCCAAGGGGGTTCATCACCACCATCCATCGTTGGGTGTAACCCACTGGAAGTGATCCTATCCCTACTCCTCAGCGAGCCACCCATCAACTACTAGTTACCGAGAAAATCAGTCCAGCGCGGTGCGGTCTCCAGCACAAACCAGACAAATTGTAGTGAAGACAAAATTAAATATACATAAAATAACTGTGACGTCTTTGTATCTAGCTGACAATGAAATATTCTGATCTTGATTATATTCTTTTATGAAATGACACTTTTCTAATGATAAGACGATGTAATAGGACACTAGGCAATCCAGCTAAAATGGAGAGTGGCCTGAAAGTGGTTCTAAAGGCAAAATATTATTTATCTTATTACATTCGATACATATAAACCCCCTCAGCCCCCCTAATACTTACCTGAGCCCCATCTCGATGTTGCACGAGAGACTTAACTGTCTGGGATTCCCCTTCCTGATTGGCTGAGGCACAGCTTACGCCATTGGCTCCCGCTGATGTCAATCAAAGTCAGTGAGCCAATGAGGAGGAGCCAATGAGGAGAGAGGTTTGTGGGGCCGGGTTGCTGCTCTGTGTCTGAATGAACACACAGAGCAGTGGCTCGGCTCGGGTGCCCCCATAGCAAGCTGCTTGCTGTAGGCGCACTCGGCAGGAGTGAGGGGCAAGGAGCACCAGTGAGGGAACCGAGATGAGAAGGATTGGGGCTGGTCTGTGCAAAACCATTACAGAGAGCAGGTAAGTATGACATATTTGTTATTTTTAAGCGAAAAAAACAAGACTATTATCACTTTTCAGCGGAAATCTTTCGTCCAAGATGCAAATTTCACCTCCCCCCAGTTCTACCTAACGGCCGTTTTTCTATTTCTACAATACAAATTGTGTATAAAAGTAAATGTTTCAACCAATGCAGCTGGAACATAGAGAAAGGATCTTTCTGGCACTGGAAGATGTGGAGATGACACTAAGATATGAAGCAGGGATTCTGCAAAGATAATAAAATAAAACTATACAGTGCATAATTCACTTTAGAAAAATATTACAGCAGGCCTCCTGCAAACAAATATGTCTTCTCTGTGCCTCCGCTGCCTTCACAGTCAACACTGTGCAGATGAAATTTTTGGACATATCATGAACAGGCCGTCTTTTTTGTTTATTCCATGCTGGCTGTGCTGTATAATTTACACAATGGAAACAGCAGGTGCAGGGTGTCCAGACACCCTATGGTGCATGGCCTGACTCGCCAGGGTGGGGTGTGTGCAACAAAGACATGTATTGAACTCTAGATTCTCTTTCCTTGGGGTCTATTATAGATTGCTACTATAGCATAGGGACATGTTAAAGTAAATTCTAGGGTGCTTCACGTTTTAGCCAGTCTGGTGATCCAGCCACCCTTACCAAATAGCATAGAGGGAGCAGCAGCCAGCTGATGAGGCCATACTTCTGCTCTTCCCTCATGTTCACATGTCATGTTTGAAATGTGAAACTGATATCACTGTGCAGTGTTGAACCTTCTCTCTTCCAGTTTGAGTGTTGCTGCTTAACGCGGTAGTAAACCGCAGCTTAAAAAAAATATAAAAATCTATCATATTATGCAATGCAGTATACTAGCATATAATGCAAGACTTACCTTAAAATGAATCCCTACATCGGTGCGCTGTCACCACTGACAGGGCTTCCATCTTCAACCGGTCTTCCTTCTGGGTTCACGGCCTCCGGTAACATGAGTGGCCGGAGCAGCGATGATGTCACTCCCGTGCATGCGTGCGGGAGCCCTCACTTACGGAACGAGTTCTAAAGGTCCGGTGCGGTATGCCGGACCCTCAGAGCTCATGCCCCAATGACAACACCATCTGCATGCCGTGTGAATATCTCCTAAAAACTGCAAGTTTAGGAGATATTCACTATACCTACAGGTAAGTCTTATTTTACTACTACCTTAAGGAACCACAAGAGGCTGATAAGTCATATTCATGTTTGTTGTATTAAACGACTCTTTAGGAGAAAAAGTAACATACTCCTCCCTGTGGGGGTCCATGCCTTCTACTAACTCTCCATTCCAGTGATGCAGCCTCAGTCAGTCCTTGTTGTGTGAAATTTCCAGCAGTGTCAAATGGCTGTGTCCTCTGCTGCGTGCTATAGCTCCTTTCTCTGACACCCATGTCACTGCTGTGTCCTATACTGACGTTAGGGGGTCGGAGGAAGGAGCCACTGTGTAAAGCAGGAGACAATGGCAATTGACACTGCCTGCAGTGCTGAATGCCAAAAACTCTGACCAAGACTAAAGTGCTGGAGCAAAGGGGAGGTAGGAGACTAGGGCTGCCAGAGCAGTGGCGAAACTTCCAGGGTCACATAGGTCGCGCTTGTGACCGGACCTTGGCGTTCCACCACTGTGAGGGGCCAAGATGGCAGAAAGAGGACCTGCTGCAGAACATGGGCTCGGTTCACACTGCTGCGACCCCCAAAGTTATGTGACTTTCTTGTGATTTCCTTGTGACTTTGCGAGTTGATTGCGGCTTTTGTGATTTAAAGTTGCAGTCTATGGCACTCAAATCGCACCAAAGTCCCAGAAAAGCAAAGGGCCAACGATAGGAGTAAAGGGCCCCAAAATCAGTGGGAAGGGCCTCAGGCTCAGAGGGAGGGGTCTTCGGACCAGAGGAAAGGGCCCCGGGACCAATGAAAAGGGCCCTTGGATGGATGGAAAGGGCCCCAGCAAGCAGGGGGACTCTTCATGGTTTCTTGCACCAGAGCCCTCAAGGTTCTAGTTACGCCTTTGTGCCAGAGAGATATGTATAATACTTTTTCTCCTACAGGAAGACTTTATGTGGATTTTTAATGCCCCAGACAAGGTTCAATAAAATAAATTAGGCCCATTTCACACTGGCTGATTCAGAGCAGACACGGACACAGCCATTCCTATATGGGCAGTTGAATGTAAACAGACCATCTATCCGTTTACATCTGACTGTCATCCGATGCAATCCACCAGATGGATGAGGAACGGATCCCCCATCCATCTGTTTTTGGGGGAGAGGATCGGATTGGATGTCGGAGGGTGTCAACGGACACATGTCTGTTGACATCTGCCGCTCCATAGAGGGCAATGGATGGTCCGATCGGTCCACCAGTGTGAAAGGGGCCTTAATAATAATATATTCATTAATTAATAATAATTTAGTAAATATGGAACTTGATTAAAAGCAATAATCTTGCTTTGAGTTCAGATACAGTAATGCATATAACTGCGATGGAAACATTAGTTGGTTAGCTTCTCTGAGTCACAGGATTAGATGCATGATTCAATGTATTGTTCTGCAAAACTTGTCAACAATGCAGAAATTATTCACAATAGTGGTGAACATGTGGTAGGGTCAAGTGTGTGCTCCTCAGGGGCGGAGAAAGTAATGTACTTCAAAACCCAATAGGCTTGCTTATCATTCTATAGATATTAGTAATTTCCTTTCTTATACACAACACATTTCAGTATATTTCACATGCAGATCAGTTCCCTAAAAACAGGTCCTAAAAACACATGTGGCAACTTTTCTGCCCCTTCTCTAGTTGTTGCACCAATTGTGACTTAGCATGTAAACTCCTGACATTTAATTAAAGCGTAACTCCACTTTTGTTGAGAAAAAACATTCCCCTCTGGATGATCTCTGTACATTGCAAGGATTTTGACAAACGTTGTTGCAGATTCCTACCTTTTGTTATTCTGAAGAAATCATTGTGTGTTCCTCTGTGCTGAGTGGGTCTAATGAGAGTGGTTTCATAATTATCTATCAGCTGTGGCAGCTGCAGGGCTCTAATGAGGAAATCTGCTGGGCCTGCATCCCTTTAGATGTGTTCCTATTGGGAGTATCTCACCAAAAATGACATTTTTGTTGCAGGGGATGCCAGAAATCTGACTTGTATCTTAGTGCAGACTTCTGGGAAAATTGGTGAGCCAATCACACAAGCAGGAAATGATGTTTCTGGGGGTGTGGTCAGTATACATTCTGTGTACAGAACACCTCCAGGCGGCCATATTGTATTGCATTTTCAGAAAAATAAAACAGCTGCAGATTGAAAAGGAAAGGTAATTTTTAATAACATTCAATTACATGATTTGTGTGGCAATTGTATACGCTATATCGTTTTTCTTTATTTGCTATATTTTTCTCCACAAAAGTGGAGTTACCCTTTTAACAATACATTAAAGGAATTCCAGATGTGAAGATCTCTAGTAAGGGAAAAGCAACATCAGTTTGAAAAAGCAAGTAGCAGCGCACTCACAAGGGAACAAACCCTGGATTAAGTAGTGGAATCCATACACGAGTACTCCGGCTCCAAAGTGTCCTTCGTCCACTGTATACTATACAAAATTAATGGAAAGAGCCAGAAACTCCAAAATCCTTTAGAAAACTTTAATCATGGCATAGGGGTGACATAAAAGGAAGTTAACGCATTTCGGCACACGGCCTTGTTAACAGCATGATGCTGTGAACAAGACCAAGTGCCAAAACACGTTATCTTACTTGCTGCCAGTGGGGGCTGGTGCTCGGTAATTTGCGGGGGCGGCAAACGAATGCACCCCTCCCCGATGGTCGGCAACAAATTCATCCCCCCCCGGTCGGTCGGCAACACATTCCCTCCTCCCCCCATGGCCTGCCTCCTTACCTCCTCACCTCCTCCTTCCTCCTGTCCCAGCCGGGGAGTGCTGGATGGCTGAACCACTGTGCTTCTCCTCCAGCCATGGCTCTTCTGCGTCTTCCTGGCAACTGGCCAGTAAGATCGCTTCTCCTTTTGGCCAATCGGGAAAGGGGTCTAACAACCCTCTTCCTGATTGTCTGGGAGGAGAGCCAGTGTTACAATAGCGAATATTTATTCCTTATTGCCATACAACTGGGTGGTCTCAGGGGGCAGTGCTCTGCGCCCCGAGCCCTCCCTTTCTTGAAGCCTATTAGAGCTTCGTGCTCTAATCACATGCTTAAAAAAAAAAAATCCCCCATTGGAATCCAAGTGTCCGGTGTCCTGCATGTAGATTAGGGGGCCGGACGCATGGATGGGGGGGGGGGGGGCGGTGTCCCAATGGACGGGCCACCACTGCTTACTGCTATGCCATGAATAAAGTCTTTTGAAGTTCCCGGCTTTTTCCATTAATTTTCAACATCAGTTTGTGACAGACCATGTAAGAAAAGCAGAGAAGGGTTTTGCAAATGCCCCAAATTTTTCTGAAGTAAAGCGATGCAATAAAGGGTTATAGGAAATAAACAGCAGTGAAACTTTCCTGTACATTTATATATTTCTATACTCATAAAAATATGAGTCACTCCAACAATGTAAAGCAGAAACTACACTGCATCTAGGCACCACAAACCAAAAAAACGTAATTAGTTAATTTTTTATATTCAAAGCAAACTCGCCCATCCATCCATGTCTCCAAGCTTTATTTTGCTGAGGAATAACTTTGAAAAACACTCCCCTAGAATAAAGGCATTTCATTTATGTAGCATTTACTTCAAGGAATCCATCTGCCCTTAGTGCAGGCATGCAGGCAGGAGGGTGTGCTTAACTGAGAAAACCCCTCCTCCTCTCCTGGGATGGATGACATAATTTGCCTAGGCCTGGAAACCAGGAAGTAACTGAAGAAATGTAAAAAAATAAAACAAGTAAATATGATATACTTTCCTATTTACTAATGCTAGCATAAGGATTAAAAAAAATTAAAATTAGTTGATAACAAAGGAAAAAACGATTTGGCTGGATTTTTGAAGCACAATTCAGAATATATAAATTAAAATGCAAAAACCTTTACTACAAAATGATAGCATTAACATTTCCATCAAATCATTTTTTATTTTTTTTTATTATCTCCAGCTGCTATTGTTTCCTGTTGTACATTACACTAGGAACCCGGCATCCTGGGTTCTTCCTAAATGGCATGGTGGGGAAGCTGGAAATGAGGTGACATCATACTGTGAAAGTAGAGAAAGGAAACGGAATGTATATTTAACCACTTGCCGACCGCCCCATGCAGATTTACTGTGGCAGGGTGGCTCGGCTGCGCATAATCGCGTAGATCTACGTGATTTTGTGCACGCGGTCTCGGCGGCGTGCGCCCCCGGAGCCGCGCTGCCGCTGTGATTAGTCACAGCAGGAGCCAGACCGCAGGAGGAGCGGGCTCGATCGCCGCCGGCCCCCCACAATCTTCAGAGAAACTGACAGGAGAACCACCTGCCTATGTAAACAAAGCAGGCGACTCTCCTGTCAGACAGGCACAGTGAGATCGTTTGTCTCAGCTAAACAAACACCGATCCCTGTGTGCCTTTCACAGAGCCCCCAACAGTTAGTAAGCACAATTAGACTTAAATTTAAACCCTTGATCACCCTTAGTATTAACCCCTTCTCTGCCAGTGTCATTTATACAGTAACAATGCAAATTATTTAGCACTAATTACTGTATTAAGTGTAACTTAACATCAGATTTGTCCGTCACAATGTTGCAGTCCCGCTAAAAATCGCTGATTCCTGCCATTACCACTAAAAACAAAAAAAAATAAAAAGTCCAAAAATCTATCCCGTAGTTTGTAAACGCTATAACTTCTGCGCAAACTAATACATATACGCTTTTTGGGATTTTTTTCTTTACCAAAAATATGTAGCAGAATACAAACTGACCTAAACTGATAAAAAAATAAAAAATACAAATTTTTTGGGGAATGTTTTATAGCAGAAAGTAAAAAATATTGTGGTTTTTTTTTTTTTTTCAAAATTGTCACTCATTTTTTCTTTATAGTGCAAAATCTAAAAACTGCAGAGGTGATCAGATACCACCAAAATAAATTTCTATTTGTGGGAAAAATAGGACATCAATTGTATTTGGGTACAGCGTCGCACGACCGCGCAATTGTCAGTTAACCACTTTACCACCGGAGGATTTTGCTGTCTTACGTCTGGGCCACTTTTTGCGATTCGGCACTGTGCGACTTTGACTGACAATTGCGCGGTCATGCAACGCCGTACCTAAACGAAATTTACGTCCTTTTTTACCACAAACAGAGCTTTTTTTGGGTGGTATTTGATCACCTGTGCGATTTTTACTTTTTGCGCTATAAACAAAAAAAGAGCGTAAATTTTGAAAAAAATTATATTTTTCAAATTTTTTTTATATGAAATTCCCCCCTAAAAAAATTTAAAAATCAAAATTTTTTTAAATTTTTGGACAATTTGTTTTCTGCTACCTATGTTTGGTAAAAAAAATCACAATAAGCGTATTTTGATTGGTTTGCGCAAAAGTTATTGCGTTTACTAACTAAGGGAAAGATTTTTGTCATTTTTGGTGTTTTTTTTTTTAACGAGTAATGGCCGCGATCTGCGATTTTTTTTGCATGACTGCAACATTGCGGCAGACAGATCGGACCCTTGACTGACATTTTTGACACTTTTGGGGGTACCAGTGACATTACTGCAGTAATCAGTGCTATAAATATGCACTGTTACTGTAAAAATGACACTGGCAGGGAAGGGGTTAACTTTATTGGAGAGGGAGGGGTTAATGTATGCCTGGTGCTTACTAACATGTGTGGGGGGAGGTGACTGAGTGACACAAGGACAGATCGCATGTTCAGCTATGCTGAACCCTGCAATCTGACCCTGCCTGTCACTTAGGAGATCCGCCAGCTTTGTTTACACAAGCGGGCAGATCTCCAGACTCGATTCCCAGGCGATCGGGGAAGAGCAGCGGCAATCGCCGCTGCTCCTCCCCTGGCCCGACTCCCGCTGTGACTGAATACAGTGGGAGCGCGCAGCCGAGAAAGGGGAGTGTCTGGCGATGTAGGTCTACGTCGCCAGACGATAACGAACCACTTTGCCGCAGTAGAGCTCTAGTGAGCGGGGGCAAAGTGGTTAAAGTAACGCAGTGCCCAATCGCAAAAAAATGGCCTGGTCATTAAGGGGGTAAAACCTTCCGTTCTAGAAGTGGTTAATAAAGGAGGTTTTGACCCTTAAAGAACTCCTTATTCAAAAGAATGCAATACAATAAATATAATTCACTCATATTTTTCCTCCCCCCCCCCTTTTTGTTTTTTCTTCCCCTTCTTCCTTGAGTGCTCACAGAATTGGAGGAATATTTAATGTTTGTATATTTTAGGAATGTTATATTTATATCTATGTATGTACTCTTTTTGATTGGTTGGTTTTGTTTTGAAATGTCATGTTTTCTTTTTTCAAGTAAAAATTAATAAAAATATTTAACTTCTTGGATAAAAAAAAAAAAAAAAATTAACAAACAAAAGAATGCAATTCTATACCATCATTATGGAAAATAATAAAGAATATTGATAATTCCAATGCCGTTCTGTGAGTGAAATAGGAAGAGGAGAGAGGGGAATATTAGGATGCCTGGTGGGTTGCTTCCTTTGTCCTGTGTTTGGGTCCCCTTCTGGATCCCCCAAGCCAATAAACAACGCCCCCCAGTGGTTTTCCAGAAATGTTCTTAATTAAACTCCAACGCCTGCTCCTGAAGAAGTGGACTATGATCCAGGAAACGTGTCGAGCCATAAAAATATTCCTCTGATGGCAAGTTTTTAAGAGGTAGAATAATTTATCACCTGATTCAAGGATTTTGAATTATAGTGGAATACAAAACAGGAAACAATACAGCAGTTGGAGATAATCAAAAGATATATGATTTTATGTCATAATTTTGTAATAACGTTTTTTGTCTTTTCATTTATATGGTCTGACTTGTGCCTCAAAGATTCTGTATATGTTAGGGATGAGGCATAGTTTCTAGCTAACACTCACTCTATAGCACAGGTGTCAAAAATCAAGGCCTGCAGACCAAATCCGTCCATTGTCAGTTAACTACCACCTGTACGGGGGTTTGCGGGAGCCCTCCTGGGGGCGTACGGGCCCACTCGCCAGCGAAGAAGCCAATCCATGGGGACGGCAGCCACGACTGCCACCGGGCACCTGCGATCGCTCCCCGTGAAGAGAGAACAGCGGTCTGCTGTTGTAAACACAGCAGACCGTTGTTCTCTCAGCTATCAACACAGAGCTCCTCATATTTAGGAACACAGGTCTCTGTGTTGATTTCACAAGTACATCCTACTCACAGTTAGAAAACACCCCCTAGGCTCACATTTAAAGCAGAAGTATACTCCGCCATTAAACTTTTACCTACAGGTAAGCCTATAGTAAGGCTTACCTGTAGGTAAAATGACCTGCACGGTTTAGAAGATATTCGCCCTGCATGCAGCCGCTGACAGCAGCGGCGCATACGCTCTGAAGGTCTGACGGACCTTCAGAGCTCTTTGCCAGCTCCTTGCCGGAAAGAAAATTCCCAAACGCATGCGCGGGAGTGACGTCTTCGCAGCTCCGGCCACTCACTGCACCGGAGCCGCCGAACCCGGAAGAGACGCCAAGGGAACATGACGGCTCCCTCGGCAGTGTCCGGGCGACCGTGTCAGGGCTTCGTTCTAAGGTAAGTATTTCATAATGGGCTAGTATGCGATGCATACTAGCTCATTAAGCCTTTGTCTTGCAGGTTTTTTTTTTAATGTTGTGATGATACAACCACTTTAACCCTTTGATCGCCACTGGGTTAACTCCTTCCCTGCTAGTGTCATTGGTACAGTAACAGTGCATATTTTTAGCACTGATTACTGTAGTAATGTCATTGGTCCCCCCAAAAGTGTCAAAAATGTCAGTTAGTGGTCCAATCTGTCCGCCGCAATGTCGCAGATCGCCGCCATTACTAGTAAAAAAAAAAAATAAATAAAAATTACATAAATCTTTTCCCGTAGTTTGTAGACGCGATAACGTTTGCGGAAACCAATCAAGATACGCTTACTGTGATTTTTTTTTTTTTTTACCAAAAATTTGTAGCAGAATACAAATTGGCCTAAAATGATGAAACAATGTGATTTTTTTTTTTTTTATTGGGAATGTTATATAGAAGAAAGTGAAAAATATTGTTTTTTTTTTTT
The DNA here is from genome assembly GCF_965119305.1 of Pelophylax lessonae. Lineage (NCBI taxonomy): Eukaryota > Metazoa > Chordata > Amphibia > Anura > Ranidae > Pelophylax > Pelophylax lessonae. The sequence continues at coordinate 23,684,276 of NC_138769.1, forward strand.
TTTTCCCAGAATGGTCGGTCTTTTTTGTTTATAGCGCAAAAAAAAAGAAAAAAATTGCACAGGTAATTAAATACCACCAAAAGAAAGCTCTATTTGAGGGGAAAACATTTTTATTTTGGGTACAGCGCCGCACAACCGTGCAATTTTCTGTTAAATTAACACAGTGCTGAATCGCAAAAAGGGGCCTGGTAATTAAGGGGGCAAACCTTCCAGTCCAGAAGTGGTTAAAGTAACCCAGTGCCGTATGGCAAAAAATGGCCTGGTCATGAAGGGGGGAGGGTAAATCTTCTGGAGGTCAAGTGTTTATTAACTGCATCCTATAATAAACTGGTAATCCAGTACCCCGCAGCTATTATCTTTTTGTACCACCGCCCCCTCAATTTAGATTGTAAGCTCCATGAGCAGGGCCCTCCTTCTGTATAGTAATTGTATTGCCCCCCCCCACTCTACATTGTAAAGCAGTGCGTAAACTGTTGGTGCTATATAAATTCTGTATAATAATAATAATAATAATAATATAGGCTTGTATCTCTTGATGAAGAAAGAGGACAAACGTCTTCTTCAATTGCCCAGGGATCCTCAAACTACGGCCCTCCAGCTGTTGTGGAACTACATATCCCATGAGGCATTGTAAAACTCTGACATTCGCAGACATGACTATGCATGATGGGAATTGTAGTTCCTGAACAAATGGAGGGCCATAGTTTGAAGACCCCCTGGGCCCTAGTCACTTGACCGATGCCAAGGCAATAGTTACAAGGTCTCTGCCAAATGGTTTAGACTGAATTACTAATTAGCCAATTCTGTTGTTTAGAAGCCAAGTCCTTACTCTTCTTTAAACCATCAGTTACTATCTTCTGGTACGATGCAACTAAGTTGTTTAAGCAACTTTCCTTTATATTTTGAGTTTATTTCTGTTTTCCAACTGATGAGGAAGGGAGTGGGTGGAAGCAATGGACTGTGAAATGGCAGTTCTATGTTACCTTACACAGTGTAATGCTAGCCGCAGTCTGTGTCGCTAGCCTTCGCAAGGCAATAAGTGCGGATTTATCAGCAGTACCAATCATAGAAGGCATTCCTTACACAAAGGGTCCTATTCTTTCCCGGACAGATGTCTGGCAGACCTAAAGATTGCACAGGTACTTCTCATGAACCATCCTATCAAAATATCATAAACAAATATTCCTGCACTGACTCACCCGCCGCAGACACAGTGATATGGGTAGGATGTGTGTACTATTAACCCTCTGGTACCTACGTGTTCACAGTAAATCTGATACAATATATTGATGTGAATTTAATATTATCAGAAACAAAGTAGCAGGTTTTACATTTACAATATCCTTAAAGGGTCATTAAATCCAAACTATGAAAAACCCTCATTAAATGCTATATAACAGAACCACTAAAGCATATTTAGTTTTTTTGTGTAGAGTGAAATATGTCTGATTGATCCTGCCTTCAGCTGTCCCTCCCATCCTCTCTATGTCCCAACTGCAGGTTGAGACTGTGTAGAACAGCCGGTGTCCTCTATGGAGCAAGCTCAATTTCAGTTCCTTTCTAAGCTCTTTTTGCTTTCTTTTCTCTACTTGCTTTATATTATCTGTGCAGCCCACATGACGGACCCCCCCCCCCCAAGCACTCCAGCCCGCACCACCATATCCCCCCCCTTTACTTACCTGCGGGACTGACAGGCAGCGGTGGCTTCCCCCTCAGTCTTCACGTTCCCTCTCGTCGGCCGTATCCTCCCTCCTTCTTGGTCAATAAGATGCTTTTTCCTTTCGGCCATTCAGGAAACAGGTCTCAGGACCCGTTTCCTGATTGGCCGGGAGGAGAATCAGTGTGGCAAAAGCGAATATTCATTCGCTATTGTCACACAACTGGGTGGGCTCAGAGCACAGTGCTCTGCGCCACGAGCCCACCCTTTTTTGAGGCCTATTAGAGCCTCTGGCTTTAATCACGTGCTTAAAAAAAAGAAATCCCCCATTGGAATTCATGCGTCCGGCGCCCTGCATGTAGATTAGGGGGCCAGACGCATGGATAGGGGTCGGCGCCCCTGCATCCCTATTGGACGGGCCATCACTGCTTTATTTCCACTTTAAGCCTAAAAACAAACATTTTATATATTGTTACATGGATGATAAGGTTGAATAAAGCAACCGTCCATATAGTTCAACCAGTGTTGGTGTGTGTAGAAAATGTATGAATGCGTAGCTGCTCAGTAAGGCAGGTCGTTTAGAGTGTAAAATAGCAGCATAACTACAAGTAGATCGTATAATAACCATCTATTGGACAGATGTTTCAATAAGAGCATAGAGATTGTAAGCATGTTGGCGGCAACCAATCGTAGCCTCCCTACTGTAAGCATGCCCGGGAGCAAAGAGAAGGGGGGAATTTTCTCACAATTCAAGAAAATCGAGTATGAAGTAAGGAAAGAAAAGAGGTAGCAGAAACAGAGGGGGGCAGATGGGAGCGGGGGATGGGGGGGAGGGAGAGGGGGGTAGAGATGGCCGACCGTGAAACCCAGATGAGTTTAGGAAACGAGACTTCTGTATTCCGCAGAAAACGTGAACTCATGCCAGTAGAACCAACGCTCAAGAAACTTGTCCCTCATGACCCGCTCTGAGGCTAAAAGATCATCCATCTCATTGACATGCGTAACTTTACGCAGCCACATAGCCACCGGGAGGGGGGGGGGGGCTGGGTCTGCTTCCAGAGCAGGGGGATACAGCTCCTGGCCGTCGTAAGCAAGAGCGGTAAGATAGATTTCTTGTAGGATGATCTTGGAAACCGGTGGCGGTGAAGCAGGAAGAGACCAGGATCTAGAGTGAGCTTATGATCCGTGAATTTTTGGGAAAGATCCAGCACCGCGGACCAATAAGTCTGTAGATGGCAACATGACCAGAAGATGTGGAGGAGGGAACTGATCTCCTCCCTCCAGCGCCAGCACAGGTCGGAGCAGAGAGGGAACATTTTGTGAAGCTTGGCAGGGGTATAATACCACCTAGTCAGGAATTTATAACCAGCTTCTTGGTATTTGGAACAAACCGAAGTCTTATACGCAACAAACAAGAGTCTCTCGACCTGTCGGTCCGTAAAGGTCAAACCCAAGTCGCGTTCCCAATGCTGGATGTAGGGGGGGGGTCGGTGCACAGGCTCGGGGGTTGTCATTAAACGATAGAGCTGTGAAACTGCATGAAGCATCAGGGAGCAATCCACACAGAGAGTCTCCAAAGATGTGAGGCGTCTGGCGTATGAGGTCGCTGACGGCAGAGAGCTTAAAAAGTGGGTCAGTTGCACCTTTTGCCAAAAAGATAAGGAGTCAAAAGTTTGGTCGGTGCCCCGAGCCCACCCTTTTGTGAAGCCTATTAAAGCCTCTGGCTCTAATCACGTGCTTAAAAAAAAAAAAATCTCTCTTTGGAATCCATGCGTCCCTGCATGTAGATTAGGGGGCCAGACGCATAGATAGGGGGGGGGGCGCGCCCCTGCTCCCCTAATGGATGGACCACCACTGTTATTTTCCACTTTAAGCCTAAAAACAAACATTTTATATATTGTTACATGGATGATAAGGTTGAATAAAGACAACTGTCCATCCATTTCAACCCGTGTTGATGTGTGTGTGTAGAAAATCATTTCCCATATCCCTGTATATTGTGTTCGCTAAGATGCACATCCAGGAGTCTTTTAAAACTATCCATACTTCCTACTGACACCACGGATTGTGGAAGAGAGTTCAACATCCTTACCGCCCGACAGTCAGAAACTCCCTACGCAGCTTAAGGTTAAACCGCTTCTCTTCCAGTATTACTAATCCTTAAATCTGGGGGTTGCATTAGGTTTCCTTTTTATTTTATTTTTTTAAGGCTTTTTTTTCTTTATTTTTACTTTGGTGATCCGGCAATTAACACACCTCCTCTCTTATGGTGTCTCCATTCTGGATGGAAGAGCAAGGAAGCCAACTTTGAGCAGCAAGATGGACTTGGCTAAAAAAATTGAAGTCAAACTTTTTTAAGCAGTTACAGAAAATTTCATTTTTTTTTCCCTTTTGGTATAAAGGATTTTACATAAATTAATAAAAGCTGATCATTGTAAGCTCCTCTCTCAGAGCTAAATGGTTTATCTTAACCCCCCCTCCACTGCCAATATTGCTGGACAGCTCGGTCTGAAAAAATAACAGACTTACTGGCAGAATCACCAGCTACACATAAATTAAAAAAAAAGCCTTAAAAAATGAAATAAAAATAATGCAGCTATGTTATCTTTTTGTCGTCATTGTTTTTGAGTTTAACAACACTCCACCCAAAATGGTCAGTTCAATTTCTAGCCACTGTAGAGAGATAGAAATGGTAATGCCAAGTTCCAACTGCAGCCAATACAGAGCCACAAGATGGTATTACACTCTCTATATGATCTAAAAACTGTTTTTTTATTTAATACATTTTTATTTAATTTTCTGGAAAAAAAATAAAAAAAAATAAAAAATATAAACTCACACAGAAAAAAAAAGAAGAAAAAAAAAAGGGGAGAGGAGAAAAAAAAAAGATACAACTCTTATTGATTCAATACAGTCAATATTTCTATAACAACAGCAAAAAAAAAAAAGGGGGGGGAGGGAGAAATTAGAAAGTGCTGACCATAGATGGCAGACCCAGTATAACCCATGCTTCTACACTCGAATCTAAAAACAGTTTAGTGACCCGGAGCAACCAAAATTTACCCTCACAGTTATTTTACTACGGATTCCACTCCCAGACCGGCCCTCCAGGATGTCCCCATAACTTGGATGGGGTTTTTTTTGCCACAGCCACGGGTGAGGCTTGTGTCTGCCGCCCCTTCACCCCTCTCCCTCTTTTTAGATGCTTGTAATTAATTTAATAATACAAATAAACAATATATTTATTTTTTGGAATTATAATTAATTATTTTTATACATGTTTACATTTATTTCGATTTTTAGATCTCTTTGCATTATACTCTTGAAGAAGCAGACAGGGCTGCGCGAAACGCGTCACTTTGCTAAATGGTTTTATTTATAATGTTTATACCAATTATGTATTTATTTCTTATTTATATATTATTATGTAATTGTATTATGTATCCACTGTAACTATCATGAATTGTTATATGTCAGTTCATAAGTACATATATATATTTTTACTTCATTCAGGAATTTTTTTTTTTTTTGGTATTTATTTTTCGCTGTATTGTTCTATTTCTTCAACCATTTGTTGATGTACTCTATATACCTATTCTAGTAAAGCGGTTGGCCTCACTTAAAGTCCTATGACCTCCTCAATATTTTTTTGTATACACTCTCTATATGGTTTCAAGTAACTGTGCAGCCCAACTGCAGTTCCTTATGGCATTATGGGGCAGGCCGATACACAAATGGCAGCAACAAATTCTCACTGTTGAAGTTTCTACAAGATTCTAAAGAAGATTCAATTGAGTTTATTGAGATGTTTATTGAGTTTTTATTCTTTTGTTCCCTTTTATTTCTGAACAGTATGGCGGGGTAACGTTTTGTCTTTCAATATTCTATGAAGTGGTAAACAACTGCTATTTGCTTTCCTGTAGTACTGCAGGTAATTTTGACATGTATTGTTTCTATTATTACCTTGAACTGTTGTGGAAAATAAAAAAATAAAAAAACAACAAAAAAATAAAAAAAACAAAACAGTGATTGGACCTAAAAGCACCCAAAGTAATATATGTTTTGAGTTGAAATGTTTTAATTTCTGTTTCTTTGTTAACCACTTAAGCCCCGGAAGATTTTACCCCCATTCCGACCAGGGGGTATTTTGCGATTCGGCACTGCGTGAATTTAACGCACAATTGCGCGGTCGTGCGACGCTGTACCTAAACGAATTTGACGTCCTTTTTTTCCCACAAACAGAGCTTTCTTTTGGTGGTATTTGATCACCTGTGCGATTTTTTGATCACGCGCTATAAACAAAAAAAGAGCGTCAATTTTGCAAAAATAGCAATATTTTTCACATTTTTTTATATGAAATTCCCCCAAAAAAAAATGTAAAAATCAAAATTTTTAAAAATTTTCGGCCAATTTATTTTATGCTACCTATGTTTGGTAAAAAAAATCGCAAAAAGCGTATTTTGATTGGTTTGCGCAAAAGTTATCGCGTTTACTAACAAAGGGAAAGATTTTTGTCATTTTTGTTGTTTTTTTTTTTAACGCGTAATGGCGGCGATCTGCGATTTTTTTTGCGGTACTGCGACATTGCGGCGGACAGATCGGACCCTTGACTGACATTTTTGACACTTTTGGGGTTACCAGTGACATTTCTACAGTAATCAGTGCTATATATATGCACTGTTACTGTAAAAATACACTGGTAGTGAAGGGGTTAACTTTATTTGGAAGGGAGGGGCTGTGTGTGTCCCTAGGGGCGTGGTTTCTACTGTGATTGGCTGTGGCTCTAGCTGTAAGGACACTGATCAACGGATCTACATACCAGATCCGTTTTATCAGTGTCTTTGCAGCGAGGAGAATGACAGGCAGTTTGTTTACACAAGCTGCCTGACATTCTCCCTCTCCCCCGCCGATCGCCGAGTGACCGGCGGACATCGGGTCCGCTGGTCACACGCGCGGGGGGGTCCGTGACCACGCGGGAGCGGGAGCGCGCCCCGGGGGGCGCGCGCTCGCTCCCTAGACCCTCACAAGCAAGCAACGTAGCCCTACGTTAGTTTGCCTGTGAGGGGCTGACCGCCGACGTAGATAGTCGTGCGGCGGTCGGCAAGTGGTTAAAGCCAAAACTTTATTTTCTTATGGAATAATTAATCCCAAATTATTATTTTTTTTTTGCTTTCACAACCTGTCCAGTAGACACAGCAAGAACTTTCCACAAAATCTTCACTTAGATTATTGGCGCCAGAACAGATGTCCGCAATGAAAGATTTTGCCTCTATTCCTCGTGATAACTCTAATGGCCTGAATACATGATTAGAATATCGCCCGATCATTCGACCACCGACTTTTGAAAAAGTATTTGTTGGTCGAAAACATTGCCAACATACACGGTCTGAATATTGGCCGACCGTTGCCCGCCGACCATCGAAACAGTCGAGTCAAAAAATATTTCCGGGCATGAGTGATGAGGTTATACAGATTTCAAATGAACGACCTCAACACCAACGTATAGAATATCGTTCATTCACAAACGAGACGACAGAATTTTTCGGTTTTTCAAACTGTATTTTTCGTTCACAATATCGATATCGCTCATTGATGGCTGGGCATTAACGAGTAGAATATCGGCCGATCGCTTGCTGAACAGAAATTTTCTTATCGTATATTCGGGCCATAAGGCTCGGTTCACACTGTCACGACCTGAAAGTCATGCGAGTTATGGTGCGACTTTGCCAGGCGATTTCCTGGCAATTTCCTAATTACTTCAGTATGATTTGGTGTGACTTTGAAGTGACTTTCAGGGACTGCCTGGGTAATCTTCCTGTAATGTCGGATCGAAAATCAAATCAATAGATATGAGGATCCGATTAGAAGGCGACCTCCGTTAACCACTTGCCGACCGCCCCACGCAGATTTACTGCGGCAGGGTGGCTCGGCTGTGCATAATCACGTAGATCTTTACTGGTTGAGCCAGATGGTCTTTTTTCAACCTAACGATGTAATTATGTGCACGCGGTCTTGGCGACACGTGCGCGCCGCCGGAGGCGCGCACGTGTCGCCAAAACAAGAGCGACAAAACAAGAGCAACAATTCTGAAAAAAAAAACAACAATATTTTTCACATTCTGCTATATAATATTCCCCCCCAAAAAAAAAAAATCAAAATTTTTTTAACATTCTGGGCCAATTTGTTTTCTGCAACATATTTTTGGACCATGCTTGGTTGGGTTGGTTTTCGCAAAAGTTATCGCATCTACAAACTACGGGAAATATTTATGCCATTTTTTTTCTAGTAATGGCGGCGATCTGCGATTTTTAGCGGGACTGCAACATTGCGGCGGACAGATCGGACCCCTGACTGACATTTTTGAAACTTTTGGGGGGACCAGTGACATTACTACAGTAATCAGTGCTAAAAATATGCACTGTTACTGTACTAATGACACTGGCAGGGAAGGGGTTAACACTGTGGGTGATCAACGGGTTGAATGTGTACCTAGGGGCGTGTTTCTAACTGTGGGGGGGCGTGGCTTGTGGAATGACCATAGAGACCTGTGATCCTATATAGAAGGATCACAGGAGCTATGTGATCATTCCAGGGAGAAGAACGGTCAGCTGTGTTTACAACAGCCGACCGTCCTTCTCTCTCAGAGGGGAGCGATCGCGGGTGTCAGGCGGCAATCGGAGCCGCTTGCCCCATTCATCAGCATCCTTGCTAACGAGTCTCGGCGGGAACGTGCCGCCAGCGGTGCAGGCTCGCCCCTTAACTGCAGGCGCGCGAATGAAGAATGACTACGTTCGTGCAGGAGTGGCTGCCTGGCGCAATCTAACTGCGGCGGGCGGTCATTAAGCTGTTAACTTTCAAAAAGTGTTTCCCAGTGCTAAACTTTCCTCCAATTTCTAAATTGCTGCACATGTAAATTACAAAATCAATATAAAGGAATAGTAGTGGTAAAAAAAAAGCACTGGTGGGTTCAACTAAGAATGATTTTTTTTTTGTATAATTCCTTTAATGGGGCGTGGCAGGGGGTGTGTCCTATGCCAACATAATTTTGCTAACAGGTGTCCCTCGTTCCCATCTCACAAAGCTGGTAGGTATAGTATAACTTTTTGCTTTCTCAATCAGTCGGGAGATAAGAAAGTAGACCTGATTTTTAGAACTTTTCTTACTCAACTGAACTCAACTGAACAGCATTGGAGACAACCTGCGTATGTGGAAAATGCTGAACATACTGGACCCCACCCGACCCCTCCAGAAGAAAAACTTCTCTGGTTCTACTCAGCGGACAGGCGCTGTGCCCACAGCCTATCCTTTGCTAATGTATACATTACAAATACATATACAGGCCGGCCTGTTTACAGTCAACAAACTGCACTACAAACAGTGCCGGGGAAATGTATAAACACCATGACTCGGGCTACCACCCACAGCCTGTTTATTTACTGAACAATCAGCCGTACGGCATCAATGGACGGGGACATCCAAGAGGAATCTTCCAAACACACTGTCGACCTGCATTAGTTTAAACGCAAGAGGCTAAATTCGTCCAACAGTTTAATCTATAATGAGATTTGCCTGTGTTTGTTGGGTTCTTCTCTTCTATTCTGCTCTTATTGCTGGGGGGGGGGGGGGGGGAAGCAGAGAATGGCTTTATAAAAGCCGAGTGGCAAATATGATGTATGCGGTGCAAAGTGAGCATAGAAAATGGTGCAAAAAGCAGTGAATAGGAAAGGAGTGGAGAAGAAATGCAAGAGAACAGGAGAGAAGGGTTGGGGGGAAAAAAGGAGTGGAGAAGAGAGGATAGCGAAAAGCAGGGGGAAGGAGAGTGGAGACAGGTGATAAAAGAGGAGAAGAGAGGGGAGGGGAGGAAAGGGGAGTGGAGGGGAGGAGAGAAGAGGGGAGGAGAGGAGAGAAGAGGGGAGGAGAGGAGAGGAGAGGGGAGGAGAGGGGAGGGGAGGAGAGGAGAGGAGAGGAGAGGGGAGGGGAGGGGAGGGGAGGGGAGGGGAGGAGAGGAGAGGAGAGGAGAGGAGAGGGGAGGCGAGGGGAGGGGAGGAGAGGAGAGGAGAGGAGAGGAGAGGAGAGGAGAGGAGAGGAGAGGAGAGGAGAGGGGAGGCGAGGGGAGGGGAGGAGAGGAGAGGAGAGGAGAGGAGAGGAGAGGGGAGGCGAGGAGAGGAGAGGGGAGGAGAGGAGAGGGGAGGGGAAGAGAGGGGAGGCGAGGAGAGGGGAGGGGAATAGAGGAGAGGGGAGGCGAGGAGAAGAGAGGGGGGAGGCAAGGGGAGGAGAGGAGAGAAGAGGGGAGGAGAGGGGAGGGGAAGAGAGGAGAGGGGGGGAGGCAAGGGGAGGAGAGGAGAGAAGAGGGGAGGAGAGGGGAGGGGAGGAGAAGGGGGGAGGCAAGGAGAGGAGAGGGAGAGGGGAGGAAAGGCGAGGGGAGGCAAGACGAGGGGAGGGCATGGCAAAGCAGGAGGGGTTAGGGTAAGGCAGGAAAGGGGGGGGGAGGAAAAAGGGTATAGGAGAGGTGGTCGGGAGGCAAGGAGAGGAGAGGGGGAGGGGAGGAAAGGCGAGGGGAGGCAAGGCGAGGGGAGGGCAGGGCAAAGCAGGAGGGGTTAGGGTAGGGTAGTAAATGAGAGGGGAGGGGAAAAAAAAGAGGACAGGAGAGGAGAAAAGAAAGAAGAACAGGAGAGGAAGAGAGAAAGGAAAGGATATAGGGAGGTAGGAAAGGAAGAGAAATGAGGGTAGGAAGAAGAGACAAAAAATAAGACAGTATGATACAGGTAGATAGACGGTAGGGATGCAACGATACTAAATATTTTACGATACTCAAAACCAACACTTTGCGGGGCGATTTTCGCCCATACAAAATGAACGGCCTCAAATCGCACTGCAAAGAATCACATTTAATGTGAACAGGAATGGGCCGTGATGCCTGTTTGAATCAAATGCGTTTTCCTGCACCGCTCCGGTGTGAACCCAGACTGAAAGCACTATGACAAGAACCAAATTCCTGTTCAAATCATTATTGTCATTAGTACAGTGACAGTGCATATTTTTAGGACTGATTATTGTAGTAATATCACTGGTACCCCCAAAAGTGTTAAGAATGTCAGTTAGGGGCCCGATCTGTCTGCCGCAATGTCGCAGTCCCGCTAAAAATCGCAGATCGCCGCCATTACTAGTAAAAAAAAAAGTATTAATAAATAAAAATGACATAAATCTTTCCCCTAGTTGTAGACGCGATAACTTTTGCGCAAACCAATCAATATACATTTTTTTTTTTATCAAAATTTTGTGACAGAATACAAATTGGCCTAAAATTATGAAAATATTTTATTTTTATTGGGAAGGTTATATAGCAGAAAGTAAAAAATATTGTTTTTTTTTTTTCAGAATTGTCGCTCTTTTTTTTGTTTATAGCGCAAAAAATGAAAAAAAATTGCACAGGTGATCAAATACCACCAAAAGAAAGCTCTATTTGTGGGGAAAAAAAGGACTTCAATTTTATTTGGGTACAGCGTCGCACGACTGCGCAATTGTCAGGTAAAGTAACAGTGCCGTAGCGCAAAAAGTGGCCTGGTCATTAATGGGGGGAAAACCTTCGGGTCCAGAACTGGTAAAGTACAATACAATTCATCAATGCCCTATTGCACGGGTGCTCAGCCTGTGGCCCTCCAGATGTTGCAGAACTGCAAGTCCCATGAGGCATTGCAAGGCGGACAGTTACAAGTATGGCCTGATGGGACTTGTAGTTCCGCAACAGCTGGAGGGCCACAAGTTGAGCATCCATGCCCTATTGTGAGAACTTTTCTGCATCTCCCAGTCTGAAAAAATAAAAAAAGACGGGAGTTACTTTGATGAAAATGCTGATTTTTTATTCAGTAGGGCATACATTTCAAGTGATTTTGCAGGTAAACAATACAGCATTTGCAGGGCACCGAGTCACATTGATCCCAGCGTTGCTTGTGTTATCCTATTTATTTCCATTGTTACTGGGAGAGTATTGGGAGAGCCAGGGCTGAGCAGAATCTAAAAAAAAAAAAAAAAAACAGGCAAGAATACCCAACTTCATCCAGCTAGGTGTTAACGGGACCTAAGAAAATCCCCTCCTCCGGCCTCCTACTCGAAAAAAAATTAGAATTTCTTGCAGAGATTCATTAACACATTTTAATATGATAAACCAACTTGTCGAAAAAAAAAAAAAAAAAAATGTACCTTAAGCGTTTTATTTTATCATTCAGGATTTATATAGGGTCAACAATTTATGCAGCGCTTTATAAATGGAGACAGACGGTATTGTACGGTACAATAAAATTTATTACAAGAGAAATCTGGGGGTCCTGGTCATTAGAGCTTACAATCTAAAAGGAGGAGTTGAATAGTAAAACTGTTGGTGATAAATTGATGGAGAAATAAAAGTTCTGAGGCAGGTTAGGCTTCTCTAAAGAGATAGGTTTTCGGGGATAGAATGGATAGAGCGGGAGATAGCTGGACAAATGGGGAAAGGGGTTCCAGAGGATGGAAGAGGCTCTGGAGAAGTCCAGGGAGGTGATGAGGGAGCCAGAGAGCCAAGAGCGCTTGGGAGCATATAATACTGTACCTGTTAAGAAGCAGCAGAGCACTGAAGGCTTTGACTCTGTATATCTGTTGTCCATACAGAACCATATTCCCTTACTCCCCCCCCCCCCCATACAGAACCATATTCCCTTACTCCCCCCCCCTTTTTTTTCTAATCTTTTCTCTTCTTCCAGCTCCCTCATCCCCTGGATGAACTGAAACCCTCTAAACTGCAGACCACATTTTTCCTAGAATCCCATTTTTCTTGTCTTCTAATCCTGGGGAACCCCCCCCCCCTAATCCCAGAGGCTGTTTGTTTCTCTAGTTTTTGACAAAACTTGGGTGCCTTTGGCTGAGAGCACTAATCGGATGCCAATCAGCAGACCTTTTTAAGTCATGCCCCTTCAACAGAAGCTGGTTGAACAGCTTGCTTCTGTTGGACCGGCTGCCGTACACACGGGCCAAAAATCACCCACTTTCTATTGTACTGGCCAATGCCGCCCAAAATTTGGCCCATCTGTACGGGCCCTTAACGGATTCCCGACCGGCCGCCGCCTATTTACTGCGGCAATGTGGCACTGCGGCACAAACCGACGTAGATCTACGTCGGTCGCGAGCAGGCAGCTAGGGGGTGAGCGTGCGCCGCCGCACTCCCGCCCTCACTCGGCAGTAGGGAAGCCGTTGCGTGGGTCAGGTGGCTCCGACTGCCCCCTGACACCCACGATTGTTCCCCGCTTAGAGCCGGTTCACACTGCTACGACTTCTCAGGCGACGTGATCGCTTGACAAGTAGCGCTCCATTCTGTGCCATGGAACCGTTCTAATCAGAGCGACTCAAGTCGCTCCGACTTAGAAAAAGGTTCCTGCACTATTTGGGGAGGACTTCAGAGCGACTAGCATTGACTTCTGTTAAAGAAGTCGTTTGCATGCCACGATGAAGTCATGCTGCACGTGCGGCTTCAAAGTCGGGGCGACTTTGAGTCGCCCTGGTGTGAACCGGGTCTGAGAGAGGACGGTCAGCTGTTGTAAACACAGCCGACCGTTCTTCTCTCTGGAATGATCACAGAGTGCCTATGATCCTTCTATATAGGATCACAGGTCTCTGTGATCATTTCACAAGCCACGCCCCCATACAGTTAGAATCACTCCCCTAGGCTCACATTTAACCCCTTGATCACCCACAGTGTTAACCCCTTCCCTGCCAGTGTCATTATTACAGTAGCAGTGCATATGTTTAGCACTGATTACTGTAGTAATGTCACTGGTCCCCCCAAAAGTGTCAAAAATGTCAGTTAGGGGTCCGATCTGTCCACCACAATGTCGCAGTCCCTCTAAAAAGAGCAGAACGCCGCCATTACTAGTAATAAAAAAAAAAAAAAATAATAAAAATGACTAAATGAATAAATCTTTCGATAACTTTTGCATAAACCAATCAAAATACGCTTATTGTGATTTTTTTTTACCAAAAATATGTAGAAGAAAACAAATTGGCCTAAAATGTTACAAAATTTAGATTTTTATATATATTTTTTGGGGGATTTTATATAGCAGAAAGTGAAAAATATTGTTTTTTTTTTTTTCAGAATTTTGTTTATAGTGCAAAAAATAAAAAAAATCGCACAGGTGATCAAATACCACCAAAAGAAAGCTCTATTTGTGGGAAAAAAGGACATCAATTTTATATGGGTACAGTGTCGCACGACCGCGCAATTGTTAGTTAAAGTAACGCAGTGCCGAATCGCAAAAAATTGCCTGGTCATTAAGGGGGCAAATCCTTCCGGTCCAGAAGTGGTTAAATACTGTCTATTCTTGCAGGAGCCTATCAGAAGTTATACATCATCAGAGGCATACCCTGACAACTCCTGCTTCTGGTTACTGGATTGCACTGATAGTATCATGGAGCAGGTCTAGGAACAGGAAGAGCTGATCAGTGGTAGTTTGCCCCTCCCCTAATATAGTGGCTGCACCACAGCCACACAGCGCTGTGTAATTGATGAAGAAGTGGGCATGGGCAAATCGACAGATGCAGAATGCTATACTATTTACAACTGACACACCTCACACTGTTTGAGGGACTTGGTCCAGTTTAATAGAACATGATCAGAAGAGGACGCCATAAAAATATTAAATAAAAACAAAAAAAGTTTTAATAAATGGGGAAATTTGTTCGGAAAATGTATTTTCATTGTGCTGTAGTAAGGAATACCATTAAAATATGAGGGACTGGAAGTCAAAAGTGGCACTTACTGGTAAACAATATATAGCGTATACATATAGAGGTTGATTTACCAAAAGCAAATATACTGTGCACTGCAAGTGCTGCTGCGCTAGATCTGAGGGGAAGCTGTGAAATGGGGGGAAGCTCTGCTGATTTCTATCATCCAATCATGTGCAAGCAAAAATGCAGGTTTATTTTTAATGTTCCTTCCATTTTCCCTTCAGATCTAAAGCAACTGCATTTGCAGTGCACAGACTATTTGCCTTTAGTAAATCAACCCCATAGTGTATACATAAACTGATATTTTGTACCTTTAGGGTCCATTCACACTAGGAACTGCAGTGGAATTGCACAGGAATGCTGTGCGGTTCCTTTGCGATTCATATGCAGTTCTGTGCAATGCGATTTCCGGCCCCTTTCATTTTGAATGGGATGAGATTGCACTGCACTTAAGTAGTGCATGCGCTACTTTTTGAGACACACTGCAACCGGATTGCGATACTTTTGTACCAAGCGATCCAATGCAGGCTAACGCACTGGTTTGCGACCTGCGTTTGGGGTGTCTTAAACTGACACCCGCACAACGGATTAATATACAATCAATACTTTATTATAATAATTATTAAGGTGCAGTAAAGCTGGTATTTGACACAGATGTATAGAGGTATAAACCTAATTTTACTTGTTATTTGTTGTTTATTTTTTTTGATTTTTTTTCATTTCATGTATTGTCGAAATTTTTTTTATAAAAACATATATAAAAAAAATATACAAATATACAATCAATACTAGTAAGTTCATACATAGGGCTGAGTTTTGTAGCCCTAAATGGCCATATGAATTCAATTGATTGATGCTATTTATTGAATACCACAGATGGTCGTTCTCCTATATGGTCCTGGCGCCTGTCCAGGAAAACACTTTATTTGCATGCGCAGTATTTCAGGTCTGTTTCTATATACCCTCTGTTGCATTAATGTTTAACTATACAACATGTAAAAATTTAATTTTGGATGTAAAAAGTATACTTTATTTTCTTGTAGATAAGTAATGTATGGTCTGTTTAGCTCTGAAGAAGCTTGTGGCGAAACACGTCGGCTTTAAAGACCTGCACTACATACTAGGACTAGACCTGCACTTAATACTAGGACTATTGTACTCATTGATGTTCCCAATAGGAATTTTTTAGTCTGTATTGGGTTGTCTTTATGTAAATGATTTTTAACTTCCTCTTGGATATAATAAAAGCATGTATTTTACATAATTTTGATTATCCCTCTTTTGTGGCCTGAAAAGTCCAATATTTTCTTTCCTTTTTTTTCCCTTTACACAATTATGGATGATGGACTTATGGAAAACGCGTTATGGATGATGGCCTTATGGATAACGCATTATGGATGATGGCCTTATGGATCATGCGATACGGAAGATTTGCCTTATGAATGATGGCCTTATGGATCACGCATTATGAATGATGGCCTTATGAATCAAGCGTTATGGATGATGGCCTTTATGGATCACGCATTATGGATGATGGCCTTTATGGATCACGCATTATGGATGATGGCCTTATGGATCACGCATTATGGATGATGGCCTTTATGGATCACGCATTATGGATGATGGCCTTATGGATCACGCATTATGGATGATGGCCTTATGGATCACGCATTATGGATGATGGACTTATGGATCACGCATTATGGATGATGGCCTTATGGATCACGCGATACGGAAGATTGGCCTTATGGATCACGCGTTATGGATGATGGCCTTATGGATCGCGCGTTATGGATGATGGCCTTATGGATCACGCGTTATGGATGATGGCCTTATGGATCACGCGATATGGATGATGGCCTTATGGATCGCGCGTTATGGATGATGGCCTTATGGATCACGCGTTATGGATGATGGCCTTATGGATCACGCGTTATGGATGATGGCCTTATGGATCACGCGTTATGGATGATGGCCTTATGGATCACGCATTATTCTCTTGACACCCGCACAACCTTGCACTGACACCTGCTGGATTCCAATGTTCCTAGTTCACATTAGTGCAGTGTATTCCAGTGCCGTCAACAAAAGTAGAACATGATGCATTTTTTTTTCTGTATGGAACACATCTGAAACCCTTCAAAATGCATAAAAATGCACCAGAATGCACATGTCCTCAATTGAGAAGAATAAAGCACTGGGACACATCAAAAACGCACGGGAACACATCTAAAAATCAACAGAACACATCAAAAATGTGCATGCAGAAACGCATCCAGAAAACACACAGAAATTGTGGTGTGACTCGGCCCTTGCCGGTGAAATGGAGCCCAGCTTTGACAACAGATTGAAAACTGGTTTAGAAAATGCCATAAGGACAGTCCACTATTACCAATCCACTCAGATCAAATGACTTTTGCAGCGGTCATGAAGCAGTAAACTTTGGAATTGCTAGAATAAGTGGGATTAATCGTAATAGTTTTATTTTGGAGCGGTTGATGGTGCCCTGAAAACACACAGTGCCCTTGATGTCCCAAGTGAACAGATTCTATGATCAGCACAGAAAATTCTCATATGGTGAAGCAGCGTGAAGACTCCACTTTAATCATGATAAATGACTTGGTGACAGCTGACAGCACTTAAGACACTGAGTATAATATTTTGGGTGTAAATATATGAATGGATTATAGAGGACACTATTAAAGCAGCACGATCGCTGAATCAAAACCATTTGTTGATCTCCGTCAAACACTAAGTGGAATATGGCGGAACATTCTTGCTCGCTGTAGTTGTCCACATGGGGAAGAGAACCATTCGCATTGGTTCATAAACTTTGAAGCAAGTCTGTCTGCTTTTTGGATTTGTAATATTACCTTCTGGTAATAAATGCCTGCATGTGAAATGGAGGATTTGCTTTGGAGGAATCCTTTATTGAAAATGCTACTTCTCTGACTTCAATACTTTCTGAGTCAGTGACTTTTGGGAGTTAATTTGGAGTAACTTAGAAAGTACTCAAGCTGTTGGATCAGCATGGCAGCCAGACTCAGAAGAAGAGCTAGGCAAAGGAAGCTTATGGTGCTTTTCCACTGCATGGAACTGAACGGTTCGGCTCACTTTTGTGCTTTTCCACTGCTGGTACCACATGGTACGGTGTAGGAACGGTTCGGTATGGTATGGCGGTGCTTTTCCACTGCATGGAACCGAACGGTACGGCTCTCAAAAACAGTACCACCTCGATTGTGGTTCCAAGAGGTACCATCAGGGCCGCTGATAGAAATCATGGGGCCCCGTACAGCCTAGCTGACGGGGCCCCCTTAAGCCCCACCCATGGCCCCACCCCAACCCCGCCCCTGGTCACATCCCAGCCCCACCCCCGGCCCCACCCTAGGCCCCGCCTTTAAACAAAGTGCAGTTTTGTCTTCAAGTGATATTTACCTTCCTCCAGACAGTTTTGGGTTACTTCAAATGAAATGGAATCAGTATACAGAGGTTTACTTTTTCTGAGAGATATTAAAGGAACACTCTAACCACCACGACCACTTCAGTGATCTGAAGTGGTGATGGTGGTAGGAGTCAGATACACTGCACATGCTGGGATATTTACAGTTATGTGCTGGGGGATAGTTGCACCCCTAGTACCTGTGACTTAGGTAGCTAGAACATGTCATGTCGTCCTTATTCATACGTGTATGAACAAGGACATGACATATTATGACAAAACACAACTAGTTATTAAAAAACATATTGTAACAATTGACACACGCTAATGCACATACCTTTTCTAAGACTGCTGTCGGTTACTGCAGGCGGGTAATGCTGGTGGTTACTGCTTGCGGGTAATGCTGGTCATGCGGGTACTCTGGAAGAAGCAGCGGCTGCAGTAGAGAGCAGAGCTGCTGCTTCCTGTATCTAAAACCAAAAAAAAGAGACTAAGCGCTGTGATAATCATGTGCCTATAGCTGCCAGAGAGGATCAACCTAGGGACCGTGAGGATGCTAGGAAAATGCACACAAAAGAGTCGCTTGGGAGTCTCACCAGGAGACGCTTGGGGCTGTGATGAAAAATACTAATGCCATTGCAAATAAAGTAAAACAACTTACTGTTTATTAAGATGAACAAGGGAAACAGTTAAAATAATAATACTGTCATGTGCTTTCTGCTTCACTGACCCTTTAAGACAAGCCGAGTGTTCTGGTCAGTGGATAGAGCCGAATAGGAGCCAATCCTGCAGCTGTCTAAAAAAGGCTGGGAGTGCTGGGAGAAAAAGGACAACCTGTTCCTTGTAATGCTAACCCCAGTGGACTGTGTAACATACCATGGGGGACTTCCAGCGGTCCGCTTGTAGACACACAAAGGGCTCTGTCCAGGCAAAGAGGTGGAGGGGAGATCAATGGCGATGGAGCCGAACACTGCAGCTGGAGGATGACGTCACCGCTGTGAGCCGACCGACAATCCGATGGTATGGGACAGGCCGCACTCGGCTACTGAAGGCCGTGTGATGCTTGGACAAAGCCATCCCATACCACCAGAGTGTCGGTCGGCTCACAGCGGTGACGTCATCCTCCGGCTGCAGTGTTCGGCTCCATCGCCGTCGGTCTCTCCTTCGGCAGACATCCTAAGTCTCCTGCGGCAGCTGGGAGATCGCACGGCAGTTGCGGGTGTCCGTGAGCCACCAGCCAAAGGTGGGAGACTCCCGCAAGTCGCGAGAGACTTGGGATGTCTGTGATCGGCTCCAATACCCGGAAATGTAGAATCTCATATATATATATATATGATCCTGTGCAGCGCGAAGGCCCTGTAGCAGTAAATCTGCTACGGGGCAGTCAGCAACTGGTTAAGATCATCAGCATTATGATAACTCTGTCGTGTGTATGGTAACATCCATGCCATATTGTGCTTCAGAGACAGTGCCATCCATGCCATTGATGCAATGCCATAATGCATGTGCTGCAGAGATGGTGCCATCCATGTCGATGCAATGTATGTGCTGCAGAGACAGTGGCATTCATGCCGATGCCATGTATGTGCTGCAGAGACCGTGCCATCCATGCCAATCCAATGTATGTGCTGCAGAGACCATGCCATCCGCTGTAGAGCACCTACATGGCATTGGCATGAATGACACTGTCTCTGCAGCACATACATGGCATCGGCATGGATGGCATGGTCTCTGCAGCACATACATTGGATTGGCATGGATGGCACGGTCTCTGCAGCACATACATTGCATCGGCATGAATGCCACTGTCTCTGCAGCACTTACATTGCATCGTCATGGATGGCACGGTCTCTGCAGCACTTACATTGCATCGGCATGAATGCCAGCAGACAGTGCCATCCATGCCGATGCAATGTATGTGCTGCAGAGACTGTGCCCTTCCAATGCCATGTATATGCTGCAGAGACAGTCCCCCCATGCTAATGCCATGTATGCGCCGCAGAAACAGTGCCCCCCCTTCCAATGCCATGTATCATACATGGAATTGGCATGGGGGGGGCACTGTCTCTGCGGCACATACATGATATATGTGCTGCAGAGACAGTGCCCCCCCATGCAAATGTCATGTATGTGCATCAGAGACAGTGCCCCCACCCCATGCCATGTATGAGCTGCAGTCAGAGACAGTGCCCCCCATGCCATGCATCATACATGGCATGGGGGGAGGGCACTGTCTCTGACTGCAGCACATACATGGCATGGGGGGGGGCACTGTCTCTGTCAGAGACAATGCCCCCCCCCCCCCATGCCATGTATGTGCTGGCGCTGCAGCTAGAGACAGTGCCCTCCCGCTCCCCCCTCATGCCAAAGCCATCCCCCAAGCACACACCTGTTGTAAAACACTTGCGTCCTCCTCCTGTCTGGACTGCTGAACTCACACTTTAAAAAGCAGCTGCCTCCTCCTCTGATTGCTACACAGCCTACTACAGTCTACACCGCTGTAGCTTCTAAGCTGAGTTGGGCTGTCACTCACTGAGTCACTCACAATCACGAGTCTCACACAGCACAGGCAGCCTCTGTCTCTCGTCGCAGGATGAGTGGAGAGCAGAGCAGAGCTTAGTGCCGGCCGTGGGCGGAGCCGCGGAGGATAATAGATCCCTCCGCCAGAGAAGGTATAGGCATTCAAGGCAAAGTGAAAGTGCAGACAGGCGGCCGGGACTTGAGCCGGACGGCGCCCTCCGTCAGCGTAGAACGCGGCGCGGGGCTGATGACATGATGCGCCGGCGCCCGAAATAGAAAAAATAGTCCCAGACTCCCCCCAGCACACAACATCGCAGAGGGGCCATAGAAAGAAAAAAAAACACACACACACAGGCGCAGCCTAAGATGCATGCAGTAAGGCTTTTTTTTTTTTTTTTTGCGCTGTTTAGAGATTTCACCGGGCCCCCCTACTGAGCTGAGGACTCCGGGCCCGGTACAACAGGGCCGGTTGTACTGGCCTATCAGCGGCCCTGGGTACCATACCCGGTACCATATCCCACAATCCTTTGCATGCAGTCACTACTAGCCACTGATTGGTCAGAGAATCCCACCCACCCCGTTGTTATCCCACCCACTTAACTTTAGTACTACTTTAGTGGAAAAGCAAACCATACCGTACCATACCGAACTGTTCCAACACCGTACCATGCGGTACCAGCAGTGGAAAAGCAAACCGGGCCAAGCAGGGCCAAGCAGGGCCGAGTAGAGTCGAGCCGGTACTTGCAGTGGAAAAGTGCCATTATATATTTAATTGTAAAAATAATTCCCTTTAAAGAGGTGGTAAACCCAAACACCATTATTTTGCATAGTTTAGTACAGTAGATAACCTAATTCACATAGTGTGTGTACCACTCAAAAAGTCATCTTCCTTCGGTTGTAGCTCTTAGAAAGCTGCCAGTATGTGGGCGTGGCATAGCATCAGAGCTTGTGGGCGGAGACCTAACATCATACTATTCTCTCCCATCAAATCACAGATTCTCTCTCTCTCTCTCTCTATTCTGATGTCTCTATCTGATGACTCTCTCTCACTCATCTCTCTCTCTCTCTGATCTCTCTCTCTCTCATGCCTCTCTTGCTGATGTCGCTCGCTCTCGCTGATGTCTCTCTCTCTGTATTCTCTGATGTCTCTTTCTCTCTCTAATATCTCCCTCTCTCTCGCTCATGTCTCTCTCTGATGTCTAGGTACATACATATTCGCCAGCACACCATGGATAAAAACTTTTTATTGCAGAGAGGATCACATCAAAAACAGTGCAACGTTTCGGAGTCACGGAGGACCCCTTCGTCAGGCATGATGTCTTTCTCTGATGTCTCTCTCTCTCTCTCTCTGATGTTTGTTATGTCTCTCTCTCTCTCTGATGTCTCTCTCTCTGTATTCTCTGATGTCTCTCTCTCTCTCTGATGTTTGTCATGTCTCTCTCTCTGATGTCTCTCTCTCTGTATATTCTGATGTATCTCTCTCTCTTTGAAGTCTCTCGTGTTGCTCTCTCTCTCTCTCTCTCTGATGTCTCTCTTTCTGTATGCTCACCTGACTCAGTGAGCCTTGTACCTGGATCTCTGGAGAAGAAGACACAGGAAAGTGAAAGTAAACTTGGCTCTGATCTCAGTCACAGCGAGGTACAGATCTACAGGAGACACGCCCCTTTACACAGGTTCAGACATGTGTCTTATTACACAGGCTGTGAATGAATGGAGAAGGGGCATGGCGCCACCATTTTTTTCATGGTGACGTTTTTTTAAACAGGAGAGCGGGGAGGATTACAGATGACAAGCTGTTCTTTTACCTGCCATACTCTGCACAAATGATTTGTGCTATTGTTCTTTATTAAGATTTAGTGCTTGGTTTGTGTTTGACTTTTCAGGTTTACAACCACTTTAAGCTACTTTTGTAGTGTAAAAAATGTATTAAAGCATAATACACTATATGGACACATACTTGGACACATGGCCGTAACACCTACATGAGCTTGTTGGACATCCCATCTCAAAACCATGGGCAGTAGTATGTAGTTGACCTGTATTACAAGGGGAAGATAGTGTTGCGCTATTCTGTAGTAATGGATGAATGAATCCATTGCTACACAATAGCGCAACACTATCTTCCCCTTGTAATACTGGTTTATTTGATATAGGAATTTGTCAATCTTGGTGTTTGCGGCAATTCTTTTGAGCCAATATTGTGGAGTGTGATAACGCATGGGTACCCCCCATTCTTTTCTATATGTAGTTGACCTGCCTCCCTCATTTGCAGCTATATCAGCCTCAACTTTTCTGGGATTTTAGCCGAAACACTTAGCCAAAAGAGCATTTGTAAGGTCAAGTCAATAAGACGACTAGCAATTGGCGGTACAATTCATCTCATAGGTGTCTACTAGGGATGAGGTCAGGGCTGTGTGCAGGCCACTTGAGTTCCTCCACACCAAACCGATTAAAGTAATTACAGTGCATAGTAAGCACCATAAAGGTAGCAGACTGGATGCTGACAACAGAAACTTTCCAGTAAAAATTCAGTCTTAGAAATTGGTCCTTGCTATGTAGTTCTCCTTACATCTACAACCTTGACACTTCTGTATAGTTTGAACATACATATACCCAATAGAGATGTGCAGGACGGAAATATTTGTTTGGTTTAGTTTCTGATTAGTTCATTAGGTTAATAATTTTGTTTTCTCATATTTGTCGTGTTAGAATGATTTGTTTTTGGAATTTGTTTCGTATATTTGGATTTGTTTCGTATTTGTTAATTTCGAATCAATTTGAATTTTGTTAGACGCTATAGTAGTTCTATTCTATTTTTTGCCATTGTATACTTATTATCAATTTTCTTTTCACTTTTATACCTTACAGTATTTATTGCAATATGTTTCAACTTTAAATTCAAATTCATTTTAACATTTTTTGAATTTGTTATTTACTTTCGTTATAATTTATTTTGGATTCCTTGAAATTCATTACTATTGCGATTCAGAAATTTCTATACATCTGAATTTCCGAATAGTGAAAACTTTGTCCAAATTTCGATGCGTAACAGCAAAGGGCTTCTAGTTGTTGGACTAAAAGCAAGTTAGTAAAAGTCCCTTCTCCCTATGCAAAAACATATCTAGGTGTGCAGTTCAATATAAAGATATTTGCATATAAACTGTGGTTCCTCTCATCTATAGGGAGTTTATTGTTTCTGCATATCAGTAAAGAGGTGGTTTAGCCACCAGCCACAATACAACAGGAAGGAGGAAGATGATCTTCACAATTGAGGGACTTTGGACCAAGTACATTTGGGGAATTATTTACTAAAGGCAAATCCATTGTGCACTACAAGTGCACTCCCTCTAGATCTGAGGGGAAGATCTGAAACGAGGGGAAGCTCTGCTGATTGTAGTGCACAATGGATTTGCCTTTAGTAAATAAACCCCAATGTCATCGACATCCAGTATTCCACTTGTGCTGGGAAGTAGGTGTCATTAAAGAGGAGCTTTAAAGTGGCCAACCTGAATATTTGCTTGTACTAGCTTTTGCAAGGGTAGTCCTAGGCGAAAATTTTATACCAGATGGCATGCCGAGAATTCTGGTGTAGAGGGCACATGTTATCCATACAACGTAAGCACATTAGACCATTACCAAAATGTCTTTAAGAACTGCTACTGTCCCTAACAACCAAACATATTCCCCCATTCTTCCCTCATAATTAACTAAACAAAAATGAAGCAACACTGACCTGTTACCCTGAGTATAGAGCCACACTCCTTTCTGCATCAGAAATAAGAAAGCTTTCTCATTTTCTCTAGTAATTTTGGGAACGTTTAGTGGCATTGTACATGTGTTCTGTCTTTATGATACCTAGACGTTAAAAACCAAAAGTATCTTCTACCAGTAAAGGGCAAATTACAAACATGTGCCACTTAATGAGAATGAGGGATTGAACTGCCCACATACATGATAGGCACACCCGGAACCTCATTGAGTGGAATTCCTGTTTTTACTTCATAAACTCTTAGATATTTAAAACTGTTAAAATTATAACACATTCCCCCCTAGGCTTCGTTATTCCTGACATTCCAAACAGCAGCTCAAGGACCCTGTTAACGTCCTTGGGCTGACTCCATGGGCGTCCGCAAGGGGGGGCAAGTGCCACCCCCCCTCCACTGGAAATTTCCTGGCCTGCTAAGAGGGGAATCTATGTGGACCCTGCTCTAAAGGGGGATCTATGGGGATCCTGGCCTGCTCTAAAGGGGGTAATATTGGCTGTATATATATATATATATATATATATATATATATATATATATATTATTTGCAGGGAGTGCCTGGAGTACCTGGTGGTGCAGGAAAACCTGGTAGCACTGGGAATATAGGTGAAAAGGTACGCCTGGAGAGGGATCTATGGGGACCCTGGCCTGCTCTAAAGGCGGATCTATGGGGACCCTGCTCTAAAGGGGATCTATGGGGGACCCTGGCCTGCTCTAAAGGGGGTCATATTGGCTAAATATATATATATATATATATATATATATATATGTATATTCTTTGCAGGGAGTGCCTGGAGTACCTGGCAGTGCAGGAAAATCTGGTAGCACGGGGGATCTATGGGGGACCCTGGCCTGCTCTAAAGAGGGATCTATGGGGGCGAGAAGGGGTGGAGCATGGGTGACCTTAAAATGATGTCCTCCTCTGAAAAAAGTTCTGTGGACACCTATGGCTGACTGGCCTGAGTGGTGCTTTCTATGCCCACCACACCCCAACAAACCCTTAAGCCTAGTATACACTACTCTTTTTTTTTTTTAACCTGCTGGTTGATAAACTTACAGCTCAGGTCAGAGCTGCTGTACTAATAATCCAATGTTAGTACAGTGATCTCCCCATATGTGCTATTGTGTCCTGACAGAGGGATGGTCCCCCTGCCAGAACACTCTGGTCAGTGTTCTCAGCCATTGGCTGAGCGTGGATCAGGAGTGGTTTGGCAGACCTTTTTCAGCCATGACCTTTCAACCACTAGGCCGGCTTCTGTCAGACTGGATGCCATACACACGGGCCAAATGATGTCTGTTTTCTATTGAACAGGCCGATGTCACCCGACATTCGGCCTATGTGTACTAGGCTTTACCCTCCACCATTTGCATCTAATTTCCTGCCCCTCTTCTTACTCTCTGCACCTGGATAACTTATCTTCCTTCCTTCTATTGCCTGTTTTCCCTATAGCCACCACAACCCATTAGCCATTAATTTATGAAGGACCCCCACAAGATTATGTGCCTATACACCTATGTTGGAATACAAAATCCTCCTATGTGAACCCCTCCTGATAATGAAAATGCTGGTGTAGTGTTTGTAAGCTAACATTGGACCCTGGAAGCACATCGTGTTGTGTTAATTACTTTTTTGTTATGTGAAAATTCTTAATACTTTAAATACAAACTTTAAAAAAAAAAAAAAACACATACAACACCTCAGTTTCAAAAACTGAAAAATAAATAAATAAATAAGGAAATAAATACAATTACCCAAAATGATTAAGACCCGGTTCACACTACTGCGTGTGCCGGGTTCGCATGTCATGTCGGAGCGCACTGCTCCGACATGACATGCGATCAGCTGTGCGGTGCGAGTTTAGCCATACAGTTTGTATGGCTAAATTCGCACCGCACCCGCAGCAAAGACGCACAGGAGGCATTTTTGCTGCCGCATCAGGATCGGATCGCACAGCGGTTCACACTTGTGCGATCCGATCCTGTGCGAACTGCACGATCGCACTGCGATATGCGATCAAACTGGGGGTGTCGTTAAGATTACATTGACACCCCCAGCGGATCGCATATGGCAGTGTGAACTGCCGGGGGTGCGTGTGCGATGCGGGAACAGGCTGCGAATTCGCAGCCTTCCCGCATCGCAATAGTGTGAACCGAGCCTAAAACTTTTATAGTGAAACAAGGGATTACAGTGAATATTTTCTAATTGTGCCACATCCCTAAGTTATTTGTAAACTAAACATGAGCTTCCCCTTGGGGTTGGGACTTTATAGGCACTGTCCAAGTAAACTGTGAATTTTCTTAACAATCCATATTTATTGTATCAAACAATTAAAAACTGTACATACACATATGTGTAGAGGAGCCATATACAAAATCAAAAGAAACATGTAACATCAATGCAATGATTGAATCAATACACAGATTAGCTTTGCACTGGCCCAACGCATTTTTTTTTAGAGACACTACTGGCCAGTCCAGTCAACACCAACATTGTACAACACATAGACACATGAATCACCCAGACACAACACGTAATCCCGAATACTCTTCCCTCACAGATTTTTCAATCATCAATCTGTCATCCTATACACTTTCAGAGGATGAAACTTGTATCCTGTTGAAAGGTCTAAGTTTCTGCCCCCAACGAAAACCTAGACAAATTTGAACTCACCAAAGACTTGCAATTATTTGCCCGGAAACTTAATTTCAGGGCTCTCTATCACAAGCAAGGGGAAAAAAGCTCTCAGAGCAAAGATGATCCTGCCCTAGACTTATTAATTTCGTTGTTAGAGGAAAATGACCCCACGGACTTGATAGATCAGATTGATTTCTCACAAATTCTTTCACATATGGATAACACTCAAGAATCTCCCAATCTAAAAAAAAATCTCAATTGCAGAAAAAATCTGAAAAGTTTCCAACTTCCAATCTAAACTCTAATGTCACATCATTCCTCAAATGGGTAAATAAAGAAATGGATAACTTACGTATTCACCCCCCCCCCCCCCCCCCAATTTCCAACATTAGTGAAACAGAAGAACAAGCCCTTAGACGGCTCTCAGAAAATCCCTCAATTGTCATCAAACCAGCTGACTTTTATAGTGGAACTGAATTAAAAAATGGTATATTTGAAAAATAGCAGAGCACCTGTTATGTGAGTGTGCCAAGACACTCCTGCGCCAACAGCCTGAAGGCTCTAACATGCGAAAGCAAAAAACCCTGGCTCCACAAAGATGGCCACCTCCACACAAAGAAATATGCAGGGCAAAGCAAAGAATGTTAAAGATGACTTGCAGGAAGATCACAAGAAGTAATAGTCCTTTGCCCTCTGCGCAGGGCCGCTGATAAGGCAGTACAACCAGTCTTGTTGTACTGGGCCCAGGCCCCATCATCTAAACAGGGGGGCCTAGGCCCCATCAGCTAAAAAAGAGGGTCCCAGGGCAGTTTTATTGTTCATTTCTGCCTAAATAAATAAATGGATTTAACTAGTCCACACCCCCACTCCTACTTGCTTACCAGGGCTTAAATTACATTTCCCTGGGCCCCATTAGGAGGTGGGAGCGGACTTTTTTTCAATTTTTGAGGTGTAGGCAGATAAAGTCAGCACAGCTTTTCCACTGCACCCCAAGGGAGGAGGAGGAGGCAGGTGTAGACAGGGTTGGGGGGGGGGCCCATCAGGAGGGCTGTTTGGGGCCCCACAATTTCGAACAGCAGCCCTGCCTCTGCATGCCTTTTTTGGGGCATAGCCTCCAGTTAGAAGTTCCTCTTTAAAGTGAACCAGTTAGCTTAAAAAACAAAATCAAGATTAAAAGTGTCCTGTGTGCTTAGACTTGCCTTTCTGGAAGCCCATGGGTCCTACATAGGGGTTTGCAGGCATGACCAACTACAGTGCGCAGTAGGAGACAAGGGCAACCAAACTCCGGAAAGTGTCAAATGATGAAAAGGCTCCAGCACTGGAATGGAAGGGACATAGGAGACATGGGCCACCAGAAGAAAGGCAGGAGACACATGCTTCCAGGGAGATTTGTACAATAGCTCTTTTTTTGCAAGACGCTTTAATCTTGATTTATTTTGTAAGTGGATAGGGTCATCTAAAATCAATGTCCAATTATTAGTGGTGGCAGCGCAACTATATCATAACTGGGCTAAATAATTTCATATATGACTCAATCTTGTCTATGTCCCTCTGACTGGAATGTTGTAATCAGCACTGTGAAATGATTTTAAGCTGGATGTGGTCTCCAAACTCAAACATTTTTTATACTGCATAGGTCTGACATTTTGATTTTTAGAAGATGTTATAATTGATATTTATATTAGGGGCCGAGTTCACATTTTGCATCTGCTAAGTGTGCTGGTTTGGCCACTAGGGTAAGAGAATGCAGTGTTAAACATCTCCTCCTTGGGTAGGGACCTCCAGAACAATGATGGAAAAATAACATGAAATAAGTTTATAAATGCAGAAGGTTTCTGGTTTATATCCTGTGATCTCAGTGGAGCTGTTCCACTTAAAAACTGTAATTCCACATAGCGTCAGCTAGGCTGAGAAGTCCCAGGGGTTCATGTAAATCACTGGAGGATGGCCAGCGGCGTGTCTCAGGGGTCCAGGCATGGGAAGACTTCGGAGATTCAGTTTGATCAATGTCAAAGTTTAAGACAGATTCTGGCTTTGTAAAGGCATAGTAATTCCAATATGTTTAGAAGGAACCAAAGCCCTCATTCCAATGTGTAAGTAAACATAGTTCAGACCCTTCCATGCAACAACTTTGAAAGGTTGTCACCTTGCACATTGTAATCATAAGCCCTGGCAGAATGTGCATGTTGTATTGGCAGAATTAAGATTCGAGTCCACAAAAATAAGGATCTTTATTTTAACCATGTCACTGTGATTTTCATATTTTATTGGCCTCAGCTAAAAATAGCTGTCACTTTTTTAAAATAAGCATTCTCATCCTGGTGCTGTCACTTTTTAATAAAAAAAAAAAAAAAAGCACCCTTACAGTTTTATTCTGGTGTGTTAACTTTGTGAACTGACCCATAAATGTCCTCATACAGAGCAACTATGTTGGAATGGATGAGAAAACACATTCATCTAATTTGGACCACTCAATCCTGTAGTAGAAACAGGTTGATGAGCTGGCCTTTTTTTTCCTGAGCTTGGGCAGCTCTTCCAAGTAATTTCCAATCAGGTTGGCGCGGTACCCTTCTAATTGGCTACTAGGTCTACAAGAGGGCAGGAAAGAGACACAAATCACCGCTCAAAGGCTGTCAGCTGAACAAAGGATCCAGGGTAGGCTGTGGTAATCCTATATTACTTGGTGCCGAAGGTCCACAACCTTGAAAGTCCATGTATAGAAAGAAAAGCGGCACTTCCAGTAGTAGGAAAACAATTTATTGCAAAATCAAAGGTCCAACATCAAAGCATACAGGACAAACTGGATCAGCAGACGCGTTTCACACCATGTGCTTAATCATTGCTGTGATTAAACACATGGTGTGAAACGCGTCTGCTGATCCAGTTTGTCATGTATGCTTTGATGTTGGACCTTTGATTTTGCAATAAATCGTTTTCCTACTACTGGAAGTGCCGCTTTTCTTTCTATACTAGGTCTACAAGCCAGGTGAGTGAGCATTCCTACAGGTGGTACAGCACTACACATCTTTGTGGTGTAGCAAGGAATTAGATGCAATGAACACAAGAATGATTAATGGATTGTGTTACTTGGACTTTTATTTGTTATCAATTTAATAGCTTAGAGCTTTAAAAGGCTTAGCCTCACCCCCCGCTCCATTGTCACTGCCTGTGCTTGACAGCAGCAGGAGCCACTGCTGTATCTGAGCCAATGAGGAGGGAGAATAGAATGCAGTAAGGGGAAAAAAAACCTTCTGCCTTTAAAGCGGTTATAAACAGCTGCACTTTTCTTTTTCTTATCTGCATGGCAAAGGCATAATATACTAGTATGCATCGCATACTAGCACACTATGTGAAACTTATCTGAAAACGAAGCCTTCCAGTGTTGCGATGTAATCGCTAGAGACCGCTTTCATCTTCACCCGTCTTGCTTCTGATTTTGCGGACTCTGGCTCTGTGACTAGCCGGAGTTGTGATGACCTCACTCCCATGCATGCACACAGGAGCTGCCGGTCACGGCACAGGGCTCCGAAGGAATGGCACGGGTGGCCATTCTTTTGGAGCGCATGGGCCAGTGATGTCAGTGGCTGCATGTACAGTAAACATCTCATAAACAGTGCACGTTTAGGAGATATTTACTGTCAGGAATGCTCCCTGTTAGCACTGAAGTGCGCAGGCGCGAACCTCCCCTTTGCCGATTCAATGGCTAACAGGCGTTCGCCAATGCGCACGCATATGTGCGACGGCCCATTCAATGGCGAACCGGCGTTCGCCAATGCGCACGCAGATGCGCGATGATCGTGACCTAGGCACATAGGGGCACGCAATGACATTTTTGGTCTTGGTGCCTAAACGGCCTATTTAAGGGTGGCTGGTTCATTTACACTTTGCTGTCTTGTCTGCAGCTTCTCTTGTGTTCCTGATCCTGAGACTTGTTGTATCAAGTTTGATTCCTGTTTGACCTTCTGGCTTGTCCCTCATCTTGCTTGTCTGCTGCCCGCCCTGACCTCGGCTTGTTTGTGACCACTCTTCTGCCTTATCCTTGTCTGTTTATCTGCCACTGGATCCGGACCTGTTTTCATCCTGGCGGGGCAACCCAGAGGACCATGACCTGGTGCTATACAGGCAGTGAAATCTATCCTCACCATCAGAGGCTCTGGTGAAGACCGGTTGGCACTTAGATTCCGCTCCTCGGGTTAGCCTGTGTCTACTGCTTGGGTGACTCATCTGTGCTCCATCCCTTGGTGAGCTAGAGGTTACCCTCTGCACGTCAGGCTCGCCTCCAGAGGCCTGACATTTACATTACCAATAGGCAACCCTTATTATAAGCTTACCTATAGGTAAAATTTAAAGATGGAAGTTTACTTCCTCTTTAAGGCTGGCTTCCCACTTTGGCGAATTGGATGTGGGTTTACCCTCATCCAATTCGCATGACAGGAGAGTGTGACTGGCTCTCAATAGAGCCGGTTCACACACCTCTGGTGCGGCCGCGGCTCGTAATGGAAAAGGGTCCTCTGCTTCTTTGGATCTGTTTCAGGTCCGAATTCAGGCAAAAATTGTGACCTGATTTGCAGCTGAAATAGAGAACAGGGACGCACCGGACCCCCTGCTGTGAGCCGCAGCCGCAGCTAGTGTGAACCCAGCCTCAAACCACTTGAAGTTAGTAAGCTACTGGGAAATACTAGTTTGAGGTCTGAGTTTAATGGTTCTAATCTCTGGAGTTACTGAAGTGGACATGCATGGTTTTCATTTTATAGTGTTTATAATGTAAATATGTGTACTGTACAAAGACTGGGAAGTTTGGACTCCAATAGGCTAAAGTAGTAAATAATTGCTAAGCAATAAATGTTAACCATCATGTGAATAAGCAAGTACTATCTGGTTTGAGACATTATTATATAAAGTCTTTAAAGGTGAGTTATAATGGTCATGTGCAAAGTAAATCTTAACCATTCACAAACATACAAGCATATCTCTTTGTATATGTCTCTGATTAAATCATGCTGCTTTATTAAATCTTAACATTTCAGTGGGTCACAGCCCACCTTTACAAAAGATATATATTGTCAGGTAAAACAGCTTGCATATATGTTTCAACTGTGTATTTAGAAGTATATCTGAAGTCAATGATTTAAGAAAAGTGCATCAAAGTTGTATGGGGTTGATTTATTAAAACTGGAGAGTGCAAAATCCGGTGCATCTGTGTATGGTAACCGCCCCCTCTCTTTCCTGATTGGTTTAGTGGCTGTGATTCACTCCCACTGCTGTCTTAGCCAATGAGGAGGCAGAGTCCCTTGAGGGCTGAAGCACTCATGCACATCGCTGGATTGAGAGGGAGCTCAGGTAGGTATTAGGGAAGGCTGCTGCACACAGAAGGTTTTTTTACCTTCATGTATAGAATACATGAAGGTAAAAAAACCTTGAGCCTTTAGAGCCGGTTCACATTGCCGCGACTTGTCAGGTGAATTGTGAGCCTGACAAGTCGCGCTCCCTCGCGGTCCATTGACCGCTACAGAACCCGTTCTAATAGAAGCGACACAAGTCGCTCCGACTTAGAAAAAGGGTCCTGTACTACTTCGGGGCGACCTCGGAGCGACTTGCATAGACTTCCATTATGTATCCAAGTCGTTCCGAAGTCGTGGTGCATAGTAATGCACAAGTCGCCCCCGAAGTCGTGCAGAGTCGTGTCGCATTAGTGTGAACCGACTCTTACTACTGCTTTAGATTTTTACAAAATAAAAAACAAAAAATGGAAGCAGTTTCTATGCAGAACTGCACTATATGTTGCACTCTCCAGTTCTAGTAAAGCAACCCCAACGTCTTTTTGTCATGTAGATCTCCTTAAAAACAAAGGAACTGTTAAACAAACAATAAAGAAATAAAAAATTGGAAAACTCTGTCCACTTCCTTTAGGTAAATCAATTAGCCTTTTCCTAGAAACCCGGAAATGGTGAGGAATCTCAAGAGAATTTGCAAAATAATTTTGGATCCCTATCTTTTCCAGTATCCCAAGAAAAGGCCCAGTGACGTTATCCTTGGCTTGGCAAGCTAGGCGGAAGCCAGGGTGTAAGGTGGGTGGAATAGGGGGAGGTGGGTGGAATAGGGGGAGGGTGTACAAAATAAGTAGACCATGCACTTTGATGCAAAATCTACTTTAAGCCTCAAAGAATACTGGAGCTGATCAGTAGACTGTTTTTCTTCAGCGTTGATCCCAATAAATAAAGGAGAAGGTACCAGATAGCAAAATAGCAAGAAATTGTGTTGCAAGTTTGAAAGCTATTGCTAGACTTGCCAGGCTGCACAATTGCAGCAAGTCCGCATTGCATGACTCCAGATCAACTCTCTTTGCAAACATTCTGCAAGTCCTGGATCAGTTACATTGTGCAATAGTCATCCCACCACAGGGGTCACTGTGGCTGAATTTTCATGCTGTAGACTTTCAGAGCTCTTGCTGTAGACTCACCACTGCAACTTTGCTCTTACTAGAGACCTGCCACGCAAATTGGTGCTACAAAATTGCAAAAGTGTCAACTAGAACTTGTGCTTCAAGTGTTCCGCAAGTGTACAACCTGCCAGTGAAAATGTGCAGCAAGTTAACAGACTTACAATTCAACACTGCCACAAATTTGTGGCAAGTTATCCTTGCTATCTGGGATGTAGCTTTAGTCTCACAGAACACATTTAGTAAAACTGTCAGCCAATGATGATCAATGAGATCAGAAAAGATGGCTGAGCTCTCAAGCAATGTCCCTCATCTTTCTTATGATCTTTAGCAGGATTTGAGGAAGCTTTCAGAGTCAAAAATACACTATAGTGTCAAAAGTATTGGGAGGTCTGCCTTTACACGCACCCAGTCTTAGTCCGTAGGGGGTCAGTATTGAGTTTGCCCACCCTTTGCAGCTATAACAGCTTCAACTCTTCTGGGAAGGCTGTCCACAAGGTTTAGGAGTGTGTCTATGGGAATGTTTGACCATTCTTCCAGAAGCACATGTGTGAGGTCAGGTATGAATGTTGGACAAGTTGGGAGCATGAAATTGTCCAAAATTTCTTGGTATGCTGACGGCTTAAGACTTCCCTTTACTGGAACTAAGGGGCCAAGCCCAACTCCTGAAAAACAACCCCACACTAAAACCCCCTCTCGATCCAAATGATTTGGACCAGTGCACAAAGCAAGGACCATAAAGAAATGGATGAGGGATATTGGGATGAAGGAACTTGACTGGCCTAAACAGAGTCCTGACCTCAACCTGGTAGAACACCTTTGGGATGAATTAGAGCACAGACTGCGAGCCAGGCCTTCTCATCCAAAATCAGTGCCTGACCTCACAAATGTGCTTCTGCAAGAATGGTCAAACTTTCCCATAGACACACTCCTAAACCTGGTGGACAGCCTTCCCAGAAGTGTTGAAGCTGTTGTAGCTGCAAGGGGTGGGCCAACTCAATATTGAACCCTACGGACTAAGACTGGGATGCCATTAAAAATCATGTGAGTGTAAAGGCAGGCGCCCCAATACTTTTATTATGTGTATGTATCTCAAGAGTGTATGGACAAGAAAGGGTAAAAAAAAATGTTGTATCTCAAGAGTGTAAGAAAGGGTAAAAAAAAAAAAAGTACTGAAGTTTAGCATAACTCAATTTATCAGAGTCTATTGGTTCCTCCAGTCTACAAGGGGTGAACCAACTCAATGTTGAACCCTATGGACTAAGACTGAGATGCTGTTAAAAATCATGTGTGTAAAGGCAGGCAACCCAATACTTTTGACAATATAGTTTATGGTTTATAGTATATTTTAACTATGTATAATAAAGTTTTTATTTAATTTATCATTAAAATAGTATATTTTACCATGTCTCGTAAAGAAAACGTACGATGCCACATTCCAATAAGATACCGAGAACAGCAAGGAGGAAAACGACCATTTCCAAAATGTGGAACTTTAAAGGCTCCATACTAAAGGTGAGTCATCACCTTTGGTACAGAGCCTTTAAAGTCTCACATTTTGGAAATAGTCTTTTTTTCTCCTTGCTGTTCTTGAATAAGCTCTCAGTAGCCATTTTATGTGTGTAGAACTTCCCCCTAGAGGACTGCTGAGAATTACACTTTCTGGATTCCCCTGGGTTACCCTTAGCAACTGATAGCAGATAACCATCATTGAAAGTCCTTGGCTCAGTCAATAATCAATACAGGGAATGTTGTTTTTTTGGGGTTTTTATTTGGAACTGGGATGGGAGAAGGGACGAGTGGGATCCTCCAACCATGAACTATGCACAATCTTGAGGACAACTAGCTGTAGTGTGCGGCAAGGCCGCTGCTTCACCTTGCCACTGAAGTGAAGATAGATAATGCATTCCTGCTTGAATTACTCTTTAGGGTTGTAACTTGGCACCCCCTTTCTCACTTGCTGTGTGCATTGCCACCTGTCCACTGACTCTCCACTGGAGTGGTCCCCTTCCTGGGCAGACCCCCCCGGCAAGCTTCCCGGTACTCACGGACACTGTTTTTCCCAAGATTTCTCTGCCTCCAACTCCACCAGTCAGCTTTCCTGGACCTCCTACTGGCTCAGTTCCACACTCCTAGCTCACAGGGCCGACCGCCTGTGACCACGTTCCACAGCAGCAGAAGGAGAGACAAATGTGACCCTCCTTCTGGGACCTGGCTTCCCGCCCAAAGACACCCTGTCGCATGTGCCCTTTTATAACATATCTCAGGATGTACCACTGTTTGTGCCAACCCACTGGGACAGTTAAAAAAAGCCTGTGTGTCACTGGCTGGGTTTCCTCCACTGACCAACATGCTCCCCTATTGGATAAATTGGGGACACTCCCTCAGCCCAGATAAATCACACCCTGGACACATGCAACAGGCATACCTATTAATCAGGCTCCCCTGATAAGCAGATGGAGACACTAGGCTTTACCTACCTAGCACCTACCTAGGAGGGTGCTACATATGAATCTATCGAGAGTATTACGGAAGGGTCCGGATTAGTAGGCCTCACCATCCCTTTTACAAAGATATCAAGAATTCGAATGCAGTGGATCCCATTGTTCTTATCAGGTGGAAGGCCCTTGATGCTTTCTAGCTTTTTAAAAAGATATTCTTCTTCCTTTCCAGAGTGAGCTAATATTCCCTCCTATTACTCCGGGGAGTTGACATCTGAAAAGCAGCGCAAGTTGTTCCGCTAACTTATCTCGCTGAGTCACTCCTTCTCTTCCTCTCGCTGGCACTTCTCTATTTGGATCCGAGTCAGTGCTCTTACCACAAAGAGATTTGCGCCGAGCCAAGCCATACAAAACAAAAAAAAAAAAGACATTTTCTCACACTGAGACTGGATATTGCTTTTCTGAAGCATCCAAGCTCTTTCCTTTTCCTGCGAGATGAATGTGTCTCCCCCTGCTCCGCTGTCTCTTCTCGAGACTCCTGTCTTAATAAGCCTTGACTGCCGTGACTGCTTGCATCCAGCGATGCTATTCACCGCCAGCACCTCTGCTCTCCTCCTGTGGCTCGGGAAGAACTGATTAGCACTTTGCATAATTAACCTGATTAGCACTGTGCATAATCAAACTGATTAGCACTTTGCATAATTAAAAAGAAATAATAACAACAACAATAAGCAGCACTAGGTAATATCAAAAGCCGCTGGTTCCAAAATCCCTTTTGGCCTCTGCCAGGGCTAGTTTAACATAAGGCACATTATTCCCTTAATGCAAAAACCAGAAATGATCTTCGCAACTGCTATCGGGACACAGGATGGGTACGCACACACGGAAACATGAATCTAGACAAGAGGCAAGTGTAATAAACCAACAAGATTCTCCTGGGTACAATACAAGCGATAAACTCCCTTATGTATAATAAATGGACTGGACTCGACAGCTTACAATGTAAGTGTTACACTCCTACATATATAATAAATGGACTGGTCCACCAGGAGGGACCTATTTCTTGTGCAGATCGTGCTGATGAGCTTGGGCCGAAACGGGGAAAGATGCCCATTGGAGGACATAAGGTAAACCTGTGTGGAGCCTGATGGCGAGAATGGGTTCTATGGTTTTCCTCTGGAGAGGGAACAGATCTCAATAAGGATGGTTAAAGTGTAAACTCCACAGGGGCGTAACTACAGGGGTTGCAGGGGTTGCAACCGCAACCGGGCCCCATGCTCCAGGGGGCCTGTGTGGCTCCCCTGTACACCTGGATAGGAGAGGCACAGGGGCAGCATGAAGAATGATCACTGTCCTCCCTTTCCTCCTGTAGCTTCAGGAGGAAAATGGAGGAGATCGGTTCCTCTGTATGCTGCCCCCCCCCCCACTCCTCCTATCCAGTTCACTTGTTTTCTGCGATCTCTGGGCCCCTGTGTGCTACCCTGCCCCCCCCATTGTGCTGCCCCCCCTCCACTGTGCTCCCTCTCCTGCTGGCTGCTGCAGCGGATGTGTTCCAGGATCGCAAAGGTCACACTTGCAACTGGGCCCTGGCATTCCACCACCGTGAGGAGGGCCTTAAGATGGCAGGAAGGGGGCCCACTGCAGAACTTGTGAAAGGGTTCCACTGCGGGACCGTAGAAAAGGGCCCCACAATGAGAGTAAAGGGCCCCAGGATCGGAGGGAAGAGCCCTTCATGGTTTCTTGCACCTGGGCCCTGAAGGTTCTAGTAATGCCTTTGTAACTCCACTTTCGTGGGCAGTGCTTTAAGTGGCCCAAAAGAGGTGCCGGTACTCTATTATAGCCTATACATTTCCCCCCCCCCCCCCCACCCCACATCAGGGTCCCCAGAGAACACCACCCCCCCTGGCCTGGGCTGGAACTCCGGAGCAGGGGGACTCACTGGTGGTGACTGGTCTGGCTCTGGAGTGGGAAATATTCTTGGGGGGGAGGCAATTGAGGGCGCAGATGTCCAAAATGAGCGTACTGGTACAATAAGGCGAACGGAGAGGTGGCGGTACGCTCAAGATCCATATTTGGAAGTGGCGGTACTGAGTACCAGTGCATACCGGCCCACTTAAAGCACTGTTCGTGGGGAAAACAAAATAGGAAAAAAAAATAATAATAATATAGCGCATTCAATTGCGACACAAATCATGTAATTGAATTTTATTAACCACTTCAGCTTCGGAAGGTTTTACCCTGTTAATGACAAGGCCATTTTATGCGATTCGGCACTGCGTTGGTTAAACGGACAATTGCGCGGTCGTGTGACGCTGTACCCAAATACAATTAATGTCCTTTTTTTCCCCACAAATAGATCGTTCTTTTGGTGGTATTTGGTCACCTCTGCAGTTTTTAGATTTTGCACTAAAAATAAAAAAAGAGCGATAATTTTGAAAAAAAAAAAAAAAACAATATTTTTTACTTTCTGCTATAAAATATTCCCAATAAAAAAAAATTAAAAATCAATTTTTTTTATAATTTTAGGCCAATTTGTATTCTGCTACATATTTTTGGCAAAAAAAAATCCCAAAAAGCGTACATTAGTTGGTTTGTGCAAAAGTTATAGCGTTTACAAACTATGGGATAGATTTATGGACTTTGTATGTATTTATTTAATTTTATTTAGTAATGGCGGCGATTTTTATCGGGACTGCGACATTGTGGCGGACAGATCAGACCCATGACATTTTTGGGGGACCAGTGACATTAATACAGTAATCAGTGCTAAATAATATGCCACCTGCAGGGAAGGGGTTTTTTTTTCAGCAAAACTATATTCCCACAAAATCTTATGGCTCAAAAACGTTGATAATAGCCAAGTTTCTGGCATTTTTTTTAGCTTTTATCAGAGTTAGAGCGTTTTTACAGCTGAAAAACGCCTCTTAACCACTTCAGCCCCGGAAGATTTTACCGCCTTCCTAACCAGGCCCTATTTTGCGATTCGGCACTGCGTTACTTTAACTGACAATTGCGCGGTCATGCAACGTTGTACCCAAACAAAATTTACGTCCTTTTTTTTCCCACAAATAGAGCTTTCTTTTGGTGCTATTTGATCACCTGTGCGTTTTTCATTTTTTGCGCTATAAACAAAAAAAGAGACAATTTTTGAAAAAAAAAAAAAAAAATATTCTGCTATATAACATTCCCAAAAAAAAAATTAAAAATCTAAATTTTTTAACACTTTAGGCCAATTTATTTTCTGCTACATATTTTTGTTAAAAAAATAAAAATCGCTATAAGCATATTTTGATTGGTTTGCGCAAAAGTTATCGCGTCTACAAACTACGGGAAAGGTTTATGTCATTTTTATTGTTTGTTTTTTTTTTTTTTACTAGCAATGGCAACGATCTGTGATTTTTTAGCGAGACTGCGACATTGTGGCGGACAGATCGGACCCCTAACTGACATTTTTGACACTTTTAGGGGGGACCAGTGACATTACTACAGTAATCAGTGCTAAAAATATGCATTGTTACTGTAATAATGACACTGGCAGGGAAGGGGTTACCCTGTTGGTGATCAAGGGGTTAAATGTGAGCCTAAGGGAGTGATTCTAACTGTTAGGGGGGGGGGGGGGTTTCTGAGATGACCACAGAGACATGTGATCCTATATAGCAGGATCACATGATCTCTGTGATCATCCCAGGGAGAAGAACGGGTGTCTGTGTTTCCAACAGCGTATCGTTCTTCTCTCTCAGCAGGGAATGATCACGGGTGTCAGGCGGCAATCGGAGCCGCCTGACACAGGCATTGGCTTTCCCGCTGACGATGGCGGTGCGCGTTCGCCCCCTAGACTCCCCAGAGCAAGCGCCGTACATGTACGGCGATTTGCCTGGGAACATTACACTTTTATTACATAGGTTAAAAAAAGACAGCAATAGTAAAATTGATAAATAAATAAATAATAAAAAACTTATACAGAAACCTAAACCCAAAGTTGATCCTGAAAAATAAGTAAAAAAAAAAAAAATTTAAAAATTTCCTTTTAGTCCAGGTTCACACTGATGCTGTGCGAATCTGATGCGATTTCACAGTGCAATTGTGTTGTGACAGGGGCAAATTTCATGCAATTTTTAAGGGGACTGGACATACCTGCAGAAAAAAAAAAAAAAAAACTTGCACCACACCCGCACAGGAGCCTTTTTTTTAACTGGATCAAAATCGCACTGCATTGATGTGAACATCCTTCATTGGAAATCATGCGTTTTTTTTAGATGACATGCAAATCTATGCTTCTTGGATCACAGATGATCCGCAAAGAATTCGCATAAGTGCGAACCGGCACTTAAAGCTTAGTTCAATTTTCTTCAACAAGGGAAAAAAAAAAAAAAAAAACCTTCCTGATTCCCCAGGACAATTGGGATATTCCCTGGATCAACAGTCTACGGTATTATTACCTGGCTGTTAATAGACCGTTATCTAATGTATATTTAGAAATACATTCAGCTTTTTCTTAACCACTTGAGGTTTTTGAATACAAGAAATATATCCTAAGGCCTCTAGTACACTACAGCTTTTTTTTTTTTTTTTTTACTGAGCTAAAATATAGCCCATTAAATTGGTTGTAAACCCACTTTAATAACTTTTACCTATAGGTAAGCCTTTAATAAGG
Organism: Pelophylax lessonae; assembly: GCF_965119305.1. Lineage (NCBI taxonomy): Eukaryota > Metazoa > Chordata > Amphibia > Anura > Ranidae > Pelophylax > Pelophylax lessonae. The sequence continues at coordinate 23,724,584 of NC_138769.1, forward strand.
CTTACCTATAGTTAATGTAAATATCTCCTAAACTTGCACCATTTAGGAGATATTTACATTGAATGCAGCCGATGACGTCATTGGCGCATGCGCTCTGAAGAAACGGCTGCCCATTGCGTTTCTTCAGAGGCCTGTGCTGTGACCGTGACTGTGCATGCAGAACTTCTTCAAAGCCATGTGCCGTGGCTGTGCATGCAGAGGTTCTTGAAAGCCCTGTGCTGTGGCTGTGCATGCAGAGCTTATTCAGAGCCCTCTGCCATGGTTGTGCATGCAGAGCTTCTTCAGAGCCCTGTGCCGTGGCTGTGCATGCAGAGCTTCTTCAGAGCCCTGTGCCGTGGCTGTGCATGCAGGACTTCTTCATAGCCCTGTGCCAGGGAGAAGAACGGGCCATGACCATGACTGTGCATGCAGAGCTTCTTCAGAGCCCTGTGTCATGGCTGTGCATGCAGAGCTTCTTCAGAGCCCTGTGCCGTGGCTGTGCATGCAGAGCTTCTTCAGAGCCCTGTGCTGTGGCTGTGCATGCATAGCTTCTTCAGAGCCCTTTGCTGTGGCTGGGCATGCAAAGCTTCTTCAGAGCCCTGTGCCGTGGCTGGGCATGCAAAGCTTCTTCAGAGCCCTGTGCCGTGGCTGTGCATGCAGAGCTTCTTCAGAGCCCTGTGCCGTGGCTGTGCATGCAGGGCTTCTTCAGAGTCCTGTGCCGTGGCTGTGCATGCAGGGCTTCTTCAGAGTCCTGTGCCGTGGCTATGCATGCAGGGCTTCTTCAGAGCGCTGTGCCATGGCTGTGCATGCTGGGCTTCTTCAGAGCCATGTGCAGTGGCTGGGCTTGCAAAGCTTCTTCAGAGCCCTGTGCCATGGCTGGGCATGCAAAGCTTCTTCAGAGCCCTGTGCTGTGGCTGTGCATGCAGCCATGACCACGACTGTGCATGCAGAGCTTCTTCAGAGCCCTCTGCCATGGCTGTGCATGCAGAGCTTCTTCAGAGCCATGTGCCGTGGCTGTGTATGCAGAGCTTCTTCAGAGCCCTTTGCTGTGGTTGTGCATGCAGAGCTTCTTCAGAATCCTGTGCCATGGCTGTGCATGCAGCCCTAACCATGACTGTGCATGCAGAGCTTCTTCAAAGCCCTGTGCCGTGACTGTGCATGCAGCCGATGACGTCATCAGCGCATGCGCTCTGAAGAAACGGCCGCCCGTGCCACGGCCACGGGCAGTAATACAGCCGGAGTCCACAGACCCGGAAGGAAGACGGGCGAAGATAGATGCCTCCGCCAGCGGGGACAACGCAGGCTTCATTTTCACATAATGTGCTAGTATACGATGCAAACTAGCACATTATGCATTTACTTTGCAGGGAATAAAAAAAAGGAAAAAAACTTCCTCTTTAATTGTAATGTGCCTATGTACACAGGCGTGCGTGAACACGTGCCGTGCATTCTTCAATAAACAAAAAAAATAAATAAAAATAGAAAAATCTGCTTTCTTGGTCAGTAATATATGCCTCAAATGCGTGTGAATGCACAGGAATGAGCGCAAATGCCCATTTATGTATTGTGCAAAACCAAAAAGCAAGAATACGTTTTTGTGCATTTGCGCAAAAATGTGCAAACACATATACGCGGAAATGTGCATAAATACGCACAAATACATACAACAGCAAAAATAAGTCTGAAAAAGTAGATGCTGAAACTGGAGTAAAGGAAAAAATCAGCGCAACCACAATCGAAATAAATTACTCGAATCAATATCTGAAAATAGTACACTGAAAATAAAATGAATATAAAAATGTGTAAGCGGCTGCCGACACCAAATATGCTTTCCCTACATACAAATATCAAACAACTAACGAAACAGAGCTGCGCCACTTAAATAAATGTGAAATGAAAATACAGATCAGATATGTGTACAACTGTGCATATCAATAGTGCAATAAATGAAAAAAATAATATGTTAAACATATAAAGTGATAACGTTAAGTAATTCAAATGTCGCAAAAATAGCATGTGCAAATAGCCAAAAAAAGTGCAACAGCAAAAAAAGTGCGAGTGCTCTTGCAAATATTCCGGTGCGTGTGCTGTCCTTCACCAATAAATAAATGGGCGCTCACCTCAAGGCAGCTGACAGCGAAGTAGCGTTGGATAGCAGGCTCCGCCCCTTATACGCGTTGCGTCACACGTTGACGTCCTCAATAGACCCCCTACTGTCTGGGGGGGCTTCCAGAGGTCAAGTGATTCATGAAAAAACACAGATTTCAAATGACTGACAATGTCTTTTGAAATTGCATTACCGCGGTAAAGCTTATATTAAATTTTAGTGGTTGGGTCCAGTTCTACTTAACCACTTGCCGACCAGCCGCAGTAGTTTTACAGTGGCAGGTCGGCTCTGTCCTGCGAAAGGACGTACCTGTCAGGCACTTTGCGGGACCGCTAGTGAAGGCGCGTGTGTGCTGGTTGGCTACAGGGGGAGACAATCACTGGGTCCGGCCGCTGCGATGTCCGCCTGGCACCTGCGATCGCTCCCCGTGGAAACAGAAAGGCGGTCTGCCATTGTAAACACAGCAGACCGCTGTTCTGTCAGTAATGAACACAGGGATCCTGTCCTGTGTTCCTCTTATTTAGGAACACAGGTCTCTATGTTCAAGCAGCAAGCCCATCCCCCCACAGTTAGAAAGCACCCCCTATGGACTCATTTAACCCTTTTTCTCGTCCCTGGTGTTAACCCCTTCCCTGTCATTAGTACAGTGCATATCTTTAGCAGTAGTAATGTCACTGGTCCCCCCAAAAGTGTCAAAAATGTCAGATAGGGGTGCAATCCGCCCACCGCAATGTCGCAGTCATTCTAAAAATTACAGATCGCCGCCATTACAAGTAAAAAAATAAATACATAAATAGAAATTACATAAATCTTTACCCTAGTTTGTACATGTGATTACTTTTGTGCAAACCAATCAATATACACTTATTGGGATTTTTTTCTTACCAAAAAATATGTAGCAGAATACAAATTGGCCTAAAATGAAAAAAATTAGATTTTTACATTTTTTTTTATTGGGAATGTATTATAGAAAAAATTTAAAAATATGTTTTTTTTTCAGAATTGTCGCTTTTTTTTTTTTTGTTTATATCACGAAAAATAAAAAATCGCACAGGTGATCAAATACCACCAAAAGAAAGCTCTGTTTGTGGGGAAAAAAAGACATAAATTTTATTTGGGTACAGCGTCGCACAAATGTCAGTTAAAGTAACGCAGTGCGGTATCACGAAAAATGGCCTGGTCATGAAGGGGGAAAATCTTCCAGTCCAGAAGTGGTTAATGAATTTCATTAAAAAAAAAAAAGCACAATATATAACCCAATCCTTTAGTACTATCCACTGCAGAAGTGATTCTGCAGAATCAGACCCCCATAAGGGACAGTTGTCACGAACAGCTGTATCTCTGTCTATAGCCAAATTACATGATTATGCAATCTGGTGAGTTTATATTGAATGGGATGTATCTGCCGAGTCCTAACATTTGTTTACATGTGGTAGCCAATATGGCTACAAATCCTCCGCTTGATGCTCTATATTTAGTGGTTTTATCAGATTATAAATTTTCTTGGCCACCCCCCACCATACGTAAAAAATTTGGTGATCGTATTATATAAAACAAGTGTCCAGCTTGCACAAAGGATTGTCAGTCAAGCAGAAGGCTTTGGTTGCTGCATTTTACCTACACGGTAGATGAGTGTACATCACGAGTCCATCCAGCCTGAAGATTTGTAGTGAGAAGACCAATCGTCTACAGCTGAAACCTAGACTTTCAGTAATTGCCAAAACATCCACGCTTTCACCTGTTCTGTAACGGCAGAGCCTCCGCACTGAATCTCCTTCAATCTACCTACTGCGGGGTACATTTTTGTAGGGTAATCTAGCAGCCAATTTAAATGCTAGATGCTCGCTTCTTGCATATTATTAATCAATAATGTAAATAAAATGCATTACAAAGAAAAATAATGTGCAAAAATTAAAAATTTACACCGGGGGGATGAAAAAGCTTAGGACTGAGATTTACAGAGGCTCGCTGCTTCTCATTAAAATGAAGTTAGAATATATATATATACTGTGACTTTACGAAACGCTGTCACTGTGAAAGGAACAGGGTGCCCATATTATCTCAGTGCAGGACTACAGAGCGTAGATGTTGAGTGGAGAAAACTGAATTTTCAGATTTCTCTAAATTTTGGTATTCCTGGATGGGGCTCTGTAGTTTGGAGATTAAATAGTGTCTAAAGCCCCGTACACACGTACCGAATGTCGGCCGAACGATCGGCCGTCTTTTGTCCAGTGCTGTCATGTCGGGTGAAAAGTGCAAAAGACTGCACACGAATTTTGTCGGCCAACAACAGCCGACTGCAGAAGTGATGTCATGTGATGGTTCACTTTCCGTGTGTTTTTTCTTCTCTGAGCATGCCCAGTCTTGCTAATCTGCTGTTTGTCGGCCGAATTCTGTACTGACTGGCGAACAATCGGCCGTTCTGGTAACGGACAACAAAAATTTTAAAGTCTGCACGACAGATTCTGTTCGGCCGAAAATGCGCTGCCGGCTGTCGGAAGCATCATACTAACAAGCCTACAATCGGCCGATCGTTCGTCGGCCGAATATTTACGGCCGACAATCAGTACGTGTGTATGGGGCTTTAGGTGGGACGGAATCTCAAGCCCAGTTTCCGGGTTTTGTGGAGGACCAGCAGGGTGTGAGCTCAGGTGCACACGGTCCTTATAATGGAGGTTTAGCCCCCGTTCACATCGAACGCGATTTGGCAGTTCAAAACGCATGTCAAATTGCAGCCTATAGCCGGCAACGGGAGAGTCCCAATCGGTGCGATGCCGACTTTGCCGCGTTACTAGGGTTGCCACCTCATCCCTTTAAACTAGGACACATATTAATTACACAGGTTCTTGTAAAAAAAATCACTGATTTTTACAAACTGTCCGTAAATTTACTGACGATTGGCAACCCCCGAATAGGGCACGTGTGTGCAAGGCTTTTATTAGAGCCCCGACTATGGTTCAGAGCTCCACTCTGGCTGGTGGACAGCAGAGTCTATGTCCATGAGTCAGAAGGGCTCCACCTAGGGACAGGTGGCAGCCAGTGCAACAGGGAGCTGCTAGTTGAATGCACAAAGCTTGTGTCTGGCGAATGTCTGGAGGACAAAAAGCCTGAAGTCAGGCCATAGCAGCAGCACTGCAAATGTAATACATATTACTGCTGAATGGGAATTTTTTTTATGGTGGAAGAAAAACTTTGAAAAACCCGTGCATTGATTATGTTGAACTTTTTTTTTAACCACTTGCCGACCGCCCCAGACAGATTTACTGCGGCAGGGCGGCTCGGCTGCGCATAATCACGTAGATCTACGTCATTATGTGCAGGCGGCTTCGGCGGCCCACAGCAAAAGGCAGACCGCGGGAGGAACGGGCTTGATCGCCGCCGGCCTCTTGCAGTCTTCAGCAATATTGACAGGAGAGCCTTCTGGAATGTAAACAATGCAAGACGGCTCTCCTGTCAGAGGCAGGGAAAGACTGTGTGATAAATCACAGCTCTCTCTCTCTGCCTCTGTTCCAGCCACCACCCCCCCCCCCCCACAGTTAGAAAGCACATATAGGGAACACAATTTAACCCCCTGATCACTGGTCCCCAAAAAAGTGTCACTTAGTGTCAGATTTGTCCGCCGCAATGTTGCAGTCCCACTAAAAATCACTGATCACCGCCATTAATAATATAAAAAATAAAAAACGCACAAATCTATCCCGTAGTTTGTAAATGCTATAACTTTTGCGCAAACCAATTGTTATACGCTTTTTGGGATTTTTCTTTTACCAAAAATATGTAGCAGAATACAAATTAGCCTAAACTGATTTAAAAAAAAAATCGATTTTTTAAATTTTTTTATTGGGAATGTTTTATAGCAGAAAGTAGAAAATATTGGTGTTTTTTCAAAACTGATGCTCATTTTTTTGTTTATAGTGCAAAAATGAAAAACCACAGAGGTGATCAAATACCACCAAAGGAAAGCTCTATGTGTGGAAAAAGGACACCAATTGTATTTGGGTACAGCGTCACACGACTGCGCAATTGTCAGTCAAAGCAACGCAGTGCCGAATCGCAAAAAAAATGGCCTGGTCATTAAGGGGGTAAAACCTTCCAGCAAAAATATTCCTATAAAGATGATTTAAGCAAGTTGCTGTGCCCTTAATGTGCTACCAGTTAAAGCTGGTTCCATATATATATATATATATATATATATATATATATATATATATATACACATACATACATACATACATAGATATATATACACATACATACATACATAGATATATATCTATAGATATATTTATATCTATATATAGATATACATACACACAGTATATCGTGTGTATATATATATATATATATATATATATATATATATATATATATATATATATATATATATATATATATATATACAGGGCTTTTTTCAGCTGGAACTTGGAGGAACTCAGTTCCACCACCTTTGGCTCAGACCCTCTGTTCCTTGCTCACCGCTATCACTTGTAAACACAAGGTAGTGGTTGAGTTCCTGCACCTTTTTTCTGAGAAAAAAAGCCCTGTGTATATATATATATATATATATAGATATATATGTATATATATCTATATATATATATATATATATATATAGAGTATGCACACACAAACATCTATGCTCTGGGAGCTTTCTCACCAATTAGCTGTGCAAAATGAATGCAAACAAATATGCAAAATAAACTCGTCATTTTGCAGTAAAGCTGTCAAAGGTAACAATGTTACAGAGACGGTTAGAACAATGTAGTAATACTTATCCCCATAGCAATCACCAGTGGTTCTGGCACTCCAGCTATTCCCCAGAACCTCTGACCGATAGACTCGTGCCTGGACACTGACTCATTAAAGTTGTGAAGCAAGGACGGTTATCTCAGCCTTGGAGATGGTACCTTGAGAAACATCTCTGCAATGCCAGGACTTGTATTAGCAAATTATTATTATTATTTTTTTTTAACTCTCCAAAATCTTTGCAGAGGGCAACCCATTAGCGATGTATGCTCTTCCACCGCCAACTTCTCTCTCTGTTAGTTTGTAAGAAATAGTAAACCAGATAGGGCCTTGCATTTGTACAGTTACAAAGAGATATTATTTTGGAATGTTTATTACGTGTTTTGTTACCTGCTATGGATATGTTTTCCATGGATTCACAGTTAATTCATTCTACTTAAATGTCATATCTCCATTCTCTAAAGATAAGACGTAGCAAGTTCCCAAATTGTCTTGTTCATGTTCATGGAGTCTAACCTCATACAGAGAAGAAAGTAGGTATAGAAGACTAAGAAAGTTGAGTCTCACCTAGAGCCCTGGCCCAGTACTAACGATGGGGACCTGAAACTCCCGATTCCGAGTCACGTGATCGCTGTGATAGCCTTTGATTGGCAATCCTAGTGATCAGCCACTGTGAAACCCTGCCCCTATATTTCCTTTCTCTAAATGTAGGAGAGAGACACATTGTCTCTCTCTCTTTTCTCCTTGCAAAGAGAAAAAAAAGTGTAAAAAAAAAAAAAAAAAGTAAAAAAAATAATAATAATAAAAAAATACAACCCAATTCCAAAAATGTTGGGACACTGTACAAATTGTGAGTAACAAAAGAATGGACTAATTTACAAATCTCATAAACTTATATTTTATTCACAATATAATATAGATAACATATCAAATGTGGAAAGTGAGACATTTTGAAATGTCATGCCAAATATTGTCTCATTTTGGATTTCAGGAGAGCTACACATTCAAAAAAAGTTGGGACAGGTAGCAATAAAAGTTAAATGTACATAAAAGGAACAGCTGGAAGACCAATTTGCAACTTATTAGGTCAATTGGCAACATGATTGGGTATAAAAAGAGCCTCTCAGAGTGGCAGTGTCTCTCAGAAGACAGGATGGGCAGAGGATCACCAATTCCCCCAATGCTGCAGTGAAAAATAGTGGAGCAATATAAGAAAGGAGTTTCTCAGAGAAATATTGCAGAGAGTTTGAAGTTATCATCATCTACAGTGTATAATATCATCATAAGATTCAGAGAATCTGGAACAATCTCTGTGCGTAAGGGTCAAGGCCGGAAAACCATACTGGATGGCGGTGATCTTTGGGCCCTTAGACGGCACTGCATCACATACAGGAATGCTACTGTAATGGAAATCACAACATGGGCTCAGGAATACTTCCAGAAAACATTGTTGGTGAACACAATCCACCGTGCCATTCGCCGTTGCCGGCTAAAACTCTATAGGCCAAAAAAGAAGCCATATCCAAACATGATCCAGAAGCGCAGGCGTTTTCTCTGGGCCAAGGCTCATTTAAAATGGTCTGTGGCAAAGTGGAAAACTGTTCTGTGGTCAGACGAATCAAAATTTGAAGTTCTTTTTGGAAAACTGGGACACCATGTCATCCGGACTAAAGAGGACAAGGACAACCCAGCTCTCAGTTCAGAAGCCTGCATCTCTGATGGTATGGGGTTGCATGAGTGCGTGTGGCATGGGCAGCTTACACATCTGGAAAGGCACCATCAATGCTGAAAGGGATATCCAAGTTCTAGAACAACATATGCTCCATCCAGACGTCGTCTCTTTCAGGGAAAACCTTGCATTTTCTAACATGACAATGCCAGACCACGTACTGCATCAATTACAACATCATGGCTGCGTAGAAGGATCCGGGTACTGAAATGGGCAGCCTGCAGTCCAGATCTTTCACACATAGAAAACATTTGGCGCATTATAAAGAGGAAGATGTGACAAAGGAAGACACTTGAGCAACTAGAAGCCTGTATTAGACAAGAATGGGACAACATTCCTATTCCTAAACTTGAGCAACTTGTCTCCTCAGTCCCCAGACGTTTGCAGACTGTTATAAAAAGAAGAGGGGAGGCCACACAGTGGTAAACATTGCCTTGTCCCAACTTTTTTGAGATGTGTTGATGCCATGAAATTTAAAATCAACTTATTTTTCCCTTAAAATTATACATTTTCTCAGTTTAAATATTTGATATGTTTTTTTTTTTTCTGTTTTTCTGTGTTGACCCTATAGTGATATGATCAGTCTTCCGGGAGTGGATAAGGGTCCTTTCACACGGCGCACCGTCCGGCGAGGTCCGTTCTGCTCAGCGGGGGATCGATCCGCGAATCCCCGCTAAGCAGGCGGATGACAGCTCTGTCTCCGCTCTGTGTGCAGAGACGGAGCTGTCAGATTCCCCGCTGTGCTCTATGGGGAAATCGGATGAGAACAGACCGCCTGTCCGTTCTCATCCGATCCCATCCTCCAGACAGATGGAATATAGGGTTTCCATCCATCCAGATTTCACAGACAGGATCGGAAGCGGATAGCAGCGGATGTCTCCGCTGACATCCGCTGCCCCATAGAGATGCATGGAGCATCCGATCAGGTCCGCCTGAAAAACTGACAGGTGGATCGGATCGCTCGTGTGAAAGGGGCCTAAAGTATAATAGAAAAGTGGAGAAAACGTTGCTTCTCTGTACAAAATGCTGCCGCCTCCGGTGTCAGTCAAATGACACAAGCCTAGGCATCTGATATCTGCTAAAGCAGAGGATTAGCCAATCCGAACTCTGATCTTTGCTTTCAGCAGGAATCACATATCCACATTTTAAGTTAGAATTATGGTGTAAAATCTTTTATCAGAGATCTAAATTGATAAAAAAGTAATGTACAATCACTGTGCCTCCCTACTAAGGAAGAAGTCCATCGTTTAGGTGTTATTAGGATTTAATAGATAAAAATGTCCTTTTATTTGCATTCTGTTCTGTGCAAAAACTCACATGCTTATTTTTCTTCACTAAATATTTCTTCCATTTAATGATTTCCTTTATTAGATGGCATCTCATTTGCATACATTTCCATACAATTTAAACTGCTAGTATGTGAGAACAAAGGCGTAAGCAAAGGACAATGCTGGCAGTGGAGAGGTATGAGGTATGGAGCTGGCTGCCTTTTAGTCTCACAAATATCAGATTTTTTTTTTTGTCTCCCTCTGAGCGCACATCACTTAAGAAGTAAGACAGATGACTTCATCACATTGTGAAAAATGATCCATCTCATGAGTTTGTGTCATTTCAATCAGAATGGCGGAGCTGTGTATCCTGATATGTTTCCAAGCCATTAGACTTCATCACTATTAAATAACAAAGTCTTGGAACACAGCGAGATGAGTCTTCGGGTGAAATCTTGTTCTCTGGTCTGTCTTGTCTCCTGCGTGGTTCTGGCATATTCTATTGCAGCGCAAAGGCCAGGTGTTTGCACTGATCTGTTAAAGGTACATGAAGAAATCACATGGGCAGGCTTAAAGAAATGACACTTTGCTCCAATGTAAAGTAGTGAGTGTACAGCTTGTATAACAGTGTAAATTTGCTGTCCCCTCAAAATAACTCAACACACAGCCATTAATGTCTAAACCGCTGGCAACAAAAGTGAGTACACCCCTAAGTGAAAATGTTCAAATTGGGCCCATTTAGCCATTTCCCCTCCCCGTTGTCATAAGACTCGTTATTATTACAAGGTCTCAGGTGTGAATGGGGAGCAGGTGTGTTAAATTTGGTGTTATCGCTCTCACTCTCTCATACTGGTCACTAGAAGTTTAACATGGCACCTCATGGCAAAGAACTCTCTGAGGATCTGAAAAAAAGAATTGTTCCTCTACATAAAGATGATCTAGGCTATAAGAAGATTGCAAAGTCCCTGAAACTGAGCTGCAGCACGGTGGCCAAGACCATACAGCGGTTTAACAGGACAGGTTCCACTCAGAACAGGCGACCAAAGCAGTTGAGTGCACTTGCTCAGTGTCATATCCAGAGGTTGTCTTTGAGAAATAGACGTATGAGTGCTGCCAGCATTGCTACAGAGGTTGAAGGGGTGGGGGGTCAGCCTGTCAGTGCTCAGACCATACGCCGCACTCTGCATCAAATTGGTCTGCATGGCTGTCATCCCAGAAGGAAGTCTCTTCTAAAAATGATGCACAAGAAAGCCCGCAAGGACATGGATTACTGGAACCATGTCCTGTGGTCTGATCAGACCAAGATAAATGTATTTGGTTCAGATGTTGTCAAGCATGTGTGGTGGCAACCAGGTGAGGAGTACAAAGATAAGTGTGTCTAGCCTACAGTCAAGCATGGTGGTGGGAGTATGTCATGGTTTGGGGCTGCATGAGTGCTGCCGGCACTGGGGAGCTACAGTTCACTGAGGGAACCATGAATGCCAACATGTACTGGGACTTACTAAAGCAGAGCATGATCCTCTCCCTTCGGAGACTGGATCGCAGGGCAGTATTCCAACATGATAACGACCCCAAACACACCTCCAAGATGACCACTGCCTTGCTAAAGAAGCTAAAGGTAAAGGTGATGGACTGGCCAAGCATGTCTCCAGACCTAAACCCTGTTGAGCATCTGTGGGGCATCCTCAAATGGAAGGTGGAGGTGCGCAAGGTCTCTAACATCCACCAGCTTCGTGATGTTGTCAAAGAGGAGTGGAAGAGGACTCCAGTGGCAACCTGTGAAGCTCCAGTAAACTCCATGCCAAAGCGAGTTAAGGCAGTGCTGAAAAATAATGGCGGCCACACAAAATATTGACACTTTGGGCCCAATTTGGAAATTGTCACTTAGGGGTGTACTCACTTTTGTTGCCAGCGGTTTAGACATGATGGCTGTGTGTTGAGTTATTTTGAGGGGACAGCAAATTTACACTGTTATACAAGCTCTACACTCACTACTTTACATTGTAGCAAAGTGTAATTTCTTCAATGTTGTCACATGAAAAGATATAATAAAATATTTACAAAAATGTGAGGGGTGTACTCACTTTTGTGAGATACTGAATTCAAAGCAAATTTCCCAATAGGAAATAATGGAAACTCAGGTGATTTGTTCCACAACCATTTTTTCATAAATCCTTCAGTTTATAATCCATATAAAAAGATTATAGCAATGTGATAGGTGGTGTAACCATAAAATGTCCATCCACAAATGGCAACTCAAGAGGATTAGAATCAAAATCCAGCAGGAGCTTCAGAATATAAAGAAAGGCGCCTCTAAGTGTAGCAATATGGTTACATTTACGCCCTTTTCACACTTGTGCAACTTGTTATGCAACTTTGGACATTAAAGTTGCAGGACATGTTTTTCCCTATGTTTTCCAATGATTACTATTCATATATGCACAACTTAAAGTTGCAGCAACTTCAAAGTAGTTTATGCACTGCTTTGGTCCGACTTTCATGCAACTTGAGGGCCATAGACTTCAATGTTAACCCTCAGAAGTTGCATGAAAGTCATACCTGAATGTTATACAATGCAACTTGTGTGCAACAGTTGTCCGCTAAAACTGGTCAAAGCCAAAGTCGTATCCAAGTTGCACCCATCCAAAGTTGCATCAAAGTTGCACTCCAAAGTCGGCACAACGTTGGAGCTGTACAAGTGTGAAAGGGGCCTTAATGAAGGTACAACAATTAGCAACTCGCATGGTTGATGATTAAAACAGGCACATCTAAGTATGCAGGCATCCGAGGTAAAGCTGTTCACATAGATCATCCTCCGCACCGCCGCTTCTCACCGCTGTAAGTCTGCAATCGTGACCAGAAAGACTACCCTGCAGCAGAGCGATCTGAAAGCGGGGCTTGAAGCGCTCGTGGAGCACAGTGTGGAAGGGATTTGCTCCTCGCATGAAATTCCTGATTTAGGCCATGTCTCTGCACTTCCTGGTTTACTGCCGTCCGTATCTTCGCTATCATCCGTTATTGACCTTTGGCTACTCCTTGACTATGCTTCTGCTTGATCCCTATCTGCTACTGGACCCAAGCTTGCTCACCTCCTGGTGGGGCGATCCTGAAGACCGCGACCTGGTGCGAACATGCAGCAAAAATCCATCTCCACCATCAGGAGCGCTGGTAAAGACCAATTAGTACTCAGCACCTCAGGTAAGCCTACGTCATCTGCCAGGGTGACCTGCCTGTGTTCCTATCCTGCTGGTTCCTGTGTGAGCTTCCACTGCTATAGCTACTGGTCTTCGAGCCCGACCCCTGATTGTGACACCCATGCAGTGTCGACACAGCCCCATTGCATGGGAAAACTTATTTTTTTTTGCCCGGAGAAAAAGCTTTAAAAATGTGCATGCATGCAACTATTAGAAGCTCTGTGTACCTAAAGATTTACGTGGATGCATAGCTGCCAACTGTCCCGTTTTTGCCAGGACAGTCCCGGCAAATAGGATCCTGTCCTGGGTAATTTACTCTGCTACTTTGGCCTTAAGTTTGAAATTCCCTTTTCAATTTCCTGTAATTCTCCCTTTTTTGAGTAGACCCTACCCCTACATCCAGATTTAATTTGGGCTGTCCATGCCCGCCTGGGGGGCTTGGTTTGCCATTGATCGATTTCATCAGCCAGCCTATCCACAAGCAGTCTTACAGGTGGGAATATCCATGTCGCTTTGATTTTCATGCCCATATGGACACTTTTTTGTATTTTTAATACTTGCATGTTTTGTCTAATTTTGTCTAATTTTTTAAAAAAAACTTTTTTCTAAATGTACTTACGATGGTAATATACATTATCCATAGATATATATAAATGTCTAAATAAAATTGTTGTAAATATTTGTATATTAATTTTTGTTTTGATTACCCTGCAGTTGTCCCTCTGAATACAATTATGTACCCCTGCACCCCTGAAGAAGTGGAATACCTCGCGAAACATGTTGGGTAGTAATTTTTCCTAAGGAAGTTATCTTAGAACTTACCAAGCTATCTTGGTTTTCTGGTACTTCCCTATGGTTCAATACAATAAAAAACAAGTGTATGAGGTTACAGCCCTATTGACTTGCTTTTTTATTTGGACTGTTATATGTCCCTAATGTCCTTGCATGTTGACTTTTTTGATTGTCTTTCCTTTCTTATTATTGTTTAATAAAATTATATGTTTTTATATAAAATATACTATACTGGTCTTCTCTAGAATATATCTATTATTGGTTATTGAGGGTACCTTTAAAATCCCGACCCACGCCCCATACCCTTTCCTTGTCTGTTTTTCGAGACCCTATAATCTGATGATAAGTAGGTGAAGATTAATTATGCGGAGTGGGCAGGGCTTCAGGGAAGTGGGTGTGGTAAGTAATTGATAGCTGTGCTGAAAAGTGTCCCTGAAAATTTATTTCAAATGTTGGCAACTATGTGGATGTTGCCAGCTGATGGCCTCCGAGGTGACCGTGCACCTCACACTACTGTCTATTGGCGCTTTTCCACTGCATGGAACCGAACGGTTCGGCTCGCTTTTGTGCTTTTCCACTGCTGGTACCGCATGGTACGGTGTAGGAACAGTTCGGTACGGTACGGCGGCGCTTTTCCACTACATGGAACCGAACGGTACGGCTCTCTAAAACAGTACCACCTCGATTGTGGTTCCAAGAGGTACCATACTGGTACCATATCCCACAATCCTTTGCATGCAGTCACTACTAGCCACTGATTGGTCAGAGAATCGTTGTTATCCCACCCACTTAACTTCAGTACTACTTTAGTGGAAAAGCAAACCATACCGTACCGTACCAAACCGTTCCAACACCGTACCATGCGGTACCAGCAGTAGAAAAGCAAACCGGGCCAAGCAGGGCCGAGTAGAGCTGAGCCGGTACTTGCAGTGGAAAAGTGCCATAATTTGTCCTGCATGGCGGGTTGTTTTTATGTTGTTCACAAAAGTGTAAAAACACATTTCTCCAACTAAAATCGGATTTAAAAAAGTAAAAAAAAACATTGATTACCGAGTGATAGTGGGGACCCAAGCTGTTGGCAATAAAGGGAGAAACGTACAAGCACATGCCATATCCGGGTGCATCATGCTGGGGAACTCTTATAAACAGATGGGGGGCAATAGGGGGGTTAAAACAGGCAGAAAAGTTATGGTAGAGTAGGAAGCGCACATTTTCGGAAGAATTTGGTAAGTAATTACTCACCTGTTCAAACTAATCTGCGACTCTGCATTGGAGGAAAGCGCTGGGCCTGTGGCATTGTGTTTTTTTTTTTTCATATGGATGATGGAATTCAGAAGCCAGTAATATTTTTACGGCGTGCAGCGGGGGGTGTTTTATCACACATGTAATACATTTTAACGGATATTAAAGGTTCAGTGAATACTTTCCCATGTGTGCCAATTGAGTCATTCAGACTGAGAAACCTGTCTCAGCAGGAGCTGAGGATAAAGATACATTTTTCCAAAGATATAGCTGTAATATTCCGATTACGGCACATTGCAGGGTGAAAAATGATTATGCAATGCAGTGCGACTTTACGGTAGATATTCGGCTATCGGATGTAACAGTGGGGAAGACACGTTAATTGCCAGGGCTTTTCACGGCTTCTTCGTCCTCTTCCAGCATCAAGGAAAAAAAAAAAAGGAATACAGACCTAACGTCTGTAGAAAAGAGATGTTTTTATAGATCAGAAGAAGCAGTGAGCATGCAAAAGAAGAGAAGGTGATTGAAAGCAGTTTATAAGATGAGACAGGTTTAAAAATCTCTTGCAATTAAAGGCAGAAAAAAAAATTGGTCTTTTTTCTGCAGGGGAAAATATGAGGAGGGTTTTTGTTGGGTGATATACCAGCAAATATAGAAATTATATGAAGATCCTACAAACAACATCTCATTTCCGAAGAGGGACATGCATCCTTAGAAGTCAGGACTGCCAAAAACTTGGACCAAAGTCGTCATTAGAAAACTATTCAAGGATTGCAAGAAACTGGGTTTGCTATATACAGTATATATATATATATATATATATATATATATATATATATATATATATATATACACACATACTTTTTTAAACTACAGCTGGTAGTATGAGTACATAAATCTGTCTTTATATAAATAATATACACTTACCGGCCACTTGTTAGGTACACCTGTTTAATTGCCTGGTAACACAAATTGCTAATCAGTCAATCACATTGCAGCAACTCAATGCATTTAGGCATCTAGATGGGAAGACGACTTGTTGAAGTTCAAACCGAGCTTTAGAATGGGGAGGAAAGGGGATTTAAGTGACTTTGAACTAGTGATCGACCGATAACGGTTGTTCATTGCCGAAAACCGATATTTTGGCCATTGCATATCGGTATCGACCGATATTTTCGTTCATTTAAAAAAAAAAAAATGTATTTTGACAGGTACTCTTGTGGAGGGATCTGGGGATCTAAAAGACCCCAAACCCCTCCTCTGCACTTAAAAGCATTCTAAACGCAAAGTTTGGCTGTTTTGAATGCTGTCATTTTTTTGAAACTGGCACCGAGTACCTAGAAGTGATGTCATGACATCACATCCGGGTTTTTACATGGAGACCGGATCAGAGCCGAATGCGGCTTTGATCGGGTCTTCGGCGGCCATGCAGGTAGGATGCCCAGGTCTTCCGGTGGGACGGGAGACCTGGGCGAGATGCGGAAGGTGGTGGGAGGGGGACGTCCCCTCCTGCTCCTTGTAATGACGGCCGAGCGGCTTCTCAGCCGCATGGGTTGTCATTACAAGACAGCCGACCGTCGGTTATGGACGCCAGTACCGGGGTGATGCCTCTAGCTGCAGGCATCAGTCCGGTAAAGCACTTTCCCGAAATATCAGCAATATCGGTCACCTTGGTGGCCGATTCTGATATATCGGGGAAAGTGCAGATCGGCCCCCGATATATCAGCTTTGCCGATAATCGGTCGATCACTACTTTGAACGTGGCATGGTTGTTGGTGGAAGACATGCTAGTCTGAGTATTTTAAAAACTGCTGATCTACTGGGATTTTCACACACAACCAGCTCTCGGTTTTACAGAGAATGGTGGGAAAAAGAGAAAATATCCATTGAGCGGCAGTTGTGTGGGGGGAAAATGTCTTGTTGAGGTCAGAGGAGAATGGGCAGACTGCTTCCAGATGATAGAAAGGCAACAGTAACTCAAATAACCACTCGTTATAACCAAGGTATGCAGAATACCATCTCTGAATGCACAACATATTGAACATTGAAGCAGATGGGCTACAGAAGCAGAAGACCACTCCTGTCAGCTAAGAATCACTGTACTCCAATGGCCTCCACACTCACCAGATCTGTTCACTGTCCTCCACACTCACCAGATCTGGTCACTGTCCTCCAATGGCCTCCACACTCATCACATCTCATCCAATAGAGCACCTTTGGGATGTGGTGGAATGGGAAATTGGCATCATGGATGCGCAGCCAACAAATCTGTCACAATCATGTCATTATGGAGCTAAATCTCTGAGGAATGTTTCCAACACCTTGTTGAATCTATGCCATCAAGAATAAAGGCAAAAAGGGGTCCAACCCGGTACTAGCAAGGTGTACCTAATATGGTCGCCGCTGAATGTACATGCTCTAAATAGCACAGTAGTACAAAGGCAACACAGGGAGTTTGCTGACAGGAGAAAAAGAGTAAAGTTATAACTTTACCATTGTCCAATCTACAGTGTCTAATTTTCTGAAAGCAGAGGCCCTGAAGAATAAAATGATTGTGGATGCAATTTTTTACGTCACGCAATATTTGCACAGCTGTTTATCAAACGCAAATTTTAAGGAAAAAACACACTAAAATGACTTAGTGCCTACAAACACAACATAATACCTGATTTTTTGATACACTATAAAAGATGATGTTGCAGCAAGTAAATAGATACCAAATATGTCAAGACTGAAAACTGCATGCACCAGAGTAATAGTGGCAATTTATGTTACCTAAAATTTTAAACATGCCCTTGAGGGCCCCCCAATTGTTTGTACACCCCTACATACGTATATATCCAATGACATGACTTGCCTCAGGTGATACAGAAAGATAAAATAAATCCTTCTACATCCTCCAAAGTCCAGAATTTACACAACAATTCTGAGTTTTCAGAAGTCATGGGGTGGGGATCTTATGTGACACACTGCACAGCATAGAGTGGAGAGCGGAGTGTAATCTAAGACCTGAGTGGAGGGAATGGACCCCTACCTGCACAGTCTCATAGGAAAACATGCACAGCTGAGGTTGTCAATCACCTGCTGTGTTCTGAGGAAGGGGGAGGGGCATCTCCTGGGAATGTCTAGTGTTGCCATAGACCAGGGGTCTCCAAACTATGGCCTTTCAGTTGTTCAGGAACTACAATTCCCATAATGCCTAGTCATGTCTGTGAATGTCAGAGTTTTACAATGCCTCATGGGACGTGTGTTTCCGCAACAGCTGGAGGGCCGTAGTTTGGAGATCCTTGCCATAGACTGTAAGAAATAATTCATGCAGATGGCGATGGTATGAGGATGGAAACAGAAATCACACTAGGTGTTTTAGATAGAGGCAAGTACACACTATACAGTAGAAAGATATGCTTTGTTCATTTTTCATTTCAGAGGCTAACAACCACTTTAAGCCCTGCACTGGTCAATACCCCCCACAGGAAGTGTAAACTACACCGGAGGATCTGGCACTCCAAAAACTCATCATATAACATAACACAGAATGAAGAACTACCTGCACTAAAAAAAATGGGATCCCTTTTAACTGCTAACAGAAAATCTGAAATCAAGAAAAAATGAGTAATGCTGATCCAGTGGCAATTTGGTTTTGGATTGAGAAAGGATATATATATTAATGGGCGTCCGCAAGGGGGGGGAAATCCCCCCCCCCTGGAAATTTCCTGGCCTGCTCTAAGAGGGGAATCTATGGGCACCCTGCTCTAAAGGGGTGTAGCAATATTTCCAGACATTGGGCCTGATATGGGTCTGCCATTGTTACCGGTTGTTAACACTTCCAACACATTTAAGTTGAAAACCCAAGTGCGAAATTTGGGAAAATTACCATTCCGGCATCTTTGGTTTGTTTTGTTTATTTTGTAATGGGGATGAGAGAAGGGAATGAGTGGGATACTCCTCTGGCTCAACTAGATTTAACTGGGACACACTGCAGAAAAATGCCTGTTAGCGCTGTCTTGACGCCGGCTGAATCCCGACCAACGCTACCTGGCGCTTGAAGATACTGTTTTGCTGAACTGTGCTAGAACTTTAAATCTCTGGTTAACTCAGAAGATCCACGACTGTAGTAACACTTGACTCTTGACACTCTGTTTAGCTCAAAAGTCCGGTGAACAGCTCCCTCCAGCCCTTCACTGACTGAGGTAGCTCCTTGTAACTGCTTGTGCTGCTGCAACTCTCAACACTGTACACTTAACTCTTCAGGGCCCAACCGCTGGCGCCCCCTTTACACTTCAGGGTCCTCTGACTAGGCACCCCCTCTAACACTTCAGGGTCCTCTGACTAGGCACTCCCTTTACCACTAGCTGGCTCCTGGATCCCTGGGACCTTCACCGGAATTGTCCCCTCTATGCTAGGCAGACCCCCAGGGGCAGTTCACAGTACTTGGAATGTTTTCCTGGAACTGAACCCCTCTTTCTCCGCTGGTCCTCGGCACACTGGATCCTCTCTGCAGCTCAGCTCTCTCTGTACTCTCAGGCAAGCCACCCGAGACACCCGATCCTTCTGACAGGAGGAGAGACAGCCGTACTCTCTCTCCTGGGACTCCTTCCCGCCTCCTGAGACGCTGCGTCATGCGCTCCCCTCAAACCTATACCCACTCCCAGCAGCCTCTGCGGCAGAATCTGCCTTCTGGGGTAGATACAAGCCTGATTGGGTTTCCTCCACTGTCCAATGAGAATCCTCTCAGGGAGCCAGTGGGGAGGCTCCCCTCTCAGCAGCCACACCTGGGAGACATGACAGCCTAGCTGAAAATCATGGCCCTGCTGTTAGGCAGCCAAGGCCCACTATACATTTGCCGAGCACCTACCTTGTAGGGTGCTACAGGGGGATCTATGGGGGGACCCTGGCCTGCTCTACAGGGGGATCTATGGGGATCCTGGCCTGCTCTAAAAGGGGATCTGGGGACCTTGGCCTGCTCTAAAGGGGATCTATAGAAATCCTGGCCTGCTCTAAAGGGGAAATATTGGCTATATATATATATTCTTTGCAGAGAGTGCCTGGAGTACCTGGTGGTGCAGGAAAACCTGGTAGTAAGGGGAATATAGGTGAAAAGGTACAACTGGAGAGGGATCTATGGGGACCCTGGCCTGCTCTAAAGGGGGATCTATGGGGACCCTGCTCTAAAGAGGATCTTTGGGGGACCCTGGCCTGCTCTAAATGGGGATCTATGGGGGAGAGAAGGGGTCCCTCCCCGAAAAAGTTCTGTGGACGCCCATGTATATATTTGATGAGGTTAGCAAGAGATGAGTGTAATTGAGAGTTTTAATTTCCTTTAAATATCAGAGAAATACATGGGAACCAATGGGGGAGGTGAATTTAGAGAATATACCCCTTTTAATTTTTTCTCAGGTTGGATAGAGTTGGAAAGATATGAAACACCTGTAAACACAACAAGAAGTAAGGAAATTTCTCCAAAATTAGGGAAATCCTCTCAGATAGCTGTCACAGGAACAAGTGTCCTCATTGGAAGACTCCCCCTCTATTCCTGTTCCGATGAAAACTGAACGGAGTTCGGATCTTCTTGTCACTTTCAGTCACTGTGACAATGGTTAGTAAACCAAATACAGAGGGTGACCACAATAAACACTGACTGGGTTTCTAAGAATTCTCTATTCTATCCAAAAATAAAAACTTGTGGCTTTGTATAAACTTCACCTGGCCCTCTTCCTCCATGCCCCCCTGTGTTAATTGTTTTTTAAGTTTCTCCTTACCATTTATCCTTAATTCACATACTTACCTACCCAGTTAACCGCTTGCCGACCGCCGCAAGTAGATTTACTGCGGCGGTCAGCCCCGGCCAGGCAGAGTGACGTTAATTAACGTCACTAGCCTGGGAGGGTCTGGGGAGCGAGCGCGCGCCCGCGGAGGCGCGCTCCCGCGCGGTCACGGACCCCCCCGCGCGTGTGACTGGCGGACCCGATGTCCGCCGGTCACTCGGCGATCGTCGGGGGAGAGGGAGAAAGTCAGGCGGCTTGTGTAAACAAGCCACCTGTCATTCTCCTCGGTGTAAAAACACTGATCAGACGGATCTACTATGTAGAACCGTTGATCAGTGTCCTTACACCTCAAGCCACAGCCAATCACAGTAGAAAGCATGCCCCTAGGGACACACTCAGCCCCTCCCTCCCAAATAAAGTTAACCCCTTCACTACCAGTGTATTTTTACAGTAACAGTGCATATGTATAGCACTGATTACTGTAGAAATGTCACTGGTAACCCCAAAAGTGTCAAAAATGTCAGTCAAGGGTCCGATCTGTCCGCCGCAATGTCGCAGTACCGCAAAAAAATCGCAGATCGCCGCCATTACGCGTTAAAAAAAAAAACAACAAAAATTACAAAAATCTTTCCCTTTGTTAGTAAACGCGATAACTTTTGCGCAAACCAATAAAAATACGCTTTTTGAGATTTTTTTTACCAAACATAGGTAGGATAAAACAAATTGGCCGAAAATGTTAAAAAATTTTGATTTTTACATTTTTTTTTTGGGGAATTTCATATAAAAAAATGTGAAAAATATTGTTATTTTTGCAAAATTTATGCTCTTTTTTTGTTTATAGCGCAAAAAGTAAAAAGCGCACAGGTGATCAAATACCACCAAAAGAAAGCTCTGTTTGTGGGAAAAAAAAGGACGTCAAATTCGTTTAGGTACAGCGTCGCACGACCGCGCAATTGTCCGTTAAAGTCACGCAGTGCCGAATCGCGAAAATACCCCCTGGTCGTTTAGCAGCCAAATCCTCCGGGGCTTAAGTGGTTAATCCAGTGTTGTCCTCTGCTGTGATCCACCACTTGGCTGCAATACAGGGGTCCATCTTTTTATCTGGCATCAGCTGTCTCTTCTGGATTAAGACCAACCATAGATGGTTTGAATCTTGGCCAGTTGAGCATGGACCAGCCAAGATTCAATCCATCTATGGGCAGGCTGATTGAACCCAAGTCAATCCAGATTGATTTGGGTACAACCAGCATGTCAGATTTCTGGGATGCGATTATTGTCAGTGGCTTTAGCCGCTAGCAATAAACATTGTGCTCTCCTGGCAAGAACTGCTCCCTGCCGCATAGAACTCAATAGCTCCACGGGATAGACTCCCCCATCAACATTGACTGTGTTGATGGGGGAATTGAGTGGGTTTCTTCACTGCAACACGTGGTTGCAGGAAAGAAAATCGCAAAATCAATGGCCTGCCTTAGGCAGCCAGCATCCTGATGACGCATGCTGGGTCTGCCCTCTTCCAGCGCTATGTAGAATCTGAAGCCTCCTGGGATATGAGACGTGCATATTTTAGGAGGCTTCAGGAGCAGAAAGACATCATTCTTGCCTGGGCAGAAATGGAAGGTGGGGAGACAGGCTGGATGGAAAAAAAAAGTAACTAAATCTCCATCCCCCAAAAAAGGGGAGCTATTTTAAGGGGAGGGGGTAAATGCAACTTGGAAAGTAAAGGTCTACTTTAAGCTGGTTTCCACCTGGTTTTCAATGATGGAATGGACTTTACATTGTTCTTGGGGGTTACGGAAGTTTCTTTCAATTATTCAGGACCTGTTGTTGTGCTATAACATCGCCTCCATCATTATTTTACATTTTTCACAGAAAAAAAAAATGTAAAAAAAAAGTTCAAAGCAACAGAGCACAAAGAACACTCAAATACACAACAATTCAAAGAACAACAAAGGACAAAGTAAAGCACCCTCATTTTACAAAAACACACTTTTTTTTTTTTTTTTTTCCAAAACATTTGCCTAAACTGATCATCTCTAATCAGCAACAGAATCCTATGTGTTTCACATGATAGGTTTCCTTTAAAATCAGGTTGAGTTCGTTTTAGGTATTTTTTTTTTTTTTTTAACTGAAATGTTTCTTTAATAGCAAAAAAATGTAACGTGCGCAGCCCAGGTCATACCTAAAATCCGAGTTGTGCGAACTCGGGACACAGACGTCTACCTCTGCTCCAGAATTTGGGTCAGTTTAGCTGAAGTCAGTGAAGGTTTTCTTATATTAAATCCTTATTATACAGAGTACAAGTTCAGGCAGCCAGCCAGCTAATCAATTTTTTAGAAGTACATATATAAAAATTTAAAGCAGGCTAGACAGACAGCGGGTGGAAAACAAGTCAGTATCACTGAGGACACTGGTTAGGCAAAAGAAGTGTACGTTAAACTGGGTCACCGGCAAAGTGAGTTAAAAAATCTGGTTTGTCGACAAAATATTCCTCTGTGTGAGGAGAGAGAAGTACATTTCATAGTTCTTCAATGCCGTTGTCTTATAGTTTATACTTATTGTTACAAAATAATGGTTTTATCATTTCCCGTGCTGAACTACCTGCTCGGTTAGAGAGGCTGAAAATAAAACCTGAGTTCCTTATCAAGATATAACTAAAGACAAAACTTGTTATTTTGGGGTTGGGATAGAGTGGGGAGGATAGAACATCTGTCAGGTTTTTGTTGCTGCCTGTGTTAGGGATTCACCCTCTCCATTTCTCCAAAAACCCAGTGTCAATGAAAGGGTTGGGTAAATCCAAACATTTGAGTTGCCACCAGAACATCTTCCAATGGGGAGATTTCCCTTACATTGGAAAGATATTTTCTAATTTCCTATTGAGTCTACAGCAGTGTAGGGAAATCTCCATAATAGTGTAGGGAAATCTCCATGAAATACATAACGTAAGGTTGACTCATCATGTGACTCGTTAGTGTTACAAGGTCTCAGGTGTGAATGGGGAGAAAGTGTGTTAAATTTGGTGTTATCGCTCTCATGCTCTCATACTGGTCACTGGAAGTTCAACATGGCACCTCATGGCAAAGAACTCTCTGAGGATATGAAAAAAAGAATTATTGCTCTACATAAAGATGGCCTAGGCTATAAGAAGATTGCCAAGACCCTAAAACTGAGCTGCAGCACGGTGGCCAAGACCATACAGCGTTCAATCTCTGCTTCAACCTCTGCATTGCTGCAGAGATTGAAGAAGTGGGGGGTCAGACTGTCAGTGCTCAGACCATACGCCGCACACTACATCAAATTTGTCTGCATGGCTGTTGTCCCAGAAGGAAGCCTCTTCTAAAGATGATGCACAAGAAAGCCCACAAACAGTTTGCTGAAGACAAGCAGACTAAGGACCTGGATTACTAGAACCATGTCCTGTGATCTGATGAGACCAAGATAAACATGTTTGGTTCAGATGGTGTCAAGCGTGTATTGTGGCAACCAGATGAGGAGTACGAAGACAAGTGTGTCTTGCCTACAGTCAAGCCTGGTGGTGGGAGTGTCATGGTCTGGAGCTGCATGAGTGCTGCCGGCACTTGGGAGCTACAGTTCATTGAGGGAACCATGAATGCCAACATGTACAGTGACATACTGAAGCAGAGCACGATCCCCTCCCTTCGGAGACTGGGCCGCAGGGCAGTATTAAACACAATACCGACCCGAAACACACCTCGAAGACAGTCACTGCCTTGCTAATGAAGCTGAGGGTAAAGGTGATGGACTGGCCAAGCATGTTTTCAGGCCTAAACCCTATTAAGCATCTGTGGGGCATCCTCAAATGGACAGCAGAGGAGCGCAAGGTCTCTAACATCCACCAGCTCCGTGATGTCATCATGGAGGAGTGGGAGAGGACTCTAGTGGCAACCTGTGAAGCTCTGGTGAACTCCATGCCCAAGAGGGTTAAGGCAGTGCTGGAAAATAATGATGGCCACACAAAATATTGACACTTTGGGCCCAATTTGGACATTTCCTCTTAGGAGTGTACTCACTTTTGTTGCCAGAGATTTAGACATTAATGGCTGTGTGTTGAGTTATTTTAAGGGGACAGCAAATTTACACTGTTATACAAGCTGTACACTCACTACTTTACATTGTAGCAAAGCGTCATTTCTTCAGTGTTATCACATGAAAATATATAATAAAATATATACAAAAATGTGAGGGGTGTACTCACTTTTGTAAGATACTGTCCATCTAAAAAGTTTTTTGAATGTATCTACATTCCTCGCTGACACCAACTGTGGAAGGGAGTTCCACATCCTCACTGCTTGTCTGGGCTGGGCTCCTGCTACCTACCAAACAGCTCTTTTCTTTCAGTGCTCAGAAGCTGCTCACCTGTCGGTTAATTATCAGCCACTCATTGTTATTACAGGGACTCACCTGGTTACCATTTACCGGCCTCATTAATCTAGCCTACTGCCAACCCTTTTTTACTATTTAGAAAGCTGAGTTAATTTCCTCCCTGCCCTTGTGTTGTCTATGATCTCTAGGTGAATTCCTTCCTGTGCTCCTGTGTATGGACTTGGCCTGGTTGACTTCCCTTCCAATTCCTGTTCCTGATTTTTGCTCCTGACTACGCTGACTTCTGGTTTCCTGATTACCCGCTCTGACATCCAAACCTTGGCTTCTGGTTTTTTACTATGTTCCTGAAGTGTGTTATTTTTGTCATTTCATTAAAGGTGTGATTTTAACTGCACTTCCTGCCTGCATCTGGTTTATGGTTCCTGACACTGCTCTAACAGTCAAGAACCTTTATGCAGATTAAGATTTAACTGCTTATTGTCCAATTTCTTTGTGTGGCCACGTCTTCTTTAGAGATCTAAGATTAACCAGTTTTATCCCAGTCCTCATTTATAGATTTGTATATTGTGACCATAACTCCTCTTAAGCACCTCTTCTCCAGGGAGAATACATTTTATATTTGCAGCCATTCCTCATAACTGAGGTCCTCTAGCCCCCTTATTATCTTTGTTGTCTTTCTGTGACTCTCTCCAATTCAAGCACATTCTTTTTGAGAATTGGTGACCGAAATTGGACGTCATACCCAAGATGTAGCCAAACCAAGGTTTTGTAAGACTCATATGGCAAAGAAAAAAAAAGCTCTGCCAGAAAGTTGTCAATGGGTAGAAGAAAGTTGTCAATGGGAAGAAGATTTACCTTTCAACATGACAATGACGCAAACCACACAGCAAAAACAATCACACAGTGGTAGAGGGAGAAAATAATGAATGTCCTTGTATGGCCTAGTCAGAGCACAGTTACTCCACTGATGAGAATAGTAGATTCTCATGGCTGCCAGTGTGAGTGGGTTTGTCCATTGCAATATGTCTACAGGGCATATTTTATTATGTGAATAATCACCTCATGAACATGTCAACAGGCTTTAAAATGTTTCCATTATTGTATTAGGTATTCAGATTTGTGGATTCCGCCCTTTAGCGGCTATTGGCATTTCACTACAGTCACGACACCTTAATCCAGTCACCATGGAATGTGTAAATGTTGATTGTCCAAGTACAGGATGAGAGTTGTGAAAGTTGTGGAACCTCCCAGGTCTAGTTATATAATCCCATCATTAGTCAGGGAGTCTGCATAGGTGGTAATCATGTGATTTATTTGGCTGAAGGACATCTTTTGGAGGCAGTAACGTGCCAATTTTGGACAGAGAGGACAACTGGTTTGCAAGAATTGTGAAGGAGGTAGCCAATGTCAAACGGGAACAACTATCCCTGAACAGGGTTGGGGGCCTTCGACACGACCCGTCACCAACATATAATTCCATTTTAACATATCAATCCTGACGTTTTGACAGCAATGCACACCTTCAGCCATGTAAATTGAAGGATTAACACTTATGTAGCCTTCCTGACATCTGAAAAGTATGGGATTATGTACCTAGAACAGGGTGTTCCATACCTTTCATACCTTCCATGCTGTTCTTGGACATTAACATCTGGCTTTCCATGGTTAAAGTGTTGGTGCTACTTGTACGAATTGTGATATGAAGTAGCCTGGCAGCATCAGCCAATTAAGTTGATAAAAGCAAGCAATCCTTTCATTGGTATTCCTAAAACAAGTAAACTTAAAGAGCTTTCATCAGCCAAAAGTAAAGCAAAACAGTGCGCAGTTCTGGTACAAAAAAATAAGACACACACCACAGGCTCACCACTAATCTTTCGGTCCCATAGTGGGTTAGGATTCTTCCGTGTTATCAGGGTGCCAGACAGGCCCGCAGGGGTTTAGCAATAAGCATTGTGATTTCCAGAGGGTTCACCTTGCTCACCACCTGTGAACCATTCCACTTTGCCTCATTGACAAAGGTATTAATCCCTTCCTGCTGCCTTTTCCCCTTCAGGATCCTTGTAGTCAAGGTTTGGAGATTCTTCCCTCCCAAACCTCTTTGAACCCCTAAAGTTCTATGTCTCTCAATTAAGAGCACTGACAAGCAGTCCTCTCTTCCTAACTGGATTACCCAAGAACCCCTTACCCATTGTGAGGGCCCTTGAGTACTCATCCAAGTATTCAAACTGTTCCCCTTAGAGGGATCACAACTCAAATTTTTGAGAAACCACCTGCTGTTTAGGAAAAAATCCAGGTGTCCTGTACAGAATGTAAACATTGGTGTATTTCCTGACACTCATTTGAAATGAAAAAGTGGCTTGAATAAGCTATGGAATACCGTTGATAAAGTCTCGTGTTATTGTGATGCAACGCGTCGGGAGGAGTCGGGTGACGACACTTCCGGTCTACGGCCGAGACCGGAAGTTCGGAATTTCACGCCGCTCAGTGCGGGAACCCCTCGGTCTGAGTTTCATTAGCCATATCTTCAATATCAAACTTCTATGTAAGTTATCTATTCTGTTACCATTAAATATTATTACTTTTTACACTTTGAAACTTCCATTTTTCTTTTCATGAGCCAACTACTAAGGAGTTATTTATTACTGTTACGCTTGGCTATGCATCCCCATTTCCATCCCCTTTGATATATACTACCATCAAATGAGTCTCACGGATGAGAATTATATATATGATAAACGCTTGATTTATTCATTATTAAGGTGAGCCGCCATTGCACCCATTGCTTGTTGCTATATTCTGTTAGGATTTCACATTGGTGACACCTTTCGATTGGACATTATTATTCACGTTTGTGTGGATCATCAGCTATGGTTTCTTTTTTACTTTTTGTAATTCACTTCTTTATGGACTTTCTTTTTTTTCTTTTTAGTCACTTGTTTTTCAATGATTTATACTCACCTTTTCACTCATTGGAAGTTGACCATCATTTTTTTAGTTTGCTATGTATTTTTATTATTGGATACATATGGATGTGTTATTTAACAGTTGCACTTTTTCACTTTTTTTGCACTTATTCACATCAATTGTTTGAATTAGCACCGATCTATATGTTCTGTTATTCATTTAGTTGTATGTGGTGACACTACAGAGATTGGCTACATTTATTCTATTATTACACTTAGTTATTGTTTTTATATTTATTCCTTCACATTTACTTCACTGGTACCGCATTGGTTTTTTAGTTTATTATAAACTATGAAATGTCTTCAACATTACAGAACAAGTCCAGTTGAATGTGACTAACTACTACTTCTAGGTACTAGATATACCATGACCTGGATAAACAAGAACCTTCAGAGACATACCTGCTGAGATAAAAACCCTGCCACTCAAAAAGTGTATAGTTTCAGTTAGTGAGGCTTGTCCTGTAGACTTGTATTGTGAGAGAAGTAGCAAGTCACAACCACTGTGCTGCACAACTAAGCAGGATCTGTGTACTGTGTATATAATATGGCTGCCTTGACATACACAGCTACTTACAAAATATACATAGAAACAAGGAATTTTACAGATTAAAATGAAATAAAAAAAACCCCTAAAATAAATGTTATTTTTTCATACTCTGAATGCTGCTTCTGAACCTCAGCTACTAAAAAGACAAAGGTAGGGATATAAATAGATGGAATTTGTTTCAGGTTCCACTTTAAGAAACAATAAGACAATTTCAATGAAGTCCGTTATATATCTAAAAAAAAATGAATGAAAAAATTAAAATGATAAAAGGAAAATGAAAAAGAGAATGTCATAACAGGGCTTATGCAAGAATCTGAACATTCAGTCCTAAATTATCATAAGCGTGCAGCTTACCTATTAATAATTTAGATTAGCCACTTTCTTTAGCTTGACTTACTCTGCTGACTCTGCGTCCTGAGAGTCAGAGGTAAGAGACAGGTCACATGAAGTCTGACGGTCGCTTCTCTGCCAACTCCCTGTCTCCTGAGTGCGCATAACAGTATCTCAGATCAAAATCCTGTTTGAGAGGAATGTAAACAACTGCAGGTCTCTGTATTTGATAATGTCATAGTAACATTTCAGCTGGAATACAGTGTGTGCCATCAGCACAGGCACAAGTATTGGACATTAAATGTCAGACCTCAAGGAGCCTCTGACTCTCCACTCATAAGGATAGCAATACATACACAGATTTCTCTTGTTTAGCCTGCATGCTGAATAAGTTTAATAGTTTCCTCCATGCATGTCAGACAGGTTGGATGGAGATATCCTCCCTGCCCAGTTATTGCATTCAGACAACTGCGGGTGTCTGTATACCTTGAACAGTGACTACATCTCATTGGCTGCAGTCACTTTGACCAACAATTTTCCACCCGATTCCTTTGATTTTTCAGTTGAAGTTTGCTGAGCCAAGTGGTGCCAACAAGGCCACCCATAGCTTGATTTTTGGTCCATTCAGCAAAGGACAGGCTTAAGAGTCATCCTAAGGCCAAATTAAAAATATTTTGGGGTAAGTATTTATTTTTGAAGTAAGCATCCAGAATTAGAAAGGTTCTAAGTAGAAGTAAACCCAAACTGGATGCCATTTAGTTTACTAAAGCATTGTGTATCTAAACAGTTGCAATTTTATTTTTATTTTTTTTGTAGCACTGCCCCCTTAGCTGCTGGTTTTTCACACATTTGGATACCCCTGGGTTACCCGTAGCAACTGCATGCAGAATCTTAACACTTTACTTTCTTGGCTCAGTCAATAAACAGTCTAGGGGTTGTTGTTTTTGTTGTTTTATTTGATATTGGAATGGGAGAAAGGATGAGTGGGATACTCCAACACTTGAACTATTCACAATGCTGAGGACTTCTATCTGAGAATGTGGCAAGGCCGCAGCTTTATCCTGGCACCAGATGAATCTGAGGTAATGTTCCTTTTAGTACTTATCTTCAGAGCACACACCTAGTAACCCCTTTCTATCCACCAGCTGACATCCGTCCACTGACTACTCTGCTCTGGAGTGGCCCCCTTCCTGGTCAGGCCCTTGGGCACGGCACAATCCTCTGTACTCACGATACGGCTTTCCAGGTTCTCCAGTGCCTCAACTCCCTCAGCCAGCTCTCCTGGACCTTTAGGTTCAGCTCCACACTTATGGCTCACCAGGCCGACTGCCTGTGACCATACACCAACTGATGCAGAAGAGGAGGCAGCCGCCACCCTCCTTCTGGGACTCTGCTCACCAGCCAAAGACCCCGAGCACATGTGCTCCTGGCTTTATATACTACACCCCACAATGCACCGAGACAGCAGTCTTCTGCCAATCACTGGGGCTGTATCAAAGCTTGTGTCCATTGGTCAGGTTTCCTCCACTGTGCCTCCCCATTGGACCGGTGGGGACACTCCCTCAGACCACATGAATCACACACTGAGCACATTGAGCAGACCTAACTTACAGATCCTTCTCCCTGTTAAGCAGAGAGAATATAGAATTTACCTGCTGCTCCTCTGATAGGCAGACAGAGCCAAAAACTATACTCACTCTCTAGCACCTATCTAGGAGGGTGCTACATTTTTAATCATTAGATAGATCGAAGAGTGATTTTAGGGATGACGCGGATATCTGTGATTAACTTACAGGCAACGAAAACCTTGTGACAACAGGTAGCAGTTCCACCATATATGGAGGTAAGTCCCTTCCATCTCCGAGCATCTCCAACACTTGTTATAGGTGCATGGAAATATACAGTTCACCAGATATTCTTTTATTAAAGGATGACAGTTATATGATTATGCAAGATTTTGTGACTGGTTAGACTTTAATGGGAAGGTCTTATTAACATGAGTCATATGCCACCGCGAACCAGCATTTCTCAGGTATTCACAGGCATTCGCAATCGGCCAGGGCCAGCAGCTTGTACAAAGTCAATGACAGGCTGACAGCTATAGAGGCTGTTCACATGTGACAGCACATCCAAGTTGTTACATGTGATTAGAATGCAAACTGTGTCCATGTTGTTCATCTATCCTAATCGCAGATAACATTATGGATATGGAACCTGTTTGATTGGTTTTGGTGCCACTCAAAGTAGAAGTGAAAGCATATCTCTGTGTTCCAAAACACTGGATGCAGGCTTGTGCTAATAACATAGAAAAAGAGAGAAATGGCGCACATCCAGGAATTAAAACGGTAACGAAGATCCATAAAGTGATAAAACATGAAACACACAAGATCCAAAGGTGCTCAGTAGATGCGTTTTACATGTTTTTACGCGTTGCTTACTCATTGTCCTTAAACCAGCAAAGGGGGTTAGTAAATATAAAGAAGAAAGGATCGCTGCTACTCTTGACCAACCCAGATAGATAAACGCCAAAAGCAGCCTCAGCCTACTTCCCAAAAAATATATTTTTTGGGAATATATATATTTGATATATATAAATTCGCCCCACCCACCTAGGCTTACTCGTAGGGCCATAGGACTAAGCCAAAAAGCAATAATTCTCCTGTGCTCGGGTGGTATGTGACAAAGGATAAATCATCTTATATGGTCTTTGTAGGCATCACTTTAGGTCTTGCCGCCCCCTCAAGACCAAGGGTATCCAAATACACTGAAAAACAACAACAAGAGAGGGACACACCGACCTCGTGCATTACCACCAAAAAGGTTTATTAAAATCCGAAATCAACATACATTGTACTCACAAACAAATGATGATTGCACACATGTAAACACAATGTAACCAATCGTCTCCAAAGTAGCAAGGGCATCCCTGTGCTGGATGATGTGCTGGTGTACGCATATGTCTGGCTAGGCTGATGCGTTTTTCGAGGTAGGACCCTCTTCCTCAGAGCCAAAAAGTGCTACTTTGGAGACAAATGGACACCAGCACGTCATCCAGCATAGGAGTGCCCTGGCTACTTTGGAGACGATCGGACACCAGCACATCATCCAGCACAGGAGTGACCTGGCTACTTTTGAGACGATCGGACACCAGCACGTCATCCAGCACAGGAGTGCCCTGGCTACTTTGGAGATGTTCGGACAGCAGCACGTCATCCAGCACAGGAGTGCCCTGGCTACTTTGGAGACGATCAGACACCAGCACGTCATCCAGCATAGGAGTGCCCTGGCTACTTTGGAGACAATCGGACACCAGCACCTCATCCAGCACAGGAGTGCCCTGGCTACTTTGGAGACAATCGGACACCAGCACGTCATCCAGCACAGGAGTGCCCTGGCTACTTTGGAGACAATTGGACACCAGCACATCATCCAGCACAGGGGTGCCCTGGCTACTTTGGAGACAATCGGACACCAGCACGTCATCCAGCACAGGAGTGCCCTGGCTACTTTGGAGACAATCGGACACCAGCAAGTCATCCAGCACAAGAGTGCACTGGCTACTTTGGAGATGATCGGACACCAGCACATCATCCAGCACAAGAGTGCCCTGGCTACTTTGGAGACGATCGGACACCAGCACGTCATTCAGCACAGGAGTGCCCTGGCTACTTTGGAGACGATCAGACACCAGCACGTCATCGAGCACAGGATTGCCCTGGCTACTTTGGAGACGATGGGTTCCATTGTGTTTACATGTGTGCAATCATCATTTCTTTGTGAATACATTGTATGTTTCTTTCCGATTTTAATAAATCTTTTTAGTGGTAATGCACAAGGTCGGTGCGCCCCTCTCTTGTTGTTGTTCTCCATATGACTAATGGGCCATACACACTATAAGATTTTCTGAAGACTTTTTCCTTTAGATTTACCAAAACCAGATAATATGAGGTCAAACCTAAACACTTTCAATTTGTATGCAATCTGGCAGGCCCTTGCACTACATAGCAAAGGTAAATCTGAAGGAAAAAGTCTTCAGAAAATCTTATAGTGTGTATGGCCCTTTAGGCTGGATACACACTATACAACTTTTGTTGTTAGATTACCTTTAGATTTACCTTCAACTATGTAGTGCAAGGGCCTGCCTGATTGCACTTAAATTGAAAGTGTTTCGGTTTGACCTCCTATTATATGGTTTTGGTAAATCTAAAGGAAGAAATCTAAAGAAAATTGTATAGTGTGTTTCCAGCTTTAGGCCCCGTTCACACTGGGGCGACGCTACTTGCCGGGGCGACCTCATAGGCCGTGGCGCGCTGCTCGCACCGCGACCTCGGAGCGGCCGGGACGGACTTTATAAGTCTATGCAGGTCGCTCCGGGTCGCCCCAAAGAAGCTCCGGACCCTTTTTCTAAGTCGGAGTGACTTGTGTCGCTCCTATTAGAATGGAAGGCGACCTACGACGACCTGTCAGGCGACCAGGTCGCCTGACAGGTCGCCCCAGTGTGAACGGGGACTAAGGCTGGATACCCATTATACAATTGTTTTTATATTTTTTCCTTTAGATTTACCAAAACCATATATTATGAGGTCAAACCTAAACACTTTCAATTTGTATGCATTCAGGCAGGCCCTTGCACTACATAGTTGAAGGTAAATTTAAAGGAAATCTAACAACAAAAGGTTTATAGTGTGTATCCAGCTGGATACCCGCTATACAACTGTCTTTAGATTTTTCCTTTAGATTTACCAAAACCATATATTATGAGGTCAAACCTAAACACTTTCAATTTGTATGCAATCATGCCAGCCCTTGAACTACATAGTTGAAGGTAAATCTAAAGAAAATTGAACAACAAAAGTTGTATAGTGTGTATCCAGCTTAAGCCCCAGTGGGCAGGGCGAAATAAATCCAAGTGTATGGTTTGGTGGAGTCATGTAGGCTAAGGCCACTTTTTATCGCTTATTCACCTGGGCTGGTCGGAAGTAGAGGCAGTCCTTTCTTCTTTACATTTATGGATATGTGGTTACGTGTGAATAGATGCATTGTTCGCCAAGTCTGTCATTTTTTTGTACAGAATGCTGATCGCATAAAAAAAAAAAGTTATTTATGGTGATGTATGGACAAAATCAGCTATGTGGATGTGGCCTAAATATTTAGATTCTGGCACAATTATGAATGTTGAAAAGAAAAATCAAGTAAAGGAAACAGAGTGTTTCTCTTTGGAAAGTTCAGCATGAACTGCCAGCCAATGTGCTGATCAATTACTGTTTGTTTGGAGATGATAAAGGGCTTGAGTGACCCGAAAGGGGACAGTTAAGGCACGATGACCCATCGCCGCAGGCTCCCGGGGGCCAGCTCCTCTCTCTCTGCCTCCTCTCATAGCGCCCGCTACGAGGGGATTTCCAGTCCCCGAATAAACAGCTAAACATTTCATTTCCTCGCTCTTATCTGGAGCTGTGTGTTTATAGGAAGAGTACGTATAAAATATGCTGGCTATATAACATTTTTCTGGAGGACGTGAATTAGCATTTTACGGTCTACTTCCTCTCTATTTACTATTGACGAGAAAGTAAGAGCGGAGTCAAGTCAGGTCAGCCTGGAGAGAGGCGGCTTCTTTCAGTCTCTCTATTAGCTATTCAGTGGTTCGGCGTTAAGATCACTTGTGAAGTGGATTCTTTCATTAAAATTCCTCAAACTATTGTGCGGGGGCTGTTTAATTATATCAGAAAAGATGCTGCAAATGAAATAAACATAATAGCAAAGATGATGTACTAAGATATATATAAAAAAGGAAAAAGTGATATGTTCCCACAGAGCCATCTCCTGCCAATGCCTCTGGAAATGAATGGCCGGTAGATAAAAATGACGAATTCATGGCAAATTGGTGGACAACAAGAAGGCGTATCAAAGTAAGTTCAATGGCGCCAATGAATGAAACCTGGAGTGACCAATTATATTTCCAGGTTCAATTTTCTCAAGAAAAAAAATCTTTATTATGATTGGTTGTGCTAGTCACATGGCTTCTGCATATAAAGGACACCATTTCAAAAAAATAACAGAAAGATTGTAGTAAGGCAGAGGAGGACAGGAAATTTTTGGTCTAGAAGGAAAATACAACTAACAGATAATTTCATGGTGGGAACAGTTTGCTGTGGTCTAGAAGTATATCATGCAGGGAGTGCCACAGCGATTGGTGGCCACAGTAAAAGGTGGTTGTGGTCTTCATCCACTTCTGGACCGGAAGGATTTGCCCCCTTAATCACTTCTGGACCGGAAGGATTTGCCCCCTTAATGACCAAGCCATTTTTTGCGATTGCATTAATTTAACCACTTGCCTTCTGTGCACTTAAACACCCTTCCCATCCAGGCCAATTTTCAGCTTTCAGCGCTCTCACACTTTGACTGACAATTGCGCGGTCATGCTACACTGTACCCATATGAAATTTTTATCATTTTTTTCACACAAATAGAGCTTTCTTTTGGTGGTATTTAATCATCTCTGCGATTTTTATTTTTTACAAAAAAAAAGAATAAAAGACAGAAAATTTTGAAAAAGAAAAAAAGTTTTTCTTATTTTCTGCAAGTAAATTTTGAAAATAAATGTTTCTCCTTCAATGATGTGCGCTGATGAGGCGGCACTGATGGGCACTGATAGGCTGCACTGATGGGCACTGATGAGGTGGCACTTATGGGCACTGATGAGGTGGCACTTATGGGCACTGATGAGGAGGTACTAATATGCCGCACTGATGAGCACTGATAGGCGGCACTGATAGGCGGCACTGATGAGCACTGATAGGCGGCACTGATGAGCACTGAGAGGTGGCACTGCTGGGCACTGAGAGGTGGCACTGCTGGGCACTGAGAGGTGGCACTGCTGGGCACTGAGAGGCGACACTGAGAGGCAGCACTGACGGGCGGCACTGATGGGCACTGGCGGATGGCACTGGACACTGACGGGTGGCACAGATGAGCGGCACTGATGGGCAGCACCATCAGTGCCCACACTCAGTGCCCATAGTGCTGCCAGTCAGTGCTCATCAGTGACTAGATGAGCAGGCACTGATGGGCACTGACTAGCAGCACTATGGGCACTGATTGTGGGCATTGATGGGGGGCACTGATGGCGGGCACTGTGGGCACTGATGGGGGGGCACTGTGTGTGTATTTTTACCTTTAGTAATCAGGGCACTGGTGATAGGTGCCCTGATTACATTCTCCTGTGTCCCCGGCGCTGTGAGGCTCCCCCTCCTTCCTCACACTGCAGGCTCCGTGTGAGGAAGGAGCGCCGGCGATGAGAGATGATCTCATATGTTTACATATGAGATCATCGCTCATTGGACGGCCCGATCACGTGGTGAATGGCCGCTGTGATTGGCCATTCACCACGATCTGTGACACATATTTTCCCCGCAGCGCGCTCGCGGGAGCGCGCTGGGGGCGTGTCACTGGGAGGCCGTTTAAAAACGGCCTCCCGAAAATTCAAGTCCGCGCTGCAGCCGTATATAGGCTGTAGCGCGGATGGGGGGTGGTTAACCAACAATTCTGCAGTCGTGCAATGCTGTACCCAAATAAATTTGATGTCCTTTTTTCCCCACAAACAGTGCTTTCTTTTGGTGGTATTTGATCACCTCTGTGATTTTTTTTTTTTGCATTATAAACAAAAAAATAGCAACAACTCTGGAAAAAAAAAAAAACAATATTTTTCACATCTGCTATATAACATTCCCAATAAAAAAAATTTAAAAATCAAAATGTTGTCATCCTTTTAGGCCAATTTGTATTCTGCTACATTATTTTGGTAAAAAAAATCCCAATAAGTGTATTTTGATTGGTTTGTGCATAAGTTATCGTGTCTACTAACTAGGGGAAAGATTTATGTCATTTTTATTTATTTTTTCTACTAGTAATGGCGGTAATCTGTGATTTTTAGCCCCTAGGAGCGCTCCCGCGAACCGATGTATGGGTATGGGTACTTCTATATCTGCAGGAGGCGGTCAGCAAGTGGTTAACGATGTAACCTCCAGAAGATTTAACATCCTTAATGACCAGGCCATTTTTTGCAATACGGCACTGCGTTACCTTAACTGACAACTGCGCGGTCATGCGAGGCTGTACCCAAATAAAATGTATGTCCCCCCCCCCCCCCACAAATAGAGCTTTCTTTTGAGGGTATTTGATCACCTCTGCATTTTTTTTTTGTGCTTTGAACATTTTGAAAAAACTTATAGCGGGACTATGATATTGCGGAGGACAATTCGGACACTAACTGACACTTTTTGGGGACCAGTGACACTAATACAGTGAACAGTGCTAAAAAAATGTACACTGTCACTGTACTAATGACACTGGCTGGGAAGGGTTTAACATCAGGGGCAATCAAAGGGTTAACTGTGTGCCTAGCCAGTGTTTGTGTACTGTGTGGGAGGTGCTTTTACAAGGGGAAGGCATGGATCCATGTCCCTGCTTTGTAGGAACACAGGATCTTTGCCTTCCCCACTGACAGAACAGCGATCTGCCCTGTTTACATAGGCAGACTGCCGTTCTGCCTCTCTCCTCGATCATTGGTGAGTGCAAGCGGACATTGAGTCAGTGGAACCCGCCGATGGGCTCCTGCTGTGTGCTCACAGCAGGAGCGAGCCGCCGGTGGCGCGCATGCACACGCCCCCTACCCAGATCACGTAAATATATATATATATATATATATATACATACGTGGTCTGGCGCACAGGTGCCACCCTGTAGCAGTAAAGCTGCTATACAGCGGATCTGAACTGGTTAAGAAAATAGTATATTGTAAAATAAGGCTTCCCTCTGCTAGGTGATTGGATGGCAGGTCAGAAAATGAAGCAGAGCTCAACAATCAATGGTGCATTGCTTCCAATATACTCAATGGTATCAGCTCAGACTCCTAACCAATGATCCTCTAACTAATGCTCCACTTCCCACTTAAACTAAATTGTACTAATTTAATAATTAAGACCTTCCCCTCCCCCTATTGCTTGCTACCTACTAGTCCGTCTGCCATCAATTCAAGTGTTTCATAATTATTACCCTTAGACCCCGCACTGCCTGCTTGCTCTCATCCTATACTAACACACTGTACATAGTCTTTTTTGCATTGACGTATTAGCCACAGTTTGCGCCCATTTATATTAAATGTATTCAAATACAGATTGAAAAAAAAAAAAAGAACATGACTGGGTTTCCACTCTGATTGATTCTGAAGGGGGTGTCATTTCAACTCAGGGCCACCAGCCCAACAAATATAATATTAGTACTGGCCTGTACTGGTAATTGTCAGCCAAACTATCTCAGCAATGAAAAATGTCCTGTAAAGGAAGGGGGTTGTAACATGTTGGTATTAAGGTGGTTGTTATAATGCTTGTGTTCACTTCCGTTTCACATATCAGCATACCTCCCAACTTTTTGAGATGGTTACGAGGGACACCTACTACCAAAAGTATTTAGGCATAGGACACACCCCCCTGCCACGCCCCGCTTAAAGGAGAATTATACAAAAAATTATTAGTTAAACCCACAAGTGCTTTGTTTTACCACTACTATTCCTTTATACTGGCTTTTTAAATTTACAAATGCAGCAAATTAGAAACTGGATGAAAGGTTTAGCACTGGGAAAGGTTTTTTGAAAGATAAAAAGTACATTTTATATACAGCTATATAGATCAGACCAAAATGAGGGACAAATGAGGAGGAAAGAGGGACTTTGTTCCAAATCAGGGACAGTCCCTCAAAATCAGGGACAGTTGGGAGCTATGTATCAGCGATGCTGATTTTTTTTCAGTCCTTTGCAGCCATTATCTGTCTACATCAACTCCAGTAATGGAGGGGTGGGTTTCCTTAAGGTGGCAACAGTG
Source organism: Pelophylax lessonae (assembly GCF_965119305.1). Classification (NCBI taxonomy): domain Eukaryota; kingdom Metazoa; phylum Chordata; class Amphibia; order Anura; family Ranidae; genus Pelophylax; species Pelophylax lessonae. The sequence goes on from NC_138769.1 coordinate 23,763,465, forward strand.
CACCATACCTGCGTAATGTGTGCTGGCCACTTGTAGTCCTTATTGGAAGCCTGTGTGATAGGGTGAACACACAGGAGCACCACTAGAAGAAGGGGACACAGTGGGGTTGTTCTACTTAGGGTCATTTCACACGGGCTTTCCTCCCGGCGGACTCTATTTTGCTCAGCGGGGGTGAGATCCCCGCTCTCCTCTATGGGAGATCAGATGAAAAGAGATCTCCTGTCCATTTTCATCCAATCCTCCAGACGGATGGAAAATAGGGTCACCATCCATCTGGATTTCACAGACAGGATCGGATCGGATAGCAGCGGGTGTCAGTGGATATATCACCAATGACATCCGCTGCCCCATAAGGCTGCATGGAGCATCCGATCAGGTCCGCCTGAAAAACTGACAGGTGGACCTGATCAGAAAGCCCGTGTGAAAAGGGCCTAAAACTGTAGAGTGCAGGATCTGGTGCAGCTGTACATGGTAGCCAATCCGCTTCTAACCTCAGCTTGTTCAATTAAGCTTTGACAAAAAAAAAATTCAAAAACAAAACTGGAAGCTGATTGGTTTCTATGTGGATATTACATAAATATGTGAGGCTGGGTTTACACTTCCCCGCATCCAACTCCCATGACAGGAGAGCCGGACCGGTTCTCAATGTGGCCGATTCTTGCAGCTTCAGGGTGGTCGCAGTCAGCATTGGAAGAAGGTCCTGTGTGTCTTTGGCTCAGTTTCAGGTGCAAATTCAGGCAGAAATGTGGACCTGAATCGGTGAACAGGGACACACCAGACCTCCTGCTGTGACCCACAGCTGCATCAGTGTTAACCCAGCATTTAAGTGTTACTAAACCCACAAGAGTAAAATCAGTTTGTATATGCAGTAAAGCATGCTTGTTATACTCACTGTGGGACATAAGGAGTTAATCCTCTGCATGTGTAAAAAGGCTGTTTGATCCTGTCGTCTCTGGTCCTCTCCTTTTGTCACTGTCCCCAATCCATCTCCTGATGGAACAGGACCTTGGGGGGACTCTGCACATGCTCAGTTTGGTGTGTATTGCTAGAGAGTTGTTTTTTATTTTCTTGGGAGGGTGCACGTGATCAGCACAGGGGCAATCAGCAATGTCCAGACAGAGGGTCAGGAGTCATACAGCCCCATAGGACAATCAAGGGAGAATAAAAATTCCTCCTACAAGCTTTAACCAGACACTTATAGAAGTCAAACGACTGCTATATATACTGCTGATGAGAAAAGGTATTTAGCAGTTTATATTTACTAAAACTATTGCATTTCCATGTTCTGTGCACTGCAGGAAACCAGATATAGTGAATGCAGGCTCCTGAGGAGAGCAGATATAGTGAATGCAGGCTCCTGGGGAGAACAGATACAGTGAATGCAGGCTCCTGGGGAGAACAGATATAGTGAATGCAGGCTCCTGGGGAGACCAGATATAGTGAATGCAGGCTCCCGGGGAGACCAGATATAGTGAATGCAGGCTCCTGGAGAGACCAGATACAGTGAATGCAGGCTCCTGGGGAGAACAGATATAGTGAATGCAGGCTCCTGGGGAGACCAGATATAGTGAATGCAGGCTCCCGGGGAGACCAGATATAGTGAATGCAGGCTCCTGGAGAGACCAGATATAGTGAATGCAGGCTCCTGGGGAGACCAGATATAGTGACTGCAGACTCCTGGGGAGATCAGATATAGTGAATGCAGACTCCTGGGGAAACCAGATATAGTGACTGCAGGCTCCTGGGGAAACCAGATATAGTGACTGCAGGCTCCTGGGGAGACCAGATATAGTGAATGCAGGCTCCTGGGGAGACCAGATATAGTGAATGCAGACCCCTGGGGAAACCAGATATAGTGAATGCAGACCCCTGGGGAGACCAGATATAGTGAATGCAGACCCCTGGGGAGACCAGATATAGTGATTGCAGGCTCCTGGGGAGACCAGATATAGTGAATGCAGACTCCTGGGGAAACCAGATATAGTGACTGCAGGCTCCTGGGGAGACCAGATATAGTGACTGCAGACTCCTGGGGAGATCAGATATAGTGAATGCAGACCCCTGGGGAGATCAGATATAGTGAATGCAGACCCCTGGGGAGACCAGATATAGTGAATGCAGGCTCCTGGGGAGACCAGATATAGTGAATGCAGAGTCCTGGGGAGACCAGATATAGTGAATGCAGGCTCCCGGGGAGACCAGATATAGTGAATGCAGGCTCCTGGGGAAGCCAGATATAGTGAATGCAGGCTCCTGGGGAGACCAGATAAAGTGAATGCAGACCCCTGGGGAGACCAGGTATAGTGAATGTAGACCCCTGGGGAGACCAGATATAGAGAATGCAGACCCCTGGGGAGACCAGATATAGTGAATGCAGACCCCTGGGGAGACCAAATATAGTGAATGCAGGCTCCTGGGGAGACCAGATAAAGTGAATGCAGGCTCCTGGGGAGACCAGATATAGTGAATGCAGGTTCCTGGGGAGAGCAGATATAGTGAATGCAGACCCCTGGGGAGACCAGATATAGTGACTGCAGGCTCCTGGGGAGACCAGATATAGTGACTGCAGGCTCCTGGGGAGAGCAGATATATTGACTGCAGACTCCTGGGGAGATCTGATATAGTGAATGCAGACCCCTGGGGAGACCAGATATAGTGAATGCAGGCTCCTGGGGAGACCAGATATAGTGAATGCAGGCTCCTGGGGAGACCAGCTATAGTGATTGCAGGCTCCTGGGGAGACCAGATATAGTGAATGCAGGCTCCTGGGGAGACTAGATATAGTGAATGCAGGCTCCTGGGGAGACTAGATATAGTGAATGCAGGCTCCTGGGGAGACCAGATATAGTGAATGCAGGCTCCTGGGGAGACCAGATATAGTGAATGCAGGCTCCTGGGGAGACTAGATATAGTGAATGCAGGCTCCTGGGGAGACCAGATATAGTGAATGCAGGCTCCTGGGGAGACCAGATATAGTGAATGCAGGCTCCTGGTTTAGAAACACTTTAAAGCTTATATTCGATTTTGGTGGCTGGCTTTATATGCAATTTACATAAACAGTTAGACAGACAGGGGTTCAGAAGTCGACGGAGGTAAGTAATCCAGTTAATTCAGGTTCAGATTAAGGTTCCTCTCAGACATCTATGAAGACAGGCAGAGACAGGTCATGACTCAGTGTAAAAAAACTGACAGAGGCTTAAACTTTTCCTACTTTACCTAAATCCTTCAAAAAATTTGGCTTTAGTTATACTTAAAAAAAACTGTTAGGTGACTCATCTCACAAGGCTCCATCTATATCGCTGCTGGTTGAACTGACCAAATAACATTTTTCATGGATGTTACCCCATAGTTGAAGCATGACAAAGCAAGCAAGAACAATGCACCATATAAACTATATTACCAAAAGTATTGGGACACCTGCCTTTACACCCACATGAACTTTAATGGAATCCTAGTCTTAGTCCGTAGGGTTCAATATTGAGTTGGCCCACCCTTTGCAGCTATAACAGCTTCAACTCTTCTGGGAAGTCTGTCCACAAGGTGTAGGAGTGTGTCTATGGGAATGTTTGACCATTCTTCCAGAATGTGAGGTCAGGCACTGATGTGGACAAGAAGGCCTGGCTCGCAGTCTGCGCTCCCAAAGGTGTTCTTTCGGGTTGAGGTCAGGCCAGTCAAGTTCCTCCACCCCAAACTCACTCATCCATGTCTTTATATACCTTGTTTTGTGCGCTGGTCCAAATCCTTTGGTGGAGGAGGGTTTATGGTGTGGGTTTGTTTTTCAGGGGTTGGGCTTGGCCCCTTAGTTCCAGTGAAGGGAACTCTTAAGGCATCAGCATACCAAGACATTTTGGACAAGTTCATGCTCCCAACTTTGTGGGAACAGTTTGGGGATGGCCCCTTCCTGTTCCAACGTGGCTGTACACCAGGGAACAAAGCAAGGTCCATAAAGACATGGATGAGGGAGTTTGGGGTGGAGGAACTTGACTGGCTTGCACAGAGTCCTGACCTCAACCCAATAGAACACCTTTGGGATGAATTTGAGCAAAGACTGCGCAAAAGGGTGGGCCAACTCAATATTAAACCAAGCTACCAGTTTGGGGATGGCCCCTTCCTGTTCCAACATGACTGCGCCCAGTGAACAAAGCAAGGTCCATAGAGACATGGATGAGCAATTTTGCGGTGGAGGAACTTGACTGGCCTGCACAGTGTCCTGACCTCAACCCGACAGAACACCTTTGGGATGAATTAGACTGTGAGCCAGGCCTCAAAGCAAGGTCCATAAAGACATGGATGAGTGAGTTTGGGGTGGAGGAACTTGACTGGCCTGCACAGAGTCCCGACCTCAACCCAACAGAACACCTTTGGGATGAATTAGAGCACAGACTGCGCAAAAGGGTGGGCCAACTCAATATTAAACCAAGCTCCCAGATGTCAAGCTCATCCTGTGGCCCTTCAAATTAGTGAACCGATGATCAAGAACATCTTGGACTTCTTACTTCGCCGGTTGCATGCCTGTTCCAGTTTATTGATTTTGAGTGAAACCGAAGGGGGAGGATGCCCAAACCTCTAAGATAATAGGTTCACTTTAAGTTGAATATTAAAATATGTTACCTTGACACAGTCGCACAAGTCATTAGGCAACTGTTGTTGATGTGACAGATCTTCAATGGTTCCTACTAAGTAGAGATGGTGCTTTAAGGTCAGAAAGAATCTGAATTCCTCTTTCATGAGAATATGTGTGCAAATATGTTGAAATACTCAGGAATGTGAAAAATGCATTAAACTATTGAAATAGCACAGCAGCCTTAGCAGAGAGACGCGATCATGTGCTTGGACCTAAAATAATTTTGCTTTATTCTATTCTATGATGAGACACTAAGTAGAAGGAAAGGTCGATATTTCTTTATAGGAGACAAACAAGCATGTGGTATACGTGGCAAATGTATTAAAGTGGGAAAAATGGAGCATTGCTCAAAGTTTTTCTTCCTTGAAGCAAAAACAAACATCCTCTAACTACCTGCTGGAAAGGTATCTAAGAAGCACTAAAGAAATTATATATAGTTCAGATACAGAAAATTCAGCCAGAAGCTGTTCACTTTAGGGACATCTCAAAAGACAGGAGGGTAGCCTGCCTTGCAGTTGGAAATGGAAACAAAATGTGTAATTTCCAGATGAAAGAATTCTTTACAGTAAGAGCTGTGAAAGTGGAAGATTTTTCGTTAGGTTGGATAATTTCTTTAAAGATTTAATCATTTAACCACTTTACCACCGGAGGATTTTCCTGTCTTACGTCCAGGCCACTTTTTGCGATTCGGCACTGTGCGACTTTAACTGACAATTGCGTGGTCATGCGACGCCGTACCCAAACGAAATTTACGTCCTTTTTTTCCCACAAACATAGATTTCTTTTGGTGGTATTTGATCACCTGTGCGATTTTTACTTTTTGTGCTATAAACAAAAAAAGAGCGTAAATCTTGAAAAAATAACAATATTTTTCACATTTTTTTTATATGAAATTCCCCCCAAAAAAATGTAAAAATCAAAATTTTTTTAAATTTTTGGCCAATTTTTTTTCTGCTACCTATGTTTGGTAAAAAAAATCACAATAAGCGTATTTTGATTGGTTTGCGCAAAAGTTATTGCGTTTACTAACTAAGGGAAAGATTTCTGTCATTTTTGGTGTTTTTTTTTTAACGAGTAATGGCGGCGATCTGCGATTTTTTTTGCGGGACTGCGACATTGCGACGGACAGATCGGACCCTTGACTGACATTTTTGACACTTTTGGGGATACCAGTGACATTACTACAGTAATCAGTGCTATATATATGCACTGTTACTGTAAAAATGACACTGGCAGGGAAGGGGTTAATTTTATTGGAGAGGGAGGGGTTAATGTATGCCTGGTGCTTACTAACGTGTGTGGGGGGAGGTGACTGGGTGACACAGGCACAGATCGCAGGTTCAGCTATGCTGAACCCTGCAATCTGTCACTGTCTGTCACTTAGGAGATCCGCCCACTTTGTTTACACAAGCGGGCGGATCTCCAAACTCGATTCCCCGATGATCGGGGAAGAGCAGCGGCGATCGCCGCCACTCCTCCCCTGGCCCGACTCCCGCTGTGACTGAATACAGCGGGAGCGAGCCCCCGGCGGCGCGCGAGCGCCGCCCACAAGGGGAGGTGTCAAGCGACGTAGGTCTACTTCGCTGGACGGGAACTAACCACTTTGCCACAGTAGAGCTCGAGTTAGAGGTCGGCAAGTGGTTAATTACTTACAGAGATCTATGATATTTCCTACTTTTGTGATTATTATACAAACTGTAACAATCTTGAAGAAGAAGAAAGTGCATGATCTTCACTATATGTGGAAAATTTGTAAGAATAATGTTTGGTGCATTCCTCTGTTTTTACCTTTTGTAATAAAGTATATGAATTTGCTTTTATATGTAGCATTTATATTTGCTTAACCTCCATCAAAATTCTCTTGGGCAATTTTATTTGACTAAAAGCCCGTACACACGATAAGAAAATCTGTAGGGAAAATTCGTCCGACGACCGTTCTGCTGATTTTTGGATTGTTAGTATGGTGCTTTTCGACAGCCGACTCCGACTTTTCGGCCGACAAAATCCTGATGTGCAGGCTATAAAATTTTTGTTGTCCGTCAAAAGAACGTTCGATTTTCGTCTCATTAGTACAGATTTAGACGGAAAAAAATCTTAAGAGCAAGACTAGGCATGCTCAGAGATGAAAGAACACATACAAAGCAATCCAACACATGACATCACTTCTGAAGTAGAATTCTGTCGTACGGGAAGATTCGTATGAAAATAACCTCTTCACTTTCCACAACAGACTAGCATGCCACAAAAAACGGACGACAAATCGTTCGATAATCTGATCGTGTGTACGGGGCTTTAGGCCCCTTTCACACTTGTGCGACTTGTCCTGCGATTTGACACTGGCACAAAGTCGCATGACAAGTCGTTCTCCATGATTTCCAATGAGTACCGTTCATATCTGTACGACTTCAATGTAGTCCCTGCACTACTTTTTGCCGATTTTAATGCGTTTTGAGGTCCAAAGACCTATATAGACATTGCTACAAGTCCAGTCAAAATTGCAGCAACAAAATTGTGGTAAAATTGCGCGACTTTTAAGTTGCACAAGTGTGAAAGGGGCCTTATTCTTGAATGTACATTGCAAAGATTATAACATTTTTTGTTGCAGATTCCTACCTTTTGTTATTCTGAAGAAATCCCTGTTTGTGCCTCTGTGTTGAGTGGGTTTAATGGGTGTGGTTTCATAATTATCTGTCAGCTGTGCAGCTGCAGGGCTCTAATGAGGAAATCTGCTGGGCCTGCATCCCTTTAGACGTGTTCCTATTGAGATTATCTCACCAAAAATGACATTCTTGTTGCAGGGGATGCCAGAAATCTGATTTGTATCTTAATGCAGACTTCTGGGAAAATTGGTGAGCCAATCACACAAGCAGGAAATTATGTTTCTGGGAGTGTGAGCAGTATACATTCTGTGTATAGAACACCTCCAGGTCGGCCATATTGCATTTTCAGAAAATTACAACAGCTGCAGATTGAAAAGGAAAGGTAATACTTAAAAGCATTCAATTACAATATGGCTTCTTGTGTCGTAATTGTATACGCTATATTGTTTTTTTGTTATTTTTTTTTCGTTATTTGCTATTTTCAAAAGTGCAGTTACCTTTTAATTACATTTTACAAATTACAACGTAAAATATTGGTCTTTGGAATTTTTATGATTGCCTTTAGGAGGCAAGGATGGATTTGTCTAACAATATTACAAAAAAGTTTCATCAAATCGGTGCCAAAACAATGAACTTTCAGTAAAGCAAAGGTATTTCCTACTAGCCTATATGCTTATATCCCTTCAGTTTTTGATTTAAGTAAAACTGCTAATTCCTATTAGATTGATACTTTTATACTACCACTCATCATCCAGTAGGATATTTTTGGGTCTTCTTGGATAGGGCTGGACATATATTAAATGGACTTAATCAACTCAATGTAAAAATATATGTTAAAAACCAAAAACCTTACATAAGAGGCAGCGCTAAACCTCAAAGTTCACGATAAAAGTAAACAAATCAATATAAAAATCCGAATAAACATGAATATTTGTTACATTTAGGCTCCGTTACCATGTAGGCGTTTTGGGGCGTTTTTGGGGAGTTTTTCTGCTCTAGGATCAGCTCTCAAAACGCCCAACAAGACAAATCCTATTCATTTCAATGGCCCCTGTTCACATCTGAGCGTTTTGACGCTGTGAGCAAAACGCCCAATGCTCAAAAAAGTACATGAGCTTCTTTTTGGGCAGATTACAGGCGTTTTCCATTGATCTCTATTCAATCTAAAAACGCCTGCACAAAACACGCCTGTAAAAACGCCTGTAAATTGCGGTAAAAAAACTTGCGCAAAACGCTACGCTCAGGTGTGAATGTAGCCCAAAATTGTGCATTTATCATAACGCATGTGTAACCCACTTGATTGAAATAGTGTCTATCATACATACAGTTGCATCTTCAGTAATTCAATTCAAAAAGTGAAACTTTTATATTATATATATTTTATATATAGATGCGTTACACACAGAGTGATACATTTCAAGCATTTCTTCCTTTTATTTTGATGATTATGGCTAACAGCGAGTGACAACCCAAAATTCAGTTTCTCAGAAAATTAGAATATTACATAGAACCAATAAAAAAAAGGATTTTTAATTACAGAAATGTTGGCTTAGTGAAAAGTATATCCATGTACAATATACAGAGCAGCAGCAAAGTATTCACAGCGCTTCACTTTTTGCACATTTTGTTTTATTACAGCCTTATTCCAAAATTGATTAACTTCATTATTTTCCTCAGAAATCTACAAACAATACACTACAATGACAACGTAAAAGAATTTTGTTTGAAATCTGTCCAATATTTTTAAAAATTAAAAATGAAAAAAAATCCCATGTACATAAATATTCACACACTCAAAATTGAGCTCAGGTGCATCCTGTTTCCACTGATTATCCTTGAGAGGTTTCTACAACATGTAAGAAAGGAAACAGCAGCACATCCAGGAATTCCAATTGCCTTTCATTTCCAAAGTGATGACACCAAAGACACCAACATAGGGTCACGTAGACGCGTTTCACACATACTTCTTGTGCTTAATCATTATTATTATATGATTAAGCACAATATGTATATGTGAAACGCGTCTACGTGACCCTATGTTGGTGTCTTTGGTGTCATCACTTTGGAAATGAAAGGCAATTGGAATTCCTGGATGTGTGGCTGTTTCCTTTCTTACAAGTTATCCACGGAGGCGAGCCGGGGCTAGCACTCTATGGGATACTCCACCTCTTCGTTATCATCATACACCTGGAGCAGCGTTTTCTCCTTTCAGTATATTGGCTTTTCTACAACATGATTGTAGTCCACCTGTGGTACAATGTGACCAGCAGCAGAGGATTAGAAGCTCCTCCTGCTTACGTTTCCATGCAGACAGGCAGGGAAAGATCTGGGTCACGTGACAGCTATATATCAATTAGGAAAAAGGTAGATTTTTTTTTTTTTATTTAAATTGTAAATTTCATTTAAAATAATTACAGTGCCATCATCCACATACAGAGACGGAAAGGACAATGTAAATTAAACTGTGTGTGTTTGGTGTCACTTTAAGTTATATGTGGTGCAGTCCCCCAGAATGGTTTGGTCCTACAAAGCCCTTATGTTGTTATTAATGTTTGTATTTAGAAAATGTAATGAAGTATCCATTGCCGCTGTGTAAATAGCTCCCCTCCTTCTTTCCCCAAAGGAAGGTCCACGATGACCTTCCTCTCCCTATACTAATTTTTTGCCCTATGGAAATTCTGTCTATTTATTAAAGTGGCAGTAAACCCTCCTATTGTTTTCAGCCAAGGAAGCTGCCATCTTGGTCTCTGTTTAACCACTTTACCACTAGAGGATTTTGCTGTCTTACGTCTGGGCCACTTTTTGCGATTCGGCACGGTGCGACTTTAACGGACAATTGCGCGGTCGTGCGACGCCGTACCCAAACAAAATTTATGTCCTTTTTTTCCCACAAACAGAGCTTTCTTTTGGTGGTATTTGATCACCTGTGCGACTTTTACTTTTTGCGCTATAAACAAAAAAAGAGCGTTTATTTTGAAAAAATAACAATATTTTTCACATTTTTTTATATGAAATTCCCCCCCAAAAAAATGTAAAAATCAAATTTTTTTTAAATTTTTGGCCAATTTGTTTTATGCTACCTACGTTTGGTAAAAAAAAATCACAATAAGCGTATTTTGATTGGTTTGCGCAAAAGTTATTGCGTTTACTAACAAAGGGAAAGATTTCTGTCATTTTTGGTGTTTTTTTTTTTTAACGCGCAATGGCGGCGATCTGCGATTTTTTTTGCGGGACTGCGACATTTCGGCGGACAGATCGGACCCTTGACTGACATTTTTGACACTTTTGGGGGTACCAGTGACATTACTGCAGTAATCAGTGCTATATATATGCACTGTTACTGTAAAAATGACACTGGCAGGGAAGGGGTTAATTTTATTGGAGAGGGAGGGGTTAATGTATGCCTGGTGCTTACTGACATGTGGGGGTGACTGTGTGACACAAGGACAGATCGAGGGTTCAACTATGCTGAACCCTGCAATCTGACCCTGCCTGTCACTTCAGAGATCCGCCCGCTTGTGTTTACACAGGCGGGCGGATCTCCACACTCGTTTCCCCGACGATCGGGGAAGAGCAGCGGCGATCGCCGCTGCTCCTCCCCTGGCCCGACTCCCGCTGTGACCGAATACAGCGGGAGCGAGCCTCCGGCGGCGCGCGTGCGCCGACGAGAACGGGGAGTGTCTGACGACGTACGTCTACGTCGTCAGACGATAACGAGCCACTTTGCTGCAGTAGGCTCAACGGCAGACGGCAAGTGGTTAATCTACAACTGCCATGATGTTTCACATGTGATCAGTTATGACACCAGCCATTGGATGGTTTGACAGTTTGGTTGAGAGCACAACCAATGGGAGTGTGACATTTCTGGCACGTCCAGGAAATCAAACTGTTTTTTGAAACTGTTACATGGATGGGTTTAAAAGCCTAGCTGCCCGATGACAATTCCAGGGACAGCCCAGACTCTTATTTGACATCAGTGGATTTGGACCAAACACCCTGCATGTGTATTTGCTTCAGAGCTAAATGGTTTAACAACCAACAAGAGCAGTGTGCAGTCAATGGTCTCTATATCTGATGGTACCCATAGATATGAGATAGATAATTGTTGCACGATCCAGACAATTAGGCCTCTTTCACACATACAGTCTGTTCAGTTCAGTCACGTTTTTTGTCTTTAGTCAACGTCTGCTTTCATCTCAGTTCATATCCGTTTTTCATCCGTTTTACCTCAGTTGTCCTCCGTTTTTCGTCAGTTGTTATCCGTTTTACATCTGTTTTTTGTCAGTTGTTCTCTGTTTTTCATCCGTTGTCATCCGTTTTTCATCCGTTGTCATCCGTTTTTCATCCGTTGTCACCTGTTTTTCGTCTGATCCATTTTTTTGATGGATGAAAAATAGGTCATTCATCCATTCAAAAAAAATGGACATTGACGGAAGCGGATGAAAACAGATATTAACGGATGATAATCCGTTGTCATCCGTTTTTACATAGAGATACACTGATGTCCGTTTTTCATCCGTCAACGGATGGATGAAAAACTGATAAACGGACAGCAAGTGTGAAAGGGGCCTTATGGTTGGACTAGAACATGGATGTGTGTTCCTTGACATTCTTGCAAACTCTTGAAACAGCTCTTGTCAAGTCTTAGATGACACCATAATGTAAAACAAGTGATGTAGTCCAAATAGCAATCCAAAGGATGTCACAAATTTGAATTTGGATCTCTTACACATTGACTTTGTTCAAATGGACCTCAAATGACCAAAAACAGGAACTTCCATAGTACATTAAAATAACAAGGGCAAACAAAAATATATTAGACATGTTGATTGATGCCTAATTTAGTTTCCATTTCTGAATCATGTTCGTATCCGATCATCTGGCCATAAACCAGAACTTTATTATTTCCAGCATTTTCCTCTATTTTACTGTATTAAAAATTAACATTTTCACACTTGTTAGCTAAAATGGAAAAAAAAAATGTCTAAAATCTAACAGAGGTGAGACTTACCCACTCTACAAAAAGGTGACAGCTGCGTCATTAGTACTAAGGTTGCATAGTCAAAGAGTGTGATTGTTGAAAACAAAATAATACTGCCAAAAAAAAAAAATCAGAATGAGTAGGCACGAGAAACAGTCCATAAATATGTATTTTTGCTGGGTGCTCTTATCAAATTTTTAGAACACCTGAATGTGTTTAGCAGTCCTTAGCATATGGAACAAGTGTTGTCTGTCACGTACGAGAACTAAAAATCTAATGGCTTGGAGACAGACTAGAAAAGCACGAACACGGGGGAAGGTCACACCTCTTTGAGATGTAAATTGGAAACGAGACATTGCAGAAGGGAAAGTTGTACAGCTGATCTCACTAGCAAAGTGTAAACTATTTAATCACAGTCCTGACTCAGAGAGGGTGACTTCTGAATTTAGTTGGGGGGGGGGGTTTGGAATGTGCATATGCAAGCTCTACTGACGGGATAATCATGTCACCTTATACCAACATAGGAAACACAAGACACTGCTTTATGAAGTTGTTCACCTGTTCTTATCTGAAGCAAACCTGTCATTATCCTTGACACGTGGAACTAACCACTCCACGTAAGACCAGACACCACCACATAACGATCAGTAAATTTCATCTTCTATAATGTTTATGCCTGTTGCTCCAAAGAACCCCTGTAACTCGGACATCGGCAATATGCAACTTGGATTTTCTATTTAGAAATGTTGCCACTTGGGAAAGTCTCTAGAGCATCCCATAATGCAGTGCAGAACACGACTAAAAAAACTCTATGACCAAGCCCAGAGTTTGGGCAAAATGCACCTGAGGGAAGTGAAGTCTGTTGGAGATTAAAATCTATCAGCGAATCGCTTTTAGCCAGCTGACTCTGAAACAGGGGTGTATCTGTACTTGTGGCTCTGCACATAGAATGGTGGCTTAGCGCGTGCTTGCACGCAGAAGTGTGCATGTTCGTTCACGTACTTCGCAGTGTGAGAACGAATGCGTATGCATGCCCACAGTCAGTATTGGTGCCAGATGGCCTATTTAAGGCATGCTCTAACTCAATGTCAGCGTTGACTGGTTTTCAGCTTGTTCTCTGTGTTCTGACCTGTATCCAGCATATGATTGCTGTTACTGACCCAGCTCTCTCCTGACCTGATTTGAATGCTGTTCTGTACTGCTGCTTACCAGCTTTAGCCAATAACCTTAATTTGGCTTGTGATTTGGTACTGTGCTGCCCACTTGTTACTGACCCTGGCTTTTTCCATGACTCTGCTACTGTCTCTGATTCTGTTCCACACAATCACCCAGTGCCAACTCTGGATGCCTCTCGAACCAGCTATAGACATCTATGTGTATTTCTGTCGGCTGCCTGCTGGGATCACCTGTGGACTCTGCTATTCTGAACCTGTTTCCCTCATGGTGCTGCTGATCTCTTTACTGGCACTTCTGGTCATGTGCCCTGCTGGATCTGCCTGGTCGGCATCTCCAATTGGAAGTTCTGCAATCAACTCTCATCAAATGCACTCATGTTCCTCCTGTCCCACTGTCTGTTCCACTTCCAAGGGTGCTTGGGCAGGATATGCAAGAGAGGCCACTCTCATCATTTCAATTTTTATCAGGTACCTGACACCATCAGATTTAATCAATTAAATAATTAAACCCTGACTGAAAAAGACAAGGGAGCAGATTAAGGGCTCTTTCACACGGGCGTTCCGTATGTCCGTTTTTCATCCCATCCGTTTGCGGATGAAAAACGGACATAATGTATCTCTATGTAAATACGGATGTCAGAGGATGATCATCCTCTGACATCCGTTTTTTGTCAGTTCAGTTCAGTTCAGTTCAGTTTTTTTGAACGGAGGAGAACCCTATTTTTTCTTCCTTTCAAAAAACGGAACGGAAGCAAAAACGGATGTCAGTGTTGTCATCCGCAGACATCCGTTTTTACATAGACATGCATTATGTCAGTTTTTCATCCGCAAACGGATGGGATGAAAAACGGACATACGGACCGGATGACACAAGTGTCATCCGTGTCCGTTACAAAAAAAAAAAAAAGCACCTGATCGGGCAAAAAAAAAGGAACGCCCGTGTGAAAGAGCCCTTAGGCTCCTTTCACACATACGGTCCGTTCAGTTCATCAGTTCAGTCACATCAAAATGTATCAGTTTTCCATCCGTTTTTCATCCATTTCTCATCCGTTTTCGTCAGTTGTTATCCGTTTTTCATCCGTTTTTCGTCAGTTGTTATCCGTTTTTCATCCGTTGTCATCCGTTTTCATCCGTTGTCATCCGTTTTTCGTCCGATCTGGTTTTTTTTGACGGAGGAAAAATAGGGCATTCATCCGTTCAAAAAAACGGACATTGACGGAAGCGGATGAAAACGGATGTTAACTGATTATCCTCCGTTGTCATCCGTTTTTACATAGAGATACATTGATGTCTGTTTTTCATCCGTCAACGGATGGATGAAAAACGGACAAACGGACAGCATGTGTGAAAGGGGTCTAACCCTCTTTGCCTGCAAAAGCAGTTGGGTCTCTACATTTGCAGCTTGGATGCTTTGAATGGTACTGTTTGCAGGGCCTCTAAACAGGTTGCTGAGGATCCACATTCTACAGCAGGATGTTAAGGCACATTTTACAGACTTAACTTTTCCTAACTTTGGAATATGCACAAAAATGTCAGTATATAAAAAAGAACACATTGCGGGCTTTCTTCGGCATTTCTCTAAGCTTTAGTAAAGCCAAGTGGAACAAAATCTTTGCTGTATTTAGTCATTTCGAGCTAGCACCCTTCTCTTAACCTTACAATCCTGTCTGTGTAAGTGTCTCCTCCTCTCACATGCTCTTGTTTTCAATCAGCAATGATCTGCTGATTTTTCATTTTGACGCAAAGCCATAAGGCAACCCATTCCAAACACATCCCCAACTCAACTTGGGTCCCATCCCAAAGTTCAAGAAATACTTCTTTAAGACAAACCCTTACTGACCTCTGTAGCTGCAAGAACTGAGGAGCAATTCATCCTCAAAGCTCACACAGGCAGTGAGGCAGTGGTGAAGTTGGGTCAGGTCTCAGCACTATCCCCCCCCCCCCCCTTCCTCTTCCGATGCATCTGCTCTGTGTTTTTCATTAGAGAATAGAAGGCTGGCAGGCTGCCAAGTCATTGCTGGGAGGGAAAAGCTGAGCTATTAAGAGAAACTGAAAGTAAAACCTAGAGAGTTAGTTCACCTTTTTTACAAAACATGTAAAGCTGAACTAAGTTACAACTCACACCCCACACCCCAAGTTCCCCCTTGCACTTACCTCCTTGGATGATCATCTTTCACTGCTACATTAGCTGATGTAATGATCCAGGCCAGCCTTTCTCAACCTTTTCAGCACAGAGGAACCCTTGAAATAACTTTCCGGTTTCAGGGAACCCCGCCTAAAAGTTGCTAAATGTACAACTCATGATACATCAGTGTGATGGTCAGTGGGAAGAATGCTGCTTACACTTGTGGTCATTGGGAAGAATTACCCCCTTAAAGATAGCTAAAAAGATGACTGTGTCAGTGGGAAATTATGTGAGGGTCAGAAATTGTTCATTGCTCAACTAACCCCTAGCAACCTCTGCAGAAACCCTGATCCAGGTATTTGAAAACCACTCTCTTCTGGGCCCTTCTTTCTTCTGAGACATCGGGAATCTCAGAGCAATTCCCATTGGTGAACATCATCACATGCCGACACTGACCAATGCACGCTCACCACCATGATGTTACTCCAGGCTTTGTACTGCCTTTTTTCAGATGTCCAGACTGCTTACTACACTAGCTGCAAGGGCAGCAGAAGATAATCAAGGTAGGGTATAAGTGCAGCAGGGACCAGAGGTGTGGGTAGGGTGTAGTGTAGTTCACACATTATCTGTGAAAAAGCAGACCAACCCTTTAAAAGCTTCTTCTGCAAACTTTGAGGATGAATTACTCCACAGTGCCTGTACAGAGGTCTGTGGGGGCTTGTGTTAAAATCTCAAAAGTAAGCGTACATATGAGGTGATGCCAAAGTAAAAGAAAAAATGATCTATGGAAAAAAAATAACACCTTATTGCTTACTTGACAATAAATTTAGATGAGTAATGAGCGTAAGTTGAGATCCTGGTAAAAAAAGAATGCATCAAAAATTAAAGAAAGTAATCTCGGCTTTAAGAATAATAATAATAAAAAAATAAATAAAAAAAAAACAATTGTATATATCAAAACAAATCACAAATAACCCTATATAAAAAAATATAAATGTCTTACTATTGTGGGATCACCTCTTTTCTATATATAAATAAATATCTCCTCATATTCTTCTTGCTATTATACATATAAATTCCACTTGGTTATAATTCTGTCCATAAACGAACATCAATTAATGTCTCAATAAGATCTTTGTATGTATAATAATCCACTTTCAATGTTTATTCAAGCACCATATCTTCTGCAGACATAAATATTCTTCAATTCAACGATTCATAGAATATTCAATACGTTACATTCATCTTATGCAAAAACGGCAAGCAGACGTCTTTGTTCTAATCTTATGGGAAAACTCCTTGTACTCTATTATTATTTCAATGAAGTGACTGTATATACGTTGAGAGTGGATTATTACACTTACAAAGAACTTATTCAGCCATTGATTGATGTTCGTCTATGGCATAACCAAAATGAATATAAATGTATAATACTGTGTGTATAAATATTATAATGTATGTATAATTTAAATATATAATAACAATATGAAAAGATGTATTTCTATACAGAAAAGAGGTGGCCCTGCATTATAATTTATTTACAGGAAAAAAGTGGTCCCACAGTATCAACATTTTTATTTTTGTACCACATTTTTGGGGGGTTCTTGAAATAAAGCTGAGATTATTTTATTATATTTTTTCTGCATCCTTATTTGCTCAATTCACTCATTCACATTATTACTGATATAGATATATTGTTTTAAACTATACAGTACCTTGGAAAAGTATTCATACACCTTGAAATTTTCCACATTTTGTCATGTTACAACCAAAAACCTAAATTTATTTTATTGGAATTTTATGTGATAGACTACCAAAAGTGGCCCATAAATGTGAAGTGGAAGGAAAATTATAAATGGTTTTTAACATTTTATACAAATAAATATGTGAAAAGTGTGGCGAGCATTTGTATTTAGCTCCCTTTACTCAGATACCCCTAACTAAAATCTATTGGAACCAATTGCCTTCAGAAGCCACCTAATTAGTAAATAGAGTCCACCTACGTGTAATTTATTCTCAGTATAATTACAGCTGTTCTGTGAAGCCATCAGAGGTTTGTTAGAGAACCTTAGTGAACAAACAGCATCATGAAGGAAAGAACACACCAGACCGGTCAGGGATAAAGTTGTGGAGAAGTTTAAGGCAGGGTTAGGTTATAAAAAAAAAAATCACCCAAGCTTTGAACACCTCACGGAGCACTGCTCAATCCATCTTCTGAAAATGGAAAGAGTATGGCACAAATGCAAACCTGACAATAGGAACAAGGGAGGAGCCGCTCCAGGTGAGTGGATCCAGGTGAATGAATTGATTGGGTGAGACTCCTCTGCATGCCAGCCATAGAGCATACATGAGAAAAGAGGTGGCTGCACATCGGAATGTCAAGAGTCTATTTATTGCATAATCCAAATAAAGTGCAACACATATACCGCAGGACAGTAGCCAATACAGAGGTTTCACATGATTACAATGTGCTTATATATAACCTATGAGTAAGAACAATGTAATACTGTGAAAGTGTCAACCTCTATACCTGCTACTGTCCTGTGGTATATGTGTTGCACTATATTTGGATTATGCAATAAAAGGACATTCCAGTGTGCAGCCACCTCATTTCTCACAACTGCAAACCTACCAAGACATGGCCGTCCACCTAAACTAACAGGCCAGGCAAGGAGAACATTCATCAGAGAAGCAGCCAAGAGGCCCATGGTAACTTTGGAGGAGCTGCAGAGATCCACAGCTCAGGTGGGAGAATTTGTCCACAGGACAACTATTAATCGTGCGCTCCACAAATCTGTTTGTTATGAAAGAGATGCAAGAAGAAAGACATTGTTGAAAGAAAGCCATAATAGTCCTGTTTGCAGTTGGCGAGAAGCCATGTGGGGGACACAGCAAACATGTGGAAGATGCTCTGGTGAGAGGAGACCAAAATTGAACTTTATGGCCTAAAGCAAAACGCTATATGTGGCGGAAAACTAACACTGCACATCACCCTGAACACACCATCCCCACCATGAAACATTGTGGTGGCAGCATCATGTTGTGGGGATACATTTCTTCAGCAAGGACAGGGAGGCTGGTCAGAGTTGACGAGAAGATGGATGGATCCAAATACAGGGCATTCTTAGAAGAAAACCTGTTGGAGTCTACAAAAGTGTTGAGACTGGGGTGGAGGTTCACCTTCCAGCAGGACAACGACCCTAAACATTCAGCCAGATCTATAATGGAATGTTTTTGATCAAAGCTTATTCATGTGTTAGAATGGCCCAGGCAAAGTCCAGACCTAAATACAATTGAGAATTTGTGGCAAGACTTGAAAATTGCTATTCACAGACGCTCTCCATCAAATCTGACAGAGTTTGAGCTATTTTTCAAAGAAGAATGGGCAAAAATAGTCCCTCTCCAGATGTGCAAAGCTGGTTGAGACATCCCCAAAAAGACTGGCAGCTGTAATTGCAGCAAAAGGTGGTTCTACGAAGTATTGACTCAGGGGCTGAATACAAATGCACGCCACCCTTTTCAGATATTTATTTGTAAAAAATGTTGAAAACCATTTATCATTTTCCTTCCACTTCACAATTATGTGCCACTTTGTGTTGGTCTATCACATAAAATGCCAATAAAATACATTTATGTTTTTGGTTGTAACATTAAAGAATGTGTAAAATTTTGAGGGGTATGATTACTTTTTCAAGGCACTGTATTTAATGAATGTTAATTATGGAACGTCCATAGACAAAGTTGATTCAAATTCATTCAGATTCAAATTAAGTTGATTTACTCATTCTTTGCCAAAAAAAGGGCAATCTAAGCAAACTGAACAGAGCAATTACTGGGAGCCAAATTTTGACTCTTTGTCAAAAGTCAGCAGATACCGCCCCTTGGCACTGTGGTTTGCCGAAATTAACACCATTAGACAGATGGAGAACCGGACAGCCATCTATATCACCAGGAAGACAAGTTTAGGGATACATGGCTCCCGTAGTCTGCTTTCACTTGCTCACCTGAATATCAGAAATTGCTGACCCTTCCCCTTATGCCACCAGATACCACCCCATATAGCAAGCAATTGTGCTGCAAGTTTGAAAATGACTTGCCAAGCTATTGCTAGACTTGCCAGGCTTCACAAGTTTGTTGCACAATTGCAGCAAGTCCGCATTGCATGACTCCAGATCAACTTTCTTTGCAAACTTTCTGCAAGTCAGCTGCAAGTTCTGGTTCTGTTATGTTGGGCAATAGTCATCCCACCACAGGGGGCACTGTGGCTGAATTTTAGGCTGTAGACTTGCAGAGCTCTTGCTGTAGACTCACCACTGCAACTTTGCTCTTACTAGAGACTTGCTACGCAAATTTGCTACAAATTGGAAAAGTATCAACAAGAGCTTGTGCTGGTTCTGTTATGTTGTGCAATAGTCATCCAACCACAGGGGGCACTGTGGCTGAATTTTAGGCTGTAGACTTGCAGAGCTCTTGCTGTAGACTCACCACTGCAACTTTGCTCTTACTAGAGACTTGCTACGCAAATTTAATACAAATTGGAAAAGTATCAACTAGAGCTTGTGCTGGTTCTGTTATGTTGTGCAATAGTCATCCCACCACAGGGGGCACTGTGACTGAATTTTCATGCTGTAGACTTGCAGAGCTCTTGCTGTAGACTCACTACTGCAACTTTGCTCTTACTAGAGACTTGCTGCGCAAATTTGCTACAAATTGGAAAAGTATCAACTAGAACTTGTGCTTCAAGTGCTCTGCAAGTGTACAACTTGCCAATGAAAATGTGCAGCAAGTCAACAGTCTTACAATTCAACACTGCCACAAATTTGTGGCAAGTTGTCTTTGCTATCTGGGACATATGTGGGTCAGGTACTGACAATTGCTTTTGACAAAATTTGGTTACGCTCTGGCATCATGGAGCATTAAGATATGAAGACTACATACATGCCTTTCCAGAGACATTTAATTAGGTGGCTAGGGGGGAAGACCAGATTCCACCTGATAACCCTCCCTGCCTTTTTTTTTTTTTTACTATTCCCCCAGGACCCCCTTTTCTTCTACCCTTTCATCCCTTTTCCCTCTTTTCTCTTCATATTTTTCATGTCCTTCTTTCCTTCCTTACTATTCCCCAGGACCCCCTTTTCTTCTACCCTTTCATCCCTTTTCCCTCTTTTCTCTTCATATTCTTCATGTCCTTCTTCCCTTCTTTACTATTCCCCATTTTTCTTCTACCCCTTATCTAGTTTCATCCATTTTTCCTCTTTTCTCTTCTTATTTTTCATGTCCTTCTTTGCTTTCACCTTTTTAGTAGGTATTCCCTACATTGGTCCCCTTTGCCAGTAATATCTTTCCCTCTCTCCTCCTTACTTATGTTAAAAATAAGGGACAACACAGGTGGATGTTCTTCTGTGTTATGTTATACCAGTACCATATGGCATTCCTTAGGATATGGAATGTCTGGTTCAGGTATTACTATTTTACCATAATCTTGATGTACAAGTCTTCTAAGGACATGTATGTTATTGCCACGGGTGATTGGACCTTACATACTGTGTGCCTCAGCTGCGTCTGAGGGATTTTACTGCTCGCTTAAAGTGTCATTAAACCCACAACATTGATAAAAAACTATCAATAAATGCTGTCCATACTCACTTCATTACTTTGGGATTCATTTTCTGTATTCTGTAAAAAACCTGGCTGATCCTGCTGTTCTCTGTCTCCCCCTCCTGTTCATGTCCCCACTGCGGTTAGGGATTTTGCACAGCGGTGTTGGCAGCTAGTGCACATGCTCAGCTTTCAGTGTATTTTCTACCCTCGCTAAGCAGGCCAAATGACTATAGAGTCACACATGCAGGCGTATATATAGTGGTAAATGACAGCCCACTCCCTCCCTCCTCCTCCATGCCCACTAACCAGCTAAACACAATAATAGCGGGAATTTTTCATCGTGATTGATGGAGGCTTCACCTTCCTGTTTTTCTAAGACATAGGCTGGAGGGGCGTGACGCAGCCTGTGACTGGCAGTAATCCACCCACACCATATTATTGCCAAAAAATAATAATTTGATTTCAAATATATAATTGTATGATAATTAAAAACAGTTTATTGATATTATTTATTTTTACTCTGTATCCCAAAGGCTGTTTTTTTTTTTTTTGTTTGAATATGTGACCAGTAGCTGAGGACCAGAAGCTCCCCCTGCGGACAGGCTTGGGAAGAGCTGGGTCATGTGACAGATGTTTATCGATTAGGAAAATAAAAAGATATACTTTTTTTTTTTTTAAATTAAAATAGTTATAGTGCCATCATCCACCTACAGAAAGAGAAGGGATAATGTAAATGAACCACTTTACCGCTGCTCACTGAGCTGCTACTGCGGCAAAGTGGCCTACGTCGCCAGACATTCCCCTCTCTCGGAGGCTCGCTCCCGCTGTATTCAGCCATAGCGGGAGTCGGGCCAGGGGAGGAGATGGTGATCACCGCCGCTCTTCCCCGATCGTCGGGGAATCGAGTGTGGAGATCCACTCGCTTGTGTAAACAAAGCGGGCGGATCTCCTAAGTGACAGGCAGGGTCAGATTGCAGGGTTCAGCATAGCTGAACCTGCGATCTGTCCCTGTGTCACTCAGTCACCTCCCCCCACACACGTCAGTAAGCACCAGGCATACATTAACCCCTCCCTCTCCAATAAAAATTAACCCCTTCCCTGCCAGTGTCATTTTTACAGTAACAGTGCATATGTATAGCACTGATTACTGTAGTAATGTCACTGGTACCCCCAAAAGTGTCAAAAATGCCAGTCAAGGGTCCGATCTGTCCGCCGCAATGTCGCAGTCTTGCAAAAAAAATTGCAGATCGCCACCATTACTCGTTAAAAAAAAAAAACACCAAAAATGACAGAAATCTTTCCCTTAGTAAACGCAAAATAACTTTTGCGCAAACCAATCAAAATACACTTATTGCAATTTTTTTACCAAAAATATGTAGCAGAAAACAAATTGGCCTAAAATGATAAACAATTTTGATTTTTACATTTTTTGGGGGGGGAATTTCATATAAAAAAATGTGAAAAATATTGTTATTTTTTCAAAATTGACGCTCTTTTTTTTGTTTATACATAAAAGTAAAAATTGCACAGGTGATCAAATACCACCAAAAGAAAGCTCTGTTTGTGGGAAAAAAAGGACGTCAATTTCGTTTGGGTACGGCGTTGCATGACCGCACAATTGTCAGTTAAAATCACACAGTGCCGAATCGCAAAAAGTGGCCCAGACGTAAGACAGCAAAATCCTCCGGGGGTAAAGTGGTTAAACAGTGCGTGTTTAGTATCACTTTAACCACTTAAGGTTTTACCCCCTTAATGACCAGGCCATTTTTTGCAATTCGGGACTGCGTTACTTTAACGAAAAATTGCGCGGTCGTGCGACACTGTACCCAAATACAATTGATGTCCTTTTTTTCCAACAAACAGAGCTTTCTTTTGGTGGTATTTGATCACTTCTGCGGTTTTTAGATTTTGCACTATAAACAAAAAAAGAGAGACAATTTTGAAAAAAAATGCCATATTTTTTACTTTCTGCTATAAATCATTCCCGATAAAAAAATTTAAAAAAAATCAAATTTTTTATCAGTTTGGGCCAATTTGTATTCTGCTACATATTTTTGGTAAAAAAAAAATCTCAAAAAGCGTATTTTTGCACAAAAGTTATAGCGTTTATAAACTACGGGATAGATTTTTGGAATTTTTATTTATTTTTTTGTTTTTATTAGTAATGGCGGCGATCAGCGTTTTTTAGCAGGACTGCAACATTGCGGCAGACAGATTGGGCCCCTAACTGACATTTTTGACACTTTTTGGGGACCAGTGACAATAATATAGTAATCAGTGCTAAATATTATGCACTGTTACTGTATAAATGACAGTGGCAGGGAAGGGGTTAACACTGGGGGTGATCAAAGGGGTTAATGTGTGCCTAAATATGCTTGCTCACTGTGGGGGGGGGGGTTCTGTGACAGGAACAGAGAGATCAGGGTGTCAACTTCTGATCTCTCCCTGCCTGTCTGACAGAAGACTCGCCTGCTTTGTTTACATAAGCAGGCGGGTCTTCTGTCAGTTTATCTGCCGATTGCGGGAGGCCAGCGGCAATCGCCGCCACTCCTCCTGCGGCCCGCCTCCTGCTGTGTCTAAACAGACCTTTTGCACGAAATCACGTGATTTTGCGCAGCCGAGCCGCACCCTGCCGCAGTAATGCTACAGTGGGCAGTAGGCAAGAGGTTAAGTTCGGCCCTCCACAACAGTTCCAGTTTCTCATGTGGCCTCTTGGGAAATTGAATTGCCAACCCCTGTTATATACTCTGTGCCTGAGCTGCGTCTAAGGGATCGTACTGCTCGCTTAACCTTTACTGTATATTCCTACCTGTATCTTGTGTCCCAAATAAAAAAATTAATTTTAAAAAAATAAAAAATCAATACCTAAGCCCTCGTCTTGTATGTGACCACTCTGGCTGCTGGTGTATTTAGAGAGCAGTGACACCCCACAATGTCAGGGAGGGAGCCATCTGATGTGCAGGCTATGACTGCCGGCCTGGTCCATCTTTTTGATGCTGTGCATGAGATAAGATGGCGATGGCCGGTGGGGGAAGCTGGGTGTATGGGGACAGATTTGAAAACGAGTTTTCGTTTACTGACAATGCACCAAGGAGTTGTTTATAAGCCGAAGAGTTCATTTTTGGCAGTGTTTTCTGTAAGCACTGCTTAGGGAAGGGATACTTTAAGGCAGGGTAACCTCAGATCAAGGCTACAGTTAATACCTAGTCAAAATTCATCCATCTTCCAGCATCGCCTTCCTCCCCACTATCATCCATTCTGCGTGCACCTGAATACATTGAGCATGTGCCATATCGATTTTTTGCATTGTAACTGTGCAACTTGTTCCCTTCTCAGCTATCTAAAGATAACACGAGGAGAGACCAGGAACAAACATAAACGAAAACAAAATAGAATAGAAATCCCTCATACCTCCATGGTAAACGACTCTGTCATACCATAATGAGATGAAATGTGAACAAACAACTGATTACTCCCCCCCCCCCCCCCCCCCCGATCAACATCAAAATATTTTGTGATGGTACCAGTGCGCGTACAGGCTAAAAAAAGTGCACCTGTCAGCCCTACAACAAGGTGTCTGATATTCCCTTTATTAGCCCAATTTATAGTGATACTAAAGGTAACTTTTAACCACTTAAGCCCCGGAAGATTTTACCCCCTTCCTGACCAGGGGGTATTTTGCGATTCGGCACTGCATGACTTTAACGGACAATTGCGCGGTCGTGCGACGCTGTACCTAAACGAATTTGACGTCCTTTTTTTCCCACAAACAGAGCTTTCTTTTGGTGGTATCTGATCACCTGTGCGATTTTTTTGATCATGCGCTATAAACAAAAAAAGAGCGTCAATTTAGCAAAAATAACAATATTTTTCACATTTTTTTTATATGAAATTCCCCCCCAAAAAAAAATGTAAAAAATCAACATTTTTTAACATTTTCGGTCAATTTGTTTTATGCTACCTATGTTTGGTAAAAAAAAATCGCAAAAAGAGTATTTTGATTGGTTTGCGCAAAAGTTATCGCGTTTACTAACAAAGGGAAAGATTTTTGTCATTTTTTTTTAACGCGTAATGGCGGCGATCTGCGATTATTTTTGCGGTACTGCGACATTGGGGGCGGACAGATCGGACCCCTGACTGACATTTTTGACACTTTTGGGGTTACCAGTGACATTACTACAGTAATCAGTGCTATACATATGCACTGTTACTGCAAAATGACACTGGTAGTGAAGGGGTTAACTTTATTTGAGAGGGAGGGGCTGTGTGTGTCCCTAGGGGCGTGATTCTAACTGTGATTGGCTGTGGCTTGAGCTGTAGAAACAGTGATCAACGGTCCTACATAGTAGAACCGTGTGATCACTGTTTCTACACAGGGGAGAATGACAGGCGGCTTGTTTACATTAGCCGCCTGACTTTCTCCCTCTGCAGCGACGATCGCAGAGTGACCGGCGGACATCGGGTCTGCCGGTCACACGTGCGGGGGGGGGGGGGGGTCCGTGACCATGCGGGGGCACGCGCTCGCTCGCTCCCTAGACCCTCACAGGCTACTAGCGACGTAGATCTACGTCACTCTGCCTGTGAGGGGCTGACTGCCGCAGTAAATATACTGTGAGCAGTCGGCAAGTGGATAAATAACAAACATATACTTACAAGTAACAAGAAAAGCCAGCACACAAATGCTTCCTTTTGATGCAATTTATTCCAGCATGACTGCAGTGTACAACATGGTAAAATGCTAACGCGTTTCGGCCGTAGCCTTACTCATAGTACTCATACTTGCTATGAGTAAGACTATGGCCAGAACGCGTTAGAATTCGTGTTCCGTGTGCCGGCTTTTCTTGTTACTTGGAAGCAATTGCATGCATCTGGACGCTGCAGCCTGAGCACCAACACTCAGTCCCACATTCATTTCACTATGCGGTAGAGCTAGGGCGAGTTTGCATCTATATTATACTTACGTTCTCTGTTTTGCACAGAGCAGCCCTGATCCTCCTCTTCTGGGGTCCCCAATCGGCGCTCCTGGCTCCTCCCCCCTGCTGAGTGCCTCCACAGCAAGCCCCTTCCTATGGTGGCACTCATTTGTGCTCGCATGTCTGCGTAATGAATGTAAGCTGAATCACAGATCTCTCTCTGCCTCTGTTCAACCCTTCACCTCCACAATTAGAAAGCACAAATAGGGAACACATTTAACCCCCTTAATCACCCCCAGTGTTAACCCCTTCCCTGCCAGTGTCATTTATACAGTAACAGTGCATATTATTTAGCACTGATTACTGTATTAATGTCACTGGTCCCCAAAAAGTGTCACTTAGTGTCAGATTTGTCCGCCGTAATGTCGCAGTCCCAATAAAAATCGCTAATCGCCATCATTACTAATAAAAAAAATTAAAAATCCATAAATCTATCCCGTAGTTTGTAAACGCTATAACTTTTGCGCAAACCAATTATTATACGCTTTTTGGGATTTTTTTTTACCAAAAATTTGTAGCCGAATACAAATTGGCCTAAACTGATAAAAAAAAAATTATTTTTTATTTTTTTTATTGGGAATATTTTATAGCAGAAAGTAGAAAATATTTGGTGTTTTTTCAAAATTGAGGCTCTTTTTTTGTTTATAGTGCAAAAATGAAAAGCCGCAAAGGTGATCAAATACCACCAAAAGAAAGCTTTATTTGTGGGGAAAAAAAAGACATCCATTGTATTTGGGTACAACGTCGCACGACCGCACAATTGTCAGTTAAAGCAATGCAGTGCCGAATCACAAAAAATGGCCTGGTCATTAAGGGGGGTAAGACCTTCCGGGGCTGAAGTGGTTAACCAGTTGCCGACCGCCGCAAGTACATATACGTACATACTGGTACGTCACTAGCCTGTCACTTCCTTGTGAGCCAATAGCGGGCGAGCACGCGCCAGCGGAGGCGCGCAACCGCCCCGGCTCGTTCCCTGGGAAGTCCGTGCGTGTGACCGGCAGACCCGATGTCCGCCGGTCACTCGCGATCGTCCGCCGTGAAGAGAGAAAGGCAGGCGGCTGATGTAAACAAGCCGTCTGTCATTCTCCCCTGTGTAGGAATAGTGATCATACGGTTCTACTATGTAGGACCGTTGATCACTGTTCCTACACCAGTAGCCATGTCCAATCACAGTAAGAATCACGCCCCTAAGGACACACTTAACCCCTCCTTCCCCAATAAAGTTAACCCCTTCCCTGCCAGTGTCATTTTACAGTAACAGTGCATATGTATAACACTGATTACTGTAGTAATGTCACTGGTAACCCCAAAAGTGTCAAAAATGTCAGTCAAGGGTCCGATCTGTCCGCCGCAATGTCGCAGTACCGCAAAAAAAAAATCGCAGATCGCCGCCATTACTCATTAAAAAAAAAAGCAATAAAAATGACAAAAATCTTTCCCTTAGTTAGTAAACCCAATAACTTTTGCGCAAACCAATCAAAATACGCTTATTATTTTTTTTTACCAAACATATGTAGCAGAAAACAAATTGGCCTAAAATGTTAAAAAATTTTGATTTTTAATTTTTTTGGGGGGGGAATTTCATATAAACAAATGTGAAAAATATTGTTATTTTTGCAAAATTGTCGCTCTTTTTTTGATTATAGCGCATGATCAAAAAATCGCACAGGTGATCAAATACCACCAAAAGAAACTCTGTTTTTGGGAAAAACAGGACATCAAATTCGTTTAGGTACGGCGTCGCACGACCGCGCAATTGTCCGTTAAATTCGCACAGTGCCGAATCGCAAAAAGTGGCCTGGACGTAAGACAGCAAAATCCTCCAGTGGTAAAGTGGTTAAGATACGCTTTTTGGGATTTTTTTTAACCAAAAATATTTAGCAGAATACAAATTGGCCTAAACTGATTTTTTTTTTTTTTATATTGGGAATGTTTTATAGCAGAAAGTAGAAAATATTGGTGTTTTTTGAAAAATTGTCACTCTTTTTTTGTTTATAGCGCAAAAACAAAAAAACCGAAGAGGTGATCAAATACCACCAAAAGAAAGCTCAATTTCTGGGAAAAAAAAGGACATTGATTGTATTTGGGTACAGCATCGCACAACCGCGCAATTGTCAGTTAAAACAAAGCAGTGCCGAATCGCAAAAAATGGCCTGGTCATTAAGGGGGGTAAAACCTTCCGGGGCTGAAGTGGTTAAAGAAGTACTCCAGTCAACTAAACCAAAATGCCTTTGGGTTAAAGGAGAACTTCAGACAAATAAGAACCCAGTAATGAATACATAAAGTCAGAAGCCATGCGTCTCTATTAGAATTTAGGTTCTGGGTGAACTGTTTGGAGGAAAAATATGTTTCTTGAACTATTGGACCTATAGAAGGTAATGAAGCCTATCTGAAACAACATGGATTGTGGCCCCCAGAGGACAATACTGGATTAGAGGAGCTCGATCTCACTAGCTTGCTGTGAAGGAAGCTGCAACATTCAATATGGACACTGACACTGCTCAAAGTCAGAAAATTAAACTGTAAGTCCACAAAAACCCTGAAAATATACCGTATACTACCTAAAAAGTCACAAAGTCCATTTCATATCAGTGCTTTTGAAACATGTATCCATATGAAGCTAAAACACACTAGATGAAAGTTGAAATCAGTATATGCAAGGAGACCATCTGCTCTGTAAGTGGGTGTATGTTTGTGGGTTTATATAAAGGAGACAGCTAGTAATTTGCAGAGCAGGCAGGTGGCAGAGCAGGGAAAGGTGTTGACAGTCTCATTATACTATGAAGTCACACAGCAAGGAAGGGCTGAGGGATCACAAGAAGAGTATGCATTACTTTACAAATCTCTTTGCAGGTAAAACTTTTCATACATATACACAATGGGGTAATTTACTAAAACTAGAGTGCAAAATCTGGTGCAGCTGTGCATGATAGCCAATAAGCTTCTAACTTCAGCTTGTACAATTAGGCTTTGACAAAAAAAAAACTGGAAGACGATTGGTTTCTATGTAGAGGTGCACCAAAACTTGCACAGAGCAGCCCCCGATCAGGGCTGGCGCTACCTTTAAGGCAACTTAGGAAGCCGCCTAGGGCGCAACTTAGCAGGGGGCGCCAGCATCCTGCACCCAAAATCAGGATGAGGACCTCCAGCATCGCCGAAATCCCCACAGGAAAGCAGTAAATAATGCTTTCCTATGGGGAGGTCTAATGCTCGTGTGCGGCCATTGCCGTGCATGCGCATTAGGTCTCCCCTTCCGGCTGACGTCGGCGAGGGAGGAGAGTAGGCGTAGCCTGACCCAGCGCCGAGGTAGGTGACTGAAGGGGTTTTAACCCCTTCAGCAACTTGGGATGGAGGGTGGGAGGGAGAGGGGCACTACAGGGTCCTGCAGTGGCAGGAAAACTAATATGTTTTCCAGGGGGCAGCAATTTTTATTTTGCAAAAATCCTTGCAGCGGCCCTGCCCCCGATCCTCCTCTTCTGTGTTCCCCCGCCAGCACTCTTGGCTCCTCCCCCAGCCAAGCACCCACCCTAACAAACCATTTTCTATGGGGGCCTAGGGTAGCACATGCAGAGGAGGGATAGAGAATGCATTAAAGCAGTGGTTCTCAACTCCGGTCCTCGGGACCCACTAACAGACCAGATTTTAAGTATTACCTTGGGGAGATGCAGACTAGAATACTGCAATCACTGAGCAGAAAATGAGATCACCTGTGATGTAATTTAGTTATCTTGCAAACCTGACCTGTTGGTGGGTCCCGAGGACTGGAGCTGAGAACCACTGCATTAAGGTAATACACCTTAAAGTGGTTGTAAAGCCTTACATATACCCAGTAAAGTGACTGGCCTCAGTTGATACACAGAGATTAAATAAATCCACCTACATAAGTTGTACCTGTGTATTTGCATTCTTCTCTTTTCTACATCTGTTCAAAATCCAGAATTTATACAGTTTGCCTGAGCTGCCAGAAAAAGGGGGCGGCGAGCTGAAGTTACACTCTGCAGGGCTCAGTTGGGAGAGCCCTGAAAGCTGATTGGATGGAAGGAGCACAGCCCCCTTCACACAGCCCCCTTCACACAGCACACATGAACATAGCTGAAGCTGTCAATCAGCTCGAGGTCCCTCCCCTGTCACCATTTTTCTCTTGGTGTCAGGAAAACGTGTCAGTGATTCAAGCTGATAGAGTAACGAAGCAGCAGACAGAATTTTCCCAGAAGTCTGCACTAAGATACAAGTCAGATTTCTGGCATCCCCTGCAACTAAAATGTAATTTTTGGTGAGATACTCCCAATAGGGATGCAGGCCTAGCAGCTTCCCTCAGAGCCCTGCAGCTGCCACAGCTGATAGATAATTATGAAACCACTCCCATTTGACCCACTCAGCAACAAACAATGATTCCTTCAGAATAACAAAAGGTAAGAATCTGCAACAAAGTTTGTTAAAATCCCTGCAATGTACAGAGATCACCCAGAGGGGAATGTTTTTTTCTCAACAAAAGGGGAGTTATACTTTAAAGCAGGCATGTCCAACCTGCGGCCCGGGGGCCGCATGCAGCTCGGAACTGCGGGCAATGCGGCCCACTGCCCCCTGACAATTTTTTTTTTTTGCTGGGGAGGAAGGAAGTCGAGTCGGGGGCACGGCCACAGACCCATATGGAAGAAAAATATATTTCCAATATATTTAGCAAACAATTTTTAGAAATATATTGAATATGGCCAAAATTGTAACATTTCAAATATATTTCCAATATATTTGGGGGGAGAAAATTTATTTTTTTAAAAATATATTTTAAATATATTTTTCTTCCATGTGGGGAGGCAGCCTTGGAGGGGATCATCCACTAGTTGTGTTAAATTAGTGCTGGGGGGGGGCGCAGCAGCACAGGAAGGGCACGGCGGCATTTTATTACTTATATACCTTAACTATAGTACATATTTTATATGTGGCCCGAGAAAATTTCTCTACACTCAATGTGGCCCAGAGAAGCCAAAAGGTTGGACACCCATGGTTTAAAGCTTCATTCGCACACACAGCTAGGGGGCAATGCAACCAGGCAGTTGAGCCACTGTTTTACAGCCCCCTGACTACCCGCCTAAACACTGACATGCAGCCGCTCATGGCACGGTCGTAGCAAAAATTAAAAAGCATATTGCTTTCAGGGAGAGTTGCTTGTAAATGGACCTGTAAATGGATGAAATACTCATTAAAAAAAAAAACAAAACAAAAAAAACAGATAACTGCAAGGAGCGATACCCCACAATTCCAGTAGGTAGGTGGAGGAGCATTTTGAGGGTTTGTGGAAAGTGAATATTTTTTACGTTATGCCCTAAATATGGACGCTGTTCTAATGAGCAGGGGGCCTGAAATCCAAATGGCTGTAAGCTGATAAACTGCCTTTAATATTATGCACACCTAGGAAAAGAACATCTAGTACCGTATGGTTATTTAACCTTCCTCCCCTTTTACATTTTGGCGTAGTCTGCAGGAAAAAACGAGAATCCATCAGCACAGCCACCACCGACCTTATGGCCAGCATTTTGGACAGCATGTGATAAAATAGAAATGTACTACCATTAATATTTCTGGTATAAAGATTAACGCCTTTAACCACTTAAGCCCCGGAGGATTTGGCTGCTCAAAGACCAAGCCCTATGTTGCGATTCGGCACTGTGTGACTTTAACGGACAATTGCGCGGTCGTGCGACGCTGTACCCAAATGAAATTGATGTCCTTTTTTCCCCACAAACAGAGCTTTCTTTTGGTGGTATTTGATCGCCTGTGCGATTTTTATTTTTTGCGATATAAACAAAAAAATAGCGACAATTTTGAAAAAAATAACAATATTTTTCAAATTTTTTTTATATGAAATTCTCAAAATAAAAATGTAAAAATCAAAATTTTTTAACATTTTAGGCCATTTTGTTTTCTGCTACATATTTTTGGTAAAAAAAATTTTGCAATAAGCATATTTTGATTGGTTTGCGCAAAAGTTATTGCGTTTACTAACTACAGGAAAGATTTGTCATTTTTATTGTTTTTTTTTTTTAACGAGTAATGGCGGTGATCTGCGATTTTTTTTGCGGGACTGCGACATTGCAGCGGACAGATCGGACCCTTGACTGACATTTTTGACACTTTTGGGGGAGACCAGTGACATTACTACAGTAATCAGTGCTATAAATATGCACTGTTACTATCAAAATGACACTGGCAGGAAAGAGGTTAACCTTATTGGTGATCAGTGGGTTAAATGTGTCCCTAGGGGCATGTTTCTAACTGTGGGGGGGCGTGGCTTGTGATGTAACCACAGAGACATACCATCCTACATACCAGGATCGTATGATCTCTACAGTTAGATCAGGGAGAATGGCAGATGGCTTTGTTTACATCAGCTGCCTGCCTTTCTCCCTTTCCTGCGGGAGATTGCGAGTGGCCGGCGGACATCGGAGCCGCCAGTCACACGCGCGGGAATGCCCGTGAACGAGCGGGGGTGGGAGCGCGCCGCCGGCGGCATGCGCTCGCCCCCTACAGGCTCCTGGGCGAGCAACGTAGTACTACGTCAGTTTGCCCACGAGCGGCTGACTGCCGCAGTAAATATACTGACAGCAATTGGTTAATATTTCTGGTATAAAGAATAACGCCTTTAACAATCATGCCTCTGTTTCTTTATTAGTTACAAGGATCAGACAAAAAAAAATAATCAGGGAACTTTAATAAATTACACATCCGTTTAATTTTCTCTTATTCTAAAAATCTCATGAGGATTTTGTGGAACTTTACTAATGACTATCCTTAATGATAGCTCCTGGGATATCCACCAAAAATCATCTTTCACCAAATAAAAAATCACAGCGGGAGGTAAATGCAGTTGGGAATGCTCAAGTGAGTGAGGTCAGCTCACTTCTTTCAAATTAATTAGACAAAAGCTTAAAGAGATACTACTAATCATAATATAAATATAGAATTGATTCAAGTAACGATACGTGGATAATACCTGAAACGAGAGTATTCACTATGTGAAGTCCACATATTTATCCATATTTACATCCATGACTATACACTGATCAGCCATAACTTTATGACCACTCACAGGTAAAGTGAATAACACTAATTATCTTGTGATAATGGCACCCCGAAAGTCAGTGGGATATTTTAGACAGCAAGTGCTGTGCCTGAAGTCGATGTACAGACGGTCCCCAGGTTACAAACATCGGACTTACAAACGACTCCTACTTACAGAGAGAGACAACAGGAAGTGAGGAGAAATCTCCCCCTAGGAAGAGAAAATTACTCCTGTAAGGCCCCTTTCAAACCGGCGATCCGATCCCATCCGCCTGTCAGTTTTTCAGGCGGGCCTGATCGGATCCTCCATGCATCCCTATGGGCCGCGGGTGTCAGCAGAGACATCTCCGCTGACACCCGCTGCTATCCAATCAGATCCTGTCCGTGAAACCCGGACAGATGGAAATCCTATTTGGAGGATCAGATGAGAACGGACAAGCGGTGCGTTCTCATCCGGTCTGCCCCATAGAGGACAGCGGGGATCTGACAGCTCCGTCTCTGCACACAGAGCAGAGACGGAGCTGTCATCCGCCTGCTCAGCGGGGATCGGAGGATCGATCCCCCAGCTGAGCAGAACGGACTCGGTCAGGCGGCGCGCCCGTGTGAAAGGGGCCTAAGAGTTATCATGGGAAAAAGATGTCTTCACTGAAGCGTTATCACCAATCCTTGTTTCCACAACAACCCAAAATTTTCTAAATCCAGTTGTCATAGGGACAGAAAGTGAGGTGAAATCTTCTGAACAGGGGTAAAGACAGAAAAACAAATGGCACAGGGGTGTTAACCCTTCCCTATTCTATCCAAAAAACTTAAAAAGTATTATTTTGGCTGGAGCTAAACTCAAAAAATTTACCTGTTCTGACTTACAGACAAATTTGATTTAAGAACAAACCCACAGTCCCTATCTTGTTTGTTACCCCATGGACCACCTGTAATGAAAGCAGAAGAACAGGCAAGTGTAAGGATTTGAGTGACTGACTAGAGCCAAATTTGTAATGCCTAGGCGACTTGTAGACGGGTGTAGTTTGTCCGCTTTTTGGTGGCCACCTTTCAGAGAGGGTGGAGGACAAGGAAAAGTCCAGGTTCCTCTGAGGCCTCCTTAGATGTCATCAGGGCAATCTGATCTTAGCAATCTCTGGGGTGGGCACTGCTAATAAAAAGCAATGCCCCCCCCCCCCCCCTCGAGTTAATGTGCATTCTGCGTAGTGAGTAGGTCAGGAACAGAGCTCTTTCGGGTTAGGGACAGCTGGATTAGCATGGGGACATGTTCCTGTGGAGGGACTGTGTCTCGAGCAGTAGGTAGCCTTCCTCATTCAGGGGCCCTATTGCCAGGATGCTGTCAGGAGTCTACAATGTGCACAAATATTCATTGCCTGATTCATTGTAAATATTTCGGTCCCGCGTGGCCGTGTGCTTTATCACATTAATACATGCTACTTCATGAATAAGTCTCCGTGTGAGTTCTCTTCCCCTGCGAGCAGTGAATCTGGGCCCCCACCAACAGACTGGGTCAGAGCAACTCCAAAACGACAGCTTTTGTGATATTTTGCTGGTCTGCAGTGGTCAGAACCGACAAAAAGTGGTCCAAGAAAGGAAAACCGGTGAACCCGTTCGGCAACTAAGGCTCAATGATGCCCATGGGGAACAAAGACTAGCCTATTTAGTCTGATCCAATAGATTCGAAGAGCAACTGTAGCTCATTGCTGAAAAAGTTAACCACTTGCCGACTGCCGTACGACTATTTACTGCGGCAGTCAGCCCCTCACAGGCAAAGTGACGTAGGACTACGTCGCTAGCCTGTGAGCCTCTAGGGGGCGAGCGCACACTGCCGGAGGCGCGCTCCCGCCCCGCTCGCTCTCAAACATGTCCGCCGGTCACTCGCGATCGTTCAGTACAGAGTGAGAAAGGCAGGCGGCTAATGTAAACAAAGCCGCCTGTCAATCTCCCTTGTGTAACTGCAGAGATCATACGGTCCTGCTATGTAGGATCGTATATCTCTGTAGTTACACAAACAGCCACATCCCATAACAGTTAGAAGCACACCCCTAGGGACACACTTAACTCCTTCTCCAAAAGTTAACCCCTTCCCTGCCAGTGTCATTTTTACAGTAACAGTGCATATGTATAGCACTGATTACTGTAGTAATGTCACCGGTAACCCCAAAAGTGTCAAACATGTCAGTCAGGGGTCCGATCTGTCCACCGCAATGTCGCAGTCCCTCAAAAAAAAAATCGCAGATCGCCGCCATTACTCGTTAAAAAAAAAAAACAACAAAAATGACAAAAATCTTTCCCCTAGTTAGTAAACGAAATAACTTTTGCGCAAACCAATCAAAATATGCTTATTGCGATTTTCTTTACCAAACATATGGAACAGAAAACAATTTGGCCTAAAATGTTAAAAAATTTTGATTTTTACATTTTTTTGGGGGGGAATTTCATATAAAAAAATGTGAAAAATATTATTATTTTTGCAAAATTGTCGCTCTTTTTTTGTTTATAGCGCATGATCAAAACATCAAAAAATCGCACAGGTGATCAAATACCACCAAAAGAAAGCTCT
Source organism: Pelophylax lessonae (assembly GCF_965119305.1). Lineage (NCBI taxonomy): Eukaryota > Metazoa > Chordata > Amphibia > Anura > Ranidae > Pelophylax > Pelophylax lessonae. The sequence goes on from NC_138769.1 coordinate 23,799,163, forward strand.
GTTTGTGGGGGAAAAAAGGACGTCAATTTCATTTGGGTACAGCGTCGCACGACCGCGCAATTGTCCATTAAAATCACGCAGTGCTGAATCGTAAAAAACAGGGCCTGGTCAGGAAGGGGGTAAAATCTTATTGGTTAATGCTGGTTTTGATAGAAAGTTTTCACACACAGTGCAGTTTATTGTGATAGTGTGGTCTGATGAATTGAAGAATGGTTTGAAGAACACAACAACAAGTTAGAGATGTTGACTCGGCCTTCAAATTCTCTAGATCTTAATCGAATCAGCATCTGTGGGATGTGCTGGAAAAACAAGTCCAATCCATGGAGGCCTCACCTCGCAACTTACAGGAAGTAAAGAACCGGCTCTGACGGCTTGGTGCCAGATACCCCAGCATACCTTCCAGGGTCTATGAATTGAAGGGTTATGGTGGAGGATTAAAGCTCTATTTTCTCAATTGTTACAGGTAATTTAATGAACCATGGCAAAGAAAAAGAGTGTGCTGCTTTTGCATGACAATTCACCGTCACACAAGGAAGGCAAGACACTAGTCGTGCTTTTCCACTGCATGGAACCAAACAGTTCGGCTCGCTTTTGTGCTTTTCCACTGCTGTTACTGCATGGTATGGTGTAGGAACGGTTCGGTACGGTACGGTACGGCGGCGCTTTTCCACTGCATGAAACCGAACGGTACGGCTCTCAAAAACAGTACCACCTCGATTCTGGTTCCAAGAGGTACCATACCGGTACCATATCCAACAATCCTTTGCATGCAGTCACTACTAGCCACTGATTGGTCAGAGAATCCCACCCACCCTGTTGCTATCCCACCCACTTAACTTTAGTACTACTTTAGTGGAAAAGCAAACCATACTGTACCGTACCGAACCATGCGGTACCAGCAGTGGAAAAGCAAACCGGGCCAAGCAGGGCCGAGTAAAGCCGAGCCGGTACTTGCAGTGGAAAAGTGCCATAGCTGTTTTGAATGATTTATGATTTCAGTGCACAGACCATCCACCCTATTCACCAGATCTTGCTCCGCCCAACTATTACCTATTTCCTAATCCTAAAAAGACAGCTCTGCAATACATACACATTTCTTACGTTGTATCCCTTTAAAAATATTTTAAGTGGAGAAAAAACACGTGTTGATTTGCCAGAAATTCAGTGAGCTCCCAACTTCCTGTTTGAGCTAACAACACGGCGCCTTTGCTGCACCCAAACCCCAAGCAATGTTGACAGCCCTTTTCCAGTTCTCCCCCTGCTGATCACATTCTCTCCTAATTCCATAACATGGGGAACTGGTCTGTAGTCCAGCAGAGGTAAACTGGGCAGGTCTGACAGCACTGCTTGGGATTTCAGCGCAGCAGAGGCAGCGTTGTCAGCTGACTACAGGAAGTTGGGGCTCAGTGGATTTCTGGCAGAGTCAACAGATATTTGTCTGTACCTGCAATGTTGTTAAAAGGATGAAGCACGAGGAAATATGCATGCATTTCAAAGATGTACTGAATTTAATTTTTTGTCCAGACATACACTTTAAAGGGCAGCTACAATTTTCATTACCTCACACAACAGCGCTTGGTTTATAGTTTAAAGAATTATGTGCTCACTAAACTCTTACTGACCTTTAGTATTTTTATACAATACGTTATTCCTGACATATATAGCCTTTTCATAATACAGCGCGAGACTGTAATCCAGTCATAACAGATGTCGAAAAAGCAGTGTTGCATCAAAAACCACAAAATGTTACAAATTCTGGATGAAATTCTCCTACATAAATTTATGGATCTTTAACCCTGTTTTATTATTACAAGGGCAAGTGTGAAAGAATGGATGATGAGATTGGGATGAGTAAACCCTAAGAGAGACTGAAAGTTGCTGGGGTTGGATGGTGCACCGAGTGGTACTAGGATTTAGGGCAGTATGTGCCCAGTGACAGACGCTCGAAATGCAAGCAGTCCACCTAAAGGTCGGAGTCCCATTTGCCAAGGCTAAACGCCCAGTGTGCATGAGGCCCAATAGAGAGCTCATGGGAATCATTCCATACAGGAAGCACTTGGGTTTGTGGATCTCTATGTTAATCTTTAATGATTACTAAAGGTATGTGCATGCAAAACCTGAACTTTTTATTCCAAATAAAAATGACCTGATTGCTGTCTGTGTCCCAATTAGGAAGATTTGCCCTCTATATTTGTCCTGTTTATTGTTATCACCAAGAGGGAGAGTGAAAAGGAATACCCAATTTTTGGTTGTCACCAAAACAGAAATACATGGAAAATGTTCCTGTGAGGACTCTGACAACCAGGGATACCCTCACTTTGGACAGATTTCCTCTCACTTCAGGTTTTGGTTATGGGACAGGAGGTGAAGGGAAATTTCCCCAATAGGACACAGAGGGCAAAAAACTGATAGAGGTTGTAAACCTTCCTTATTCTATCCAAAATAAAAAAAAGTTTTGCCTTTAGTTCTTCTTAAAAAGGCAAATAGCAGCATGCTGTTTAAGAGGAAGTCAAGAAGAGCATGGTTCATCTATGATTTCCTGGGTCACTGGGGAAGCTGTCCCACTGGATGTCACTGCATGTGGCTCCAGTAGCCATCTTGGGCCAGGCAGAGCCTACTTATGACCCTGGCTCCCAAGTTCGGTGTGCATTTGCAAGTAAAAAGAGTAGGGGCAGAACTAGCGGCAGGAAAAGGTTCCTGACGAAGAGGGAAAGTGTAGGGCTCGCAACTTCTCTGGACAACTTCCTGCATGCCCCTCCTAACAGGCACTGTCAATTCAGCTGAATCCTGCTGTCTACAGGCAGTTGAACCTTTAAGAGCTGGTTCACACTACGTCGCTCCGACTTAGGGGGCGACCAGTGAAGTCGCGTGCGGCGCGACTTGCACGGACTTCATAAAATGAATGTCTATGCAAGTCGCTCCAGGTCGCCCCGAAGTAGTACAGGACCCTTTTTCTAAGTTGGAGCGACTTGTGTCTATTAGAACCGGTCCTGTACTACTCAATGGACCGCGACGGTGCGCGACTTGCCAGGCTGACCAAGTAGCCTGACAAGTCGTATTAGTGTGAACCGGCACTTAATGTTTTCCCAAGGAGTTGATTGTGAACTGTCTTTGCATTATTTCAATATGAGTTATTTCATCGCACTTCGTTATTGCTGCCACACCCCACCTACAAATAGCCTTTTTTTTTTTGCTTTGAATCTAGGAGCCAGCTCTGAAGGGCATTGATAAGGCTGCACTGATGAGGCTGAAATGATAATGCAGCATTGATATGCTGCACTGATGGGCGCTGATATGCTGCACTGATGGGCGCTGATATGCTGCACTGATGGGAGCTGATATGCTCCACTGATGGGCACTGATATGCTGCACTGATGGGCACTGATATGCTGCACTGATGGGCGCTGATATGCTGCACTGATTGGAGCTGATATGCTGCACTGATGGGAGCTGATATGCTGCACTGATGGGAGCTGATATGCTGCACTGATGGGCGCTGATATACTGCACTGATGGGAGCTGATATGCTGCACTGATGGGCACTGATACGCTGCACTGATGGGCACTGATAAGCTGGCACTGATGGGACACTGATTGGCACTAATGAGGCTGCACTGATAATCATGATGTCAATAGACGCTCTTCCAGAACTGGATGACTACACTTTAGCTATCTTTCAGCTATAGTTCGGTCGGCAAATGGGAGGTGGATGCGGATGGCAAACAAAAGCCCAGGCGCCAGGTCAACTAGAAATTGCATCCTGGCGCCTGGGCTTTTGTCAGCCATCCACATCCACCTCCCACTTGCCGAGTGCACTATAGCTCGATTTGTCGAACCTGGTCTTAATAAATTAGGTTCCAGTCCTTTAACAGCTAGGCACAAACACATTTTTATTATTCATGACAAGTTCTCTTTTTTCAGTTTGGGCAATTAATAGCAAGGCTTACCCTACTCATTAAAGTATGGTCATAGCATAAGACTAGTCGACCCCTTCCCCCTTTGCCCCCCCCCCCCCCCATCATTTACAAACCAATAACTAAAAGTAACAACCAAAGTATGACCGCAAAAGTGCGCCTGCAGACACACGAAGGGTTAAAAGGACACGGAACACTTTCAGCTATCAGTCCGAGAGCTTGACAGGCTGCTTAAAGTTTCTGTACAGATCCTACTACTGCACAGAGAGCAGCTTCTGAGGCTCATGCTGTGCTATTTTCTGCACATGACATTATCAGTCAATTACCAGCTGACTGATGATGTGAAGAGCAAAGAGAGCAAAAGCCCGGGCTTTAACAATCCCTTTCCACTGTGCAGTAAATGAGAGGGTAGAACGCTCAGTTATAACTAGGAAAGTCAGCTGAGCTGGCTCTGAAGTCTAAGAACATGGATACAGAGAAGAGGCAAAGTGCTCATTTTCACAGCCTAAAGCAGTCCTGAGATGCTCTGAACACCACATAATAGGCAAAATACATGAGGAGCAGGAGGGAGCTTAAAGGTACTAGAGTGCAGAGTTCTAAGAAAAATGACTAAAGAAGATTTTTTTTTTTTTTATTCCCGCTGAAATAAATTTTCATACTACAAGAACGATTCCCGCTAACGTAGAAGGTTTACTAGAACTGAACTGAGAAGAAAAGCGTGTGATCTGCCAATAACTGACACCTGCACACATTGAGGCGGGGGGCTCTTAACCCTTTTTATTATCAATACAGACCCCCCAAATGATTGCTCAATATATTTCCATACTCTATTCACTAGATTGACAAATTCATCCTCATCATTACCAGTGCCAATAGGTAATGTTACATCAATAGCAAAGGAGTGCCTACCTAACCACTTGCCTACCGGGCACTTTCACCCCCTTCCTGCCCAGGCCAATTTTCAGCTTTCAGCGGTGTCACACTTTGTATGACAATTGCGCAGTCATGCAACACTGTACCCAAACTAAATTGTTATCATTTTTTTAACACAAATAGAACCTTTCTTTTGGTGGTATTTAATCAAAACTGGGTTTTTAATTTTTTTTTGCAAAATAAACAAATAAAACTTTAAATTTAGAAAAAGAAAAAATTTTTCATAGTTTGTTATAACATTTTGCAAATAGGTCATTGTTCTCCTTCACCCATGTGTGCTGATGAGGCTGAACTGATAGGCACTAATAGGCTGCACTGATGAGGCTGTACTGATAGGCACTGATGAGGCTGTACTGATAGGCACTAATAGGCTGCACTGATGAGGCTGTACTGATCGGCACTAATAGGCTGCACTGATGAGGCTGTACTGATCGGCACTAATAGGCTGCACTGATGAGGCTGTACTGATCGGCACTAATAGGCTGCACTGATGAGGCTGTACTGATAGGTACTGATGAGGCTGAACTGATAGGCACTAATAGGCTGCACTGATTAGGCTGTACTGATAGGCACTAATAGGCTGTATTGATGAGGCTGTAATGATAGGCACTAATAGGTTGCACTGATAGGTACTGATGAGGCTGAACTGATAGGCACTAATAGGCTGCACTGATGAGGCTGTACTGATAGGCACTAATAGGCTGCACTGATGAGGCTGTACTGATAGGCACTAATAGGCTGCACTGATGAGGCTGTACTGATAGGCACTAATAGGCTGCACTGATGAGGCTGTACTGATAGGTACTGATGAGGCTGAACTGATAGGCACTAAAAGGCTGCACTGATTAGGCTGTACTGATAGGCACTAATAGGCTGTATTGATGAGGATGTAATGATAGGCACTAATAGGTTGCACTGATAGGTACTGATGAGGCTGAACTGATAGGCACTAATAGGCTGCACTGATAGGCACTAATATGCTGTATTGATGAGGCTGCACTGATAGGCACTAATAGGCTGCACTGATGGGCACTGATGAGGCTGTACTGATAGGCACTAATAGGCTGCACTGATGAGGCTGTACTGATAGGCGGCATTGATGAGCACTGGTAGGGGACACTGATGGGCACTGATTGACAAGACTGGTGGGCACTGATTGACAGCACTGGCGGGCACTGTTGGGACTGCACTGATAATCAGAACACTGATGATCAGTGTAGATGTCCCTTTTAGAAAAGCCTGTTGTTGGCTCTCTTCTCCTCTCCTCATGCTGTCAGCATGAAGAAATGAGTTGAGCTGTGAGTGCCCGGTTTCTGTTGACATTGGTGATCAGCTGTGATTGGACAGGCAAAATACATGAGGAGCATGTGATTGGACACAGCTGATCACATTGTAAAGAGCCGTTGATTGGCTCTTTATCTCAATATGTGATTAGCAGTGTTCTAAGGACATTTCGATCACAGAGCATGCCGCCTGAGCCCTGCAGCTCTTTACCTCAATATGTGATTAGCAGTGTCGTCCAGACATTTCAAACACAGGGCATGCCACCCGCGCCCTGCAGCGGGCACGCAGCGAACACGATCACCGGATGCCTAAATAGGAGTTAAAGAAGTTAAAGTGGTATTAAACCCAAAACCAAAAATGTAATATACTGCAGCTTACCAATCATTAGATGTGGTGGCTGCAATGTTTTTTTGAAGGCTTTATTTCCCTCTGTTTTTTACCTGGTAACCTGCCCAGTAACACTCCTCCTGCATTAGAGTGGCTCTACTATAGAGGAAGGAGCACAGGGGGCATATTTCAACAGCAGCAGCAGCATTGGCGAGGGGAGTGTTAGATGTACTAGGAGATTTAGATACACTAAACAAATACATTTCAAACTCCAGCTAATATTTTATAAGCAGTTACAGCAAACAGTTTTTTTCCCCTTTGGGATACAGGTTTTGCATTAATAAATAAAAGCTGATCATTCTAAGTACACCTATTTGGCCCCTTTCACACTATCCGTCCGTCGTACGGATTCCGTTTTCTCAGCGGGGGATCGAGCCGCCGATTCCCCCGCTGAGCAGCAGGATGACAGCTGTGTCTCCGCGCTGTGTGCGGAGACACAGCTGTCAGTTCCCCATGCATCTCTATGGGGTTAATTGGATGGGAACGGACCGTCAGTCCGTTCTCATCCGATCCGCTGGACGGATGGAAAATAGGGTTTTCATCCGTCCAGATTTGACGGATCGGATCGGATGTCAGCGGACATGTCTCCGCTGACATCCGATTCCCCATAGAGATGCATGGGGGGACCGTTCAGATCCGCCAAAAAAACGGACAGGCGGATCTGAACGGTCTGCCTGTGTGAAAGGGGCCTTTGTGTTAAATGGTTTGTCTCATCTCCATAACTGGTAAATTTGCAAGAGGGATAGTTCTTTTTAAAAACAGACTTACTGGCTGGATAACCAGATGAAAATAGAAGAAAGCCAAGGAAAAAAAAAACTAATCCAAGGATTGGTAAATTGCAATATAAAAAATGTTTGCTTTTGGGTTTAATACTGCTGTAAATCTGTGCAGATATAAACATTTGGATATCATAAAAAAAGACGATGTTTGTGATGTAGCTCAGGGCAGAGCTGTGGATGGTTTTGCATGTTGCTGTTAATATTTTGAATTTTATTTTTTGGACGTTTGGAAGCCAGTGGAGAGATTGGCAGATTGGGGTGGTGGACACTGAATGGTAAAGTGGATGAATCTGGCAGCATTCATGATAGACTGAAAAAGAGATGGGAAGAAGTAGGCCAAATGAGGAGGAAGTTGCAGTAGCTGAGCGGTAACAAGGGAATGAAGTAGTAGCTTGGTGGTGTCATTGGTCAACAAGGGGTACATTTTGGAAATGTTATAGAGGTGAAGCCGGCAGGATTTGCATAGTGATTGGATGAGGGGCTAAAAAGAGAGGTCAGAGTCACAATAAAAAAGTCTGAAGGGGCATGGGGGGGGGGGGGATTATGAGCCTAGTTTTAGAAATAAAGGGTTCTAGGAGGTGGTGTGACACACATACGAATATGTCACATAGTAAATGTGACGTGCAGTGAGACTGAAAAAAGAAACTGTGGAATACAGACTTAAATTTGATGTTCATCAGCACAGAAAAGTATTGAAAGCCATAGGAAGTCTTAAGCTGGCAAAGGAGGAGGTGTAGATAAAACTGAAGGGGTCCAAGGACAGAGAAGGGGATCTCTGTAAAAAAGGAAGAGAAGAAGAAGTGATAAAGTCCAAGGAAGAAAAGAGGAGGAAATAAATTTGCAGGTGACACTGAAGGAGCACTTAGAGAGGTAAATCAAGAATCAAGAGAGAGCAGATTAAGAGGGCAAAAGAATGGAGTTTTCTGAGATGAAGGGGGCGAAAAGAAAAGACTTGGGTGGTGAGGCGTCACGTGACTGCGGGTAAAGGTAAAAATGAGCATTTAGTGGGGTTATTTTTTTGTTCCAGTGATCATATAGGGGGGAAGGGGGGGGGGGTGGCTGGAGAGAGAAGTGGACAGAGAGTGACATTGATCAAAGAGTGGGGCTTTAAAGAACTTGTACACTTCACTTCCTTCTGTGGGGTGGCTCTGCTGCCTTGTTGGGTCTCCCTGGAGCTACCCCGGCATGTGCACTCCTGACAGGGATGGCTGTTCCACATAGGCATCACAGAGAAACTACTCAGTAACAGGACTCTGTTACCCCCACCATCTGTAGACTGACCGCTTTTTTTAGCTCCTGTATCCTTCTGCTTGATCATCAAAACAGGAACACAAAGGATCATGGGACATATAGTCCTGGGCTCAGGTGTTCCTTCTGCGTACTCCATGATCTAAAATTCAGGAAAATTATGCAAGAGAGACACAGGGGCAGTCACATCTGAGAAAATAAAGGCATAGTGGAGATACCCTAGCATATGTAAAGTGAAATTTCACATTTTGATGGTGGTTCATACTACTTTCAGTCCTGTAACTTTGACACTGGCTACTGTTAGATTATCTAACTTAGTAGAAAAGCTTAGAATGCATCTAAAAGTTAGCAAACAAACGAAAAGCTTCGTGATTGCAGACATCACCTAGTGACTACAGTTCCCACTAAACTATCTGAAGATGGCTCCAGCATATCCCAAAATTCACATGAAAGCTCAGTTTTTCGATTGCATTCAGTGAATGCCACAGTGCAGTGTAACCACCTCTCAAAAGTTTACCTAGGAATCTGCATTGATTGGTGGGATGTGGTAACAGAGCTTAACTTTCTGCAGAAAGGTCCATAAGCTCCATGCACAGATCAGAAAGTTCCTGAACAGCCTCACTTACAACAGCAAGAAGGATCTGAAAGCAGTAGGTGGTGCTGCTTATTAACACGTGCATTTAGTTCATGAATATTTATCCTAAAATTGGTTAATTTTAAAAAGGAGGGGGATCTAAAGTAAAAAAGCACCTTTTTTGATGCACTACTGATTGGATAAGATGGATGGGCAAAAAGTTTGTGCATGGCCGAAAAAAGAATCCTAAATAAGCTTGTTGGACATTCCATTCCAAAACCACAAACATTAATATGAATTTGCCCCGCACACCTTTTACAACTATGTTTTCATTGCTCTGGGAAGGTTCTTCACAAGGTTTTAGAGGGTGTCTTTGGGAATTTGAGCCCATTCAGCCAAAAAAGCAAAGGTAATATAGAAAAGCGGTCACCAACAGTGGTGGTCCCCAGGGGTTCTGCCACAAATCAACATTGTGCTGTATGTGTACTGCCCAAAGTTATTTCCAGTGTTGTTCTCAATGTGTGCTGACAGTCAGTATTGTCAGCGTGCATTGATACCCAATGCCTCCTCTGTAGTTCCAGCTCCTGTGAACTTAGAGGGAGGTGCCGGGAGTAGTGCAGAAAGCCAGAGGTGAAGAAGGAGGGGTCTTCCAATGGCAGCGCTGATTACAGACTGTGGGAGGGAGCCTGTAGCCTGAGCATATGGCTGGATAAGGAAGTGAGATCCAATGATGAGTCTGTGTAAGGCATCAGTGTGATGTGGGGGGGGGGGGGGGGGGTCAGAGAACCAGAGCCTTGTGTGTATAGGTCATGCAAAATTCATCTTAGTGGTCCGCGGCATTCAAAATTGTAAGTTTAGTGGTCCGTGAGACCTGAAAGGTTGGCGACCACTGATATAGAAGACCTGGTTTGTAATTAACATTCCAATGTATCCTAGAGGTGTTCAGTAGGGTTGAGGTCAGGGCTCTGTGCAGAACATTAAGAGTTTCTTCTCACCAAACTCATCATACTATATCTTCATTGAGCTGGCTTTGGGCACCCAAACTGAATATTTTCGAGGAAAATATTGGAAAATCGTTAAAATGGTTTTAATTTGATAGTGATTGGTGAAATCCTTAATTTGGAAAAATCTTCTTGGAGAAGAATGGCCAAATTATACTAATCCAAAATTACGATCAAGCTAAATTCTAACACACATGGCCAGCACAAGAGTAGCTAAACTCTAACAACACTGAACTTGCTTCTATAAGCCTGTCACATGGGGGGAAAAAATCATTTATCTATCACACTTTTTTTTGGTGATTAAGCAAAGCATCATTTTGCTGCCACTAAAACGATATGTAATTTGCTCCTAATTTGAATGAATTTTCATATATTTCGGGGCTTGCATACACTACAATGTTTAATTTATGAGACTAACCCTTCCAGACGGTACCTTTATTGTGAAAGATAGTAATTAATGTCCCAATTCACTTGGTTAATGCTCTTATGCGTACACTGCAGGGAAGTTGAAGGTAAGAAACAGTTTACAGTCGCTATTAGGTTTAATTATGCTTAATGACAGTTTGAGCCTGTGTTCAGAAACGGCGTGTAGTCATTGCGCTCCGAGCCGCACGTTCCCAGACTCCTCATTCTCTAGCCTTGATGGTGCCACTGTGTCCCATCTTAGCGTTTGTTTCACTCTACAAAGCCATTGCTGGAAGGCAGCACTAATGAGACACCTGTTTCCGTGGAGATGTGAGGAGCGTGTAGGTCCATGTCTGCCGAAAAGTAACAGGTCGGCGATGTAAACGATTAACCCTTCACAATCCTTTGGTACTCAGGGCTGTGCAATACTTTAATGCAATAAAGCCCAGACTGGCTGTCAAGCAATGCTAGAAAAACACCAGAAGGCTTGTATTAAGCCCAAGCTGGCTGTGCAGCATCTATGGCAAACACCAGCTACCGTCTATGGCTGTTTACCATCGATGGCAAACACCATCTAGCACAGGGGTGCTCAACCTTTTGAAGAGCACAGGCCACTTAAGGGATCTGGTCATGTAGAATAACATATTGAAGATTGTAAACAACAATCAGGATCATAATTGTCCATGGGACCAATCCCCGTTGGATGTTTACCCACTTTAATCACATTTTTATTAACCATATCACCACCAGTAACCCACTCTCATGCTCAGGTGTGACCATCCAAAAAAGCTCCAAACCAGTGTTGCAGCCTTGACTATATCAGGGTCTTTGCAGCCATCCCTTGAATTGCCAATCTGTGGCCAATCAAAATGAAAAACAACAGACCAGGGAAGAGCATGCCCTTGTAATGCATTAAACTTCTTTATCACGTAAAGATAAAATGACACATAATGCACTCATGTTCCTGAATGACACCAAGCTCATTACACAACTGTGAGAATCCACCTTCAGAACCCCTGTATGGATGCCACTAGATGTAATCCACTTGGCTAAAGGCTCCTCACCCATGTCTGTGTGTTAGGAAAAAAGAGAAGAGCAGGGAGTCGGCCGCAAAAGTAGCTTGCGTATGACATTCGCTGAGATTATGGAGGACCGGCAATCATTCAGTAGAGTGGCATGCAACCGAAGAAGCCTGTGCAGGTTGCTATAGGTTTGAGGTTGCGGGCCACATCAGATGGCTCTGTGGAACATGGGTTGAAAATGCCTGATCTAGCATCTATGGCTGTCTAGCATCTATGGCAAACACCAGCTAGCAACTTTGACTGTCTAGCAGCCATGTCAAATGCCAGCTAGCATCTATGGCAAACGCCAGGTAGCAACTATGGTTGTGTAGCATCTATGGCCTGATGTACCTGAAAGTATATTTTGGACAATTGGAGATGTTTGTCTGAAACAACCTTCATTTAAAGTATGGCTTAACTCAATACTGATAATTTGGTTATGTATAGTGAGCTAGATAGGGGGAGACCATGGTGTACCTGGATTTTGCAAAGGTGTTTGATACAGTTCCCCACAAGTGCTTAATTTATAAAATAAGGTCTGCAGGCATCGACCGCAAGGTTTGCTATTGAATACGGAACTGGCTAAAAGGGTGTGTCCAAAGGGTGGTAATAAATAGCACATACTCAGACTGGTCTGGGGTGGTAAGTGGGGTCCCCCAAGGCTCAGTCCTTGGACCAACCTTGTTCAATTTATTCATAAACAGCATTGAGGACGGGATCAGTAGTTCTATATCAGTTTTTGCAGATGACACAAAATTGGGCAGGGCAATAACTGCACAGCATGAAGCAGATATCCTACAGAATGACCTGGACAAAATAACAGAGTGGGCAACGACATGGCAAATGAGGTTTAATGTGGAGAAGTGTAAGGTTTTGCACTTGGGGACTAAAAACATAAAAGCACAATACACTTTAGGGGGGAACCTTTGGGGGAATCAAAAATGGAGAAAGATCTGGGAGTCTAGGTAGAGGATAGACTAAGCAATAGCATGCAATATCAAGCAGCAGCTGCCAAAGCCGGCAGAATATTAGCATGCATAAAGAAAGGGATGTATTCCAGAGATAAAACTATAATCCTACCACTTTATAAAACTCTTGCCGACCGCATCTGCAGTATTCTATCCAGTTCTGGTCGCCAGTCCTCAGGAGGGATGTGTTGGAGCTGGAGAGAGTCCAGAGAAGGGCAACTAAACTGATTAGGGGATTGGAGGACCTTAATTATGAAGAGCGTCGGCAATCGCTTGATTTATTCTCCCTGGAGAAGAGACGCCTGAGAGGGGACCGTCGGCTCTAAACCACGGTACTGGGATGGTGCCTCTAGCTAGAGGCATCATCCCGGTATTACACCCCAAAGTCTGCCGACGTAAATATACGTCACTTTGCGGTAAGTGCTTAATTTATTCTCCCTGGAGCAGAGACGCCTGAGAGGGGACATGATAGCAATTTATAAATACCTCAATGGTGATCTCAGCATAGAAAAAAAAAGCTATTCAGTCGAAAGGATTGCATGAGGACTCGAGGGCATACAATGCAATTAGAGGAGAAGCGTTTTAACCTCAGGCAACGCAGGGGGTTGTTTACTGTTAGGGCTACAAGATTGTGGAATTCTCTACCGCAAGATGTGGTTTCTGCGGGAAGTATGGTGGCTTTCAAAAGACTCTTAGACGACATCTCAAGGATCAGAACATTCAGCGGTATGAGAGATGATTACGGTCATACACACCAACACAGGTTGAACTGGATGGACTATTGTCTTTATTCAACCTCAACTACTATGTAACTATGTATAGAGTCTGTTTTTACATATTTATTTTTTAATATGGGGCTAAAGGTTAGAACCTCTGACAGGTTTTTACAAATGGTAAATACATTTAAGTGTAAAAGTCAGGTTGATGAAAAGGCCAGGTGGCTTGCTTTATCCAAAACCGTGTATTAAGAGTGTCTAAACTTCTTTAATTCAATATGTAGAAAGAAGTCCTCTTTAATGGCAACACTAGGTGGGCAGCTCTCAGGCAGCAGAAGCTGTGAACTCAAGAGTAGAAATTGCTTTCCAAAAGAGTGCCCTAGAGATACATGAGGAACGTAGGCGATTCAAAATGTCAACCAGTATCAAACATTCACACATCAGTCTTGAGTGGACTGACCCTTTAATGCAACAGGAAAATTTGTAAGCCTCAAAACCCCTTTATAAAAACAGAGCCAGAACATATGACCAGAAAAAGTCATTGGATGATCTTTAGGTGTCTCTAAACAAAAAGATACCCATACAGTTTCAAATAAGGGATCAAAAAAGATCTTTCATTGGGTGTCAACCAGTAATGATATCCTGATATCTTTTTACAATGGTACTGAGGCCGACATGTTCTCTCCGTCAGTAAAACACTTTAAAACCGCTACGCTGTGTCCTTTCCACTGCGTACAAGTGCTTTACACAGCATCAATCAGCTTCCTGATCTTTTATATAAAGCCACTCATCTATTCTCCAACCTAATGGCCAACTATGTGTTTTATCTGCCACTTTACAAGAAATGCTATGGGCAGAAAGAGGCAGGAGCTGCTGTTCTCTCAGCGCCTACTCTTGGAAAATGATGGACATTTTCTATTAAAGTGAACCTGTTAGGCCAACATGTAAAAGCAGACATTACTGGAAAAGGTACAGGTACCTGCACTGTTCCATTACACTTGGCAGGAACTTTGATCACGAGCCCTTAAGACATGACCTTTTCTCCACATCAAGATTAAAACCTATCTCTATGAAAAAAAGACGCCCCTACCCTCACCTAAAGCCCACAGCATCTACTAAGAAAAAAAAAAAAGATATATACATTAATTCTACCAGTTTTCTGGCCAGTTTGGTGACATCACTAATCCTTCACTTCTGTTGCAGCAGCGGGAGTGAGCATTAGCAGTCCTCACTGCAGCAAAGATAACATGCAAGCGTAGTTTTGTGCAGAAATACTGTGAGTCCAGGCTGGCCTGATGACACACGTTCAACCAGGGCCGGGACAAGGGGTGGGGCAGGAGGGACGGCTGGCCTGGGCGCAATGCTTTATTGCAGGGATGGGGCCATCTGTGGCAGTTGCTTTTGTTACAAGGCTGACAGGAGTACTGACAATGACATCACTGCTAACCCCAACCCTAAGGGAAGGGGGGGGGGTTGCAATTTGGCATCTTTGCCCTGAGCGCTGGATGACCTTGTCCTGGCACTTCCTTCAACGAGTGTGTCCATGACAGCCTGGCCTTCAAGAAAATGAGTTGAAGAGCAGTGGCCTTCATTGAACCAAGAATAGGAGCATAGTTTAGCGGCAGAGGACTGCAGGAGGACAGTGTTTGACTGTTATTTTGCAGCTAAAGTTGCTTTTTAGCCTTTATTAAGCTATTATTTATTTTTCACTGGCAATCTATTATAAGTGAACTTGTTCTCTGTGTGCAACACAAAGCAACAGGTTAATTTTATTGCACCTTCCAGTTACACCAGAAAGTAAGGCCACATGCACAGCACTTACAGATATGCCAGCAGGTGACTTGCTGCCTTACTTCCTACGTGGCAGCGCTGGTTTTCATTGACTGACCAATATGCCACAAGTGAGGGATGGGGAAACAAAAGGAAAGTGATGATAAGTAACTGGAGGGGCTGACATTCAAGTTACTTTTCCAAAGAACAAGTTAAAGTGGTTCTAAAGCCTAAAAGTTTTTCACCTTAATCCATTCTATGCATTAAGGTGAAAAACCTTCTGTGCTGCAGCTCCCCCCCCCCAGACCCCCCCTTTTTCTTACCTGAGCCCGATCCAATTCAGCGATGTGCATGAGTGCAGTGGCTCCAGCTGCTGTCTCTCTCCTCATTGGACAGATTGATAGCAGTAGGAGCCATTGCTGCAATTTGCCAAATTGGCTTCCACTGCTGTCAATCAAATCCTGTAACACATGAGCATGGGCTCGAGTCCCACTGTCTGTGTCAATGGACGCAGCTGCGGGACCTGAGAGGGAGCCTGTGCGGGTGCCCCCAGGGAAAGCGGCTTTCTTTGGGGGCACCCCGATGAAAAAGAGGGGCCTGGAGCGCCATCAGGGGACCCCAGAAAAGGAAGATCGGGGCTGCTCTGTGCAAAACGAGTGCATAGGGCAGTTAAGTATAGGCATGTTTGTTATTTATATAAAAAAAAATTAAGGTGTACAACCCCTTTAACATTAACCACTTCAGCTCCGGAAGGTTTTACCCCCTTAATGACCAGGCCATTTTTTGCGATTCGGCACTGCGTTTAACTAACAAATTGCGCGGTCATGAGACGCTGTACCCATATACAATTGATGTCCTTTTTTTCCACAAATAGAGCTTTCTTCTGGTGGTATTTGATCACCTCTGCGGTTTTTAAATTTTGCGCTATAAACAAAAAAAAATCGGATTTTTGTAAGATCTTACCGTAAAATCCTTTTCTCTTAAGCTCATTGACAGACGTAGTCTTCTTGATTCTCAAGAGCTGGGTTATGTTGTCTCCGCAGGAGTAGGACTAGGCAGAAAGACAAAACGTTCTGGCTCCACCTTAGGGGCAGTCCCTGAGGGTATATCCTCCCTCTCTCTGCTACAGGGAATCAGTTCTGTTCTAAAGCAGTAACAGAGAATTTAACCCAACCCAACTCAATGATAGAGGGGTGGGTACTACGTCTGTCAATGAGCTTAAGAGAAAAGGATTTTACGGTAAGATCTTACAAAAATCCGATTTTCTCTATCGCTCATTGACAGACGTAGTCTTCTTGATTCTCAAGAGCTGGGACATCCAGAAGCAGTGCCACAAATGAGGGGTGGGATTGACAAAAATCAAAATCCAATCTAGAAGGCCCAACCGGTGCCAAACTAGAAGTTTTAAAGGCTCATTATAAACAAAGAATGAGACTCAAAAGAAAAATTTCCAACGGAAAAAAACCCTCGAGGCAGACCACTGGTCTCCTCAAATGGCGGCCTGCAAAACCTTGCGGCCAAACACGGCATCAGATGATGCCATTACATCAACTTTATAATGTTTTGTAAAGGTATGCACCGACGACCAGGTAGCCGCCTTGCACACCTGGACCACTGACGCCTGATGGCGAAAGGCCCATGACGCACTAAGCGCCCGAGTGGAGTGCGCCTTAACAGGGAACGGGGGCTCCCGACTCTTAATAGAATAAGCCTGTACCACCGTCTGTCTGATCCATTTGGAAATGGTCGCGGCAGATGCAGGCAACCCCTTTTTGGGTCCATCCGTCCTTACTCCTGACTAGACAGAAAAAAACTGATTCCCTGTAGCAGAGAGAGGGAGGATATACCCTCAGGGACTGCCCCTAAGGTGGAGCCAGAACGTTTTGTCTTTCTGCCTAGTCCTACTCCTGCGGAGACAACATAACCCAGCTCTTGAGAATCAAGAAGACTACGTCTGTCAATGAGCGATAGAGAAATAGTGACAATTAAAAAGAGCGACAATTTTGAAAAAACACCATTTGTTACTTTCTGCTATAAAACATTCCCAATAAAAATTTTAAAAAATTAAATTTTTTATCAGTTTAGGCCAATTTGTATTCTGCTTCATATTCTTGGTAAAAAAAAACCCAAAAAGCGTATATTAATTGGCTTGCGCAAAAGTTATAGCGTTTACAAACTATGGGATAGATTTTCACAATTTTTTTTGTTTTTATTCGTAATGGTGGCGTTCAGTGATTTTTAGCAGGATTGCGACGGACAAATCTGACATGGGAAGTGACACCATTACAGTGATCAGTGCTAATATGCACTGTTACTGTATAAATGACACTGGCAGGGAAGAGGTAATACTGGTGGTGATCAAGGGGTTAAGTGTGAGCCTAATTGTGCTTACTAACTGTGGGGGGGGGGGGGGGCTCTGTGAAAGGCAAACAGAGATCAGTGTTTCAGCTTAGCTGAGACACACAATCTCACTGTGCCTGTCTGACAGGAGAGCCACCTGCTTTGTTTACATAGCCATGCGGCTCTCCTGTCAGTTTCCCTAAACAAAACTGGCTGGATGCCGCATTCTGCCTAAGCCCTTATCACTGCCCCCAGTAAGGAGGTGGGGTGCACATTGCCCCAGAGTGTCTATGCAAATACTCACTTTCAGAATGTCAGCATCTGTACAGGAAATTCTGTAGAATTCAGCAACATTTACAGAAGTTGATTTCTTAGAATACAGTTATGATCTAGCCCAGGGTTTATCAACAAGAGTTTAGAGGAACCCCAGGGTTCTTCCAGAGGTTGCTATGGGTTCCTTGAGCAACAAGTAATACTAATTTCTGCCTCTCAGATAAGTTACTACTGACACCAATAATCTTTTTTTTAACTATCTGTATGGGGCTAATTCTTCCCAATGACAAGCGTAAGGAACATTCTTCTCACTGACCTTTCCACTAATGTATCATGAGTAGTGCATATAGTAATTTTATTGCAGTTTTTTGCGGTTCCCTGAGACTGGAAAGTTATTTCAAGGGTTCCTCTGTTGAAAAGGTTGATAAAGGCTGATCCAGCCCTACGTAACCTGTTAACTGGTCTTTAGTTCTTCTTGCAATTTATAGTGCCAATACAGGTCCACTTTAAAGAGACACTTGGGGGGGGGGTAGAGATTTACTAAAACTGGAGCACACAGAATGTGGTGCAGCTGTGCATAGCAACCAATCAGCTTCTAGGTTTTTTGTTAATTCCTAATTGAAGAAGCTCAAGTTAGAAGCTGATTGGTTTCTTTGCACCAGATTATGCATTCAGTTTTAGTAAATCCCCCGTGCTGTCACCTTGCCCATTCAGTGCCAAGTGAAAGGCTCCACTCGAAACCTGAGCGTATTGTTTTCAGGCGTGCATTTGGGCGTTTTTCAGGCGTTTTTTCAGGGTTTTTCCCAGGCATTTTTCAGGCGTTTTTTCTGGCTTTTTTGCAGGTGTTTGGAGGCAGGCATTGACATCTATTAAAAACACTTGCAATCTGCCAAAAAAGAAGCTCATGTACTTTTTTGAGCTTCAGGCGACAAAATGCTCAGATGTGAATAGGGGCCATTGAAATGAATAGGATTTTGCTTGTTGGACGTTTCGAGACTTTAGTGATGAGCATTTTACGAGCTGAAAGGTGTGAACAGGGCCAAAGTGTTTCTGCAAAAGGCTCCCCTGAACTGCTTACATTCACCTTGCTATCTTCACTCCTTCCTCCACTACTTGGTGCTTCTGGGCATGTGACCGGCTCACTTGTGACAGTGCTTGGGCCTAAAAGCCAATCTCTAGGTCCAAGAACTATCACATGGCCAAAGTCATGACTTTTCTGCTCTTCTGGGTCACCAACAATGCTGATTTAGGGCTGGCTACAGAAGAAGGGAGCAGTGAGGAAGTACAGGCAAGGTAAGTATAAAAAGATCAGGCCGGGGTTGGAGGTTCCTTTTGCAGAGACACTGTCACATTGGTCTGCATTGGCAAGGTGACTGTGCGTCTATAAGAAAAAGTAAACTTTCTGTTTCTTATTAGCTTTTAATTTCCATGCTTGATCTCATGTATTGCTCTCATATGTAACGGTCTTGTGACCTTCACTTCCGTTTCATGACTTTTGTTATGCATTTGTAGCCTATGTTTACTGTTCCTTTGCTGCCCCTTATGCAATCTAATGTGACCATTTGCTGTTGTATTATCTTTGTATATCTCAATAAAAATCTATTGAATGAAGAAAAAGTAAACTGTAAAAGAACAAGTGACTCCAGTCATTGCAATTCAATTTTGAATCACAAAGATAGCATAGTGCACAGGTGTCAAACACAAGGCCCGCGGGCCGAATGCGGCCTCCCATGCCATTTCATGTGGCCCTCGCACCTCTCCTGCAGCTGCAGGACCCCCCTTGTCTCTGCCTCCACATTGTCTCAGTAGTCGGCAGCAGAGGGAACAGAACTCCTTTGCCAGATCCAGCGTCTCTGTGCAGCTGCAGAAAGGTTGGTCTTACTCACCCCATCACAGTAGTCTGCAGCAGAGAGGAGGGCAAAACTCCTCCTACAGATCCTGCACCTTTCTGTGCAGCCGCAACACCACCTTTTCTCTGCCTCCCCTGGTCTCAGCATTCAACAGACTCTGGAAGCTGACTCCATCCCTCCTCTGGTCCTCCTTCAGACCCTGTATTTTCTTCCTCCCAGATCCTTCCTGGCAGCAGTACAAGGTAAGGGGGGTGCATTGTGATGAAAGGAAGGGTGGGTGACTATTGACTTCTGATGGTGGGGGGACTCTTGACATCTCGTGTAAGGGGGCGTGGGGTGCTCTGAACATCTAATCTTACAGATATAACCAGCCCTTTGAGGGCAACCATAATGCTGATGTGGCCTGAGATGAAATTTAGCTCGACACCCCTGATAGTGTATATGCCAATGTAGGCAATCTACAAAAAAAAAAAAAAAAAATCACTATTAAAATAATGACAGCTGGGTCTGCTTTACTTTCTAAGTACATAAAGTTATCTTTCTTGGTGCCAATTGTGACCACAATAACCAGTCCGCTGATCCTGATCTGCATGCTGGTCTCCAACAGGTCTATTCGAAACCCTTTTTGCCAACATCATCTCACTTGCACCGTAGGTAGAATCAATGGGATGGGACGTGCCTGCTGGTGGGAGTGCCAACGCACATTTCAGGGCTGGAGAGCGGAGGACTGAACCGCAACCGGAAATGGAGAAAGTGAAGAGAAGGGCAACTAAACTGATAAGAGGCATGGAGGAACTCAGCTATGAGGAAAGATTAGAGGAGCTGAATGTATTCTCTGTTGAGAAGAGAGGATTAGGGAGGATCTGATCACCATCTATACCAGTAATGGCGAACCGATGGCACGCGTGCCACAGCTAGCACGCAGAGCCCTCTCTGTGGGCATGCGAGAGCCGCCGCCACTGCCCACACTATGACAAGGGGAGAAGTCAGCGTGGGCTGTCAGTTTATTTCACCCGCTTCTTCTCTCAAGCAGCACGGGACAGGGACAGAGTGGCACTTGGAGGGATCCCCATTGGCTGAAGCCAGGGACCAATAAAGAGCCAGGAGAAGTGCACCATGGGACATGTAGTCCCCGAAAACTATGGCTCCATTTTAATCAATTAAAGAAAAACTACAACCCCAGCATGCCCTGAGAAAAAAAAGAGAAGGGATAGCCTGGAGCCCAGGAAAAAAAGGGCTGAGGGAGAGCAAGGGTGAGAGGAGTGTGGAGATAAGAGTGAGAGGAGGCTGAGGTGGTTCAGGAGGGAGAGAGAGCCCAAGCCACAACAGCCCCTGGAGTTGATCTAGCCAGAGAGGAGCAAGAGGACGGTGATGAGAGGACATGATCAAGAGTGAGGAGGGTGATCAAAGGCACCAACAAAAGGAGAAGCTGCTGCCAGGCACACCGACACTGGACGCCGGAGCTAGGTGTGTGCTGAATTAGCTACAATCTCTCTTGGAGTGTGTGATCCTTACCTGGGTGACTGGGTGTGTGCAGTTTAAGTGTCAGTTCACACTAAGGCGATCCGACTTTGGGGGCAACCTGTGAAGTCGCGTGCACCGCGACTTCGGCGCGACTTGCACAGACTTCACATAATTGAAGTCAATGCAAGTCGCTCTGATGTCGCCCCGAAGTAGTACGGGAACTATTTTCTAAGTCGGAGCGACTTGAGTCGCTCCTATTAGAACCGTTCCCGTAGCACTGAATGGACCGCGACTTGTCAGGCTGACAGGTCGCCTGACAGGTCGCGGTAGTGTGAACCGGGACTTAATGCAGTGTTGGCACTTTGGAAAAAAAAAACAAAGTTGGTTTTTGATGAAGTTTGGGCACTCAGGCTCAAAAAGGTTTGCCATCACTGATGTATACAGTATCTCACAAAAGTACATTGTAATTACATTTTGAATCACAAAGATAGCATTAAGATATATGCCAATGTAGGCAATCTACGAAAAAAAACAAAAAAACTATTAAAATAATGACAGCTGGAAAGTTGAAAAACAAAATCAAATTATGTGTTACATGGTCAGCTGTATCTATCACCTCCCACACTCAACATGCATGCACAGTAATGACTTTGAGCCCTGGAGCAAAAAAATGTAGAACTGGAAGGCCATACATATCCTGCTTCCAAGACAGGAAAGTGAACATTCTGATCTGAGAATGCAAACAGCCCACAATCATAAACATACTGTGTTTCCCCGCTACAAGCCAAAGAGTCAGAGGCTGCAACCAGGGTTCTGCCTTTCCTGTTGCTTTCTGGACCTGGTCTCTGTGCGGATGAAGGGGGGGGGGCACAGATTTTTAAAGTCAAAATCTATTTGCCTCCCCCACCCTGTCGTTGAAGGTTCTATTGCTTGTATTTTTAATTTTTTTTCTAGTGGATGGGCCTGCACACAGTAATGCTTATCCTACTCTGCAGTCCCGGGATCTTCCTTGGTGCCAATTGTGGTCACAATAACAAGTCCGCTGATCCTGATCTGCATGCTGGTCTCCAACAGGTCTATTTGAGACCCCTTTCGCCAACATCATCACACTGGCACTGTAGGTAGGATCAATGGGATGGGACGTGGCTGCTGGCGGGAGTGCCAACGCACATTTCAGAGCTGGAGAGCGGAGGACTGAACCACAACCGGAAATGGAGAAAGTGCAGAGAAGAGCAACCAAACTGATAAGAGGCATGGAGGAGCTCAGCTATGAGGAAAGATTAGAGGAACTGAGAAGATTAGGGGGGGGGGGGGGGATCTGATCACCATCTATACAGTATCTCACAAAAGTGAGTACACCCCTACATTTTTGTAAATATTTTATTCTATCTTTTCATGTGGCAACACTGAAGGATAGAAACTTTGTGCCACAGATCAGCTGTGGAGCTGATCGGTGTCTTACTGTTTACATGAGTTTTTTTTACCTTTTACTGCTGTAGGTCTGCTGGCACCTGTGGTTCCACAAGGCTGTGCTCTGCTCATGCAGCACTGACTTAGAAGCTATGGGTGTCGCCCGCTCCACCTGATGGTTTATATACCCTGCTACTTCCTGTCCAGCCTCCCATGTGTCTCCCTATTTAAATCCCACTCAGACCAGTTTCTGGTTGCTTGAGCAACACTTGTTCCTGAGCCCCTTCTGTGTTATTATTCCTACCTGACTTCTCGTGGACTGATCTCTCGTGTACAGACTCGGTTAGTTCTCCTGATTATGTTTGTTGGCTGCCTGCCCTGACCTTGGTTCGTTATCCGGCTCTCCTTTTGCTCCATCCATCCATCCGTGCCTGCACTGTCTCTTTGGGAACTCTCCTCGCGAGCAGGGTGAACCTGGGGGTTGTGAGGTTGTGACCTGGGGTCAGCACGCAGCTAAGTCCAAACTCCCATGAGGGGGTCCCTGGCAGAACACCGGCTGTCCCTTGGATTCCACACCCTGGGGGATCCCGTGTCACCTGCTAGCCTGTGGGCTCACATCCGTAGAACCGTGACACTTTGCTACAGTGTAAAGTAGTGAGTGTACAGCTTGTATAACAGTGTACATTTTCTGTCCCCTCAAAATAACTCAACACACAACCATTAATGTCTAAACCGCTGGCAACAAAAGTGAGTACACCCCTTAGTTAATCTGTCCAAATTGAGCCCAATTAGCCATTTTCTCTCCCCGGTGTCATGTGACTCTTTAGTGTTACAAGGTCTCAGGTGTGAATGGGGAGAAGGTGTGTTAAATTTGGTGTTGTTGCTCTCACTCTCTCACTCTCTCATACCGGTCACTGAAAGTTCAACATGGCAAAGAATTCTCTATGGATCTGAAAAAAGAATTGTTGCTCTACATAAAGATGGCCTAGACTATTATAGGATTGCCAAGACCCTGAAACTGAGATGCAGCACGGTGGCCAAGACCATACAGCGGTTTAACAGGACAGGTTACACTCAGAACAGGCCTCGTCATGGTCGACCAAATAAGTTGAGTGCACGTGCTCAGCGTCATATCCAGAGGTTGTTTTGGGGAAATAGACATATGAGTGCTGTCAGTATTGCTGCAGAGGTTGAAGGGGTGGGGGGTCAGCCTGTCAGTGCTCAGACCATACACTGCATCAAATTGGTCTGCATGGCTGTCGTCCCACAAGGAAGCCTCTTCTAAAGATGATGCACAAGAAAGCACGAAAACAGTTTGCTGAAGGCAAGCAGACTAAGAACATGGATTTCTAGAACCATGTCCTGTGGTCTGATGAGACCAAGATGAACGTATTTGGTTCCGATGGTGTCAAGCATGTGTGGTGGCAACCAGGTGAGGAGTACAAAGAAAAGTGTGTCTTCCTACAGTAATGCATGGTGGTGGGAGTGTCATGGTCTGAGGCTGCATGAGTGCTGCCGGCACTGGGGAGCTACAATTCATTGAGAGAACCGTGAATGCCAACATATACTGTAACATACTGAAACAGAGGATGATCCCCTCCCTTTGGAGACTGGGCCCCAGGGCAGTATTCAAACATAACCCCAAACACACCTCCAAGACGACCACTGCCTTGCTAAAGTAGCTGAAGGTAAAGGTGATGGACTGGCCTACTAAACTAAAGGATAATTTTGTCACAAACAATGAAAATGGCCAGGCCTCTTCATGTTTTTTTTGAATAGTTTAAGTTATAAATACATTTTAATAAAATATATTTTTGCAAAAAAAAGGAAAAATATTAAAAATGAGTGTTACTCTACTGTTGGATCAATGTACGTATTTGCCAGCACACCGTAGATCTTCAAAGGTGTTATCCAAAGTGAATTAATCACAGCAGAAGAGTGCAATGTTTCAGGGCCGCTCAGGGCACATGCCTGGAGAAGGGGTCCCGTGTGGCCCCGAAATGTTTCACTCTTCCGCTGTGATGTAATCACTTTCAATAAAACCTTTGGATGTTATTTGAAGATCCATGGTGGGCTGGCAAATATGTACATTGATCTGTGAAGTTTCCAGTTTCCAGCTGGCTGCTGCAGCAACACCCGCCATCCCTAGCAGAACATAAAGCCAAACTCTGAGCAAAACACCCACACTTTCCCCATCCCCCACCTCCTTCTAACTGATCACTCAAAAAAGAAAATATATTTATAAATACCTAAAAGCCCTTTTTGCTTACTTAACCCCTTAGAGCCGGCGCCTGCTGGACCTTTAAGGGGTTTAGAGTGCCGGGAAGCAGGGCTTATGGTCACGTGACCACTGTGATTGGCTGTCACAGTGATCACATGATCGGAAAGCTCCTAGGGTAGGCTCTATTGACACTATTGCATGCTAATATGCGGCCATTCGGCGCCAAGGCCTGTCCACCAAGAGCCCGGATATTTGCCTGCGATCGGCACAAGGAGATTAACCGCTTGCCGACCGACCACCGCATATATACTGTGGCAAGCTGGCTCGGCTGCGCAAATCGTCGTACCTGTGGGAGTGATCCTAGGGGCGCGCATTCGCCAGTGGGGAGGCCGATCCAATCAGGAGGGAGAGTCCCAGTATGGCCGGGGGACTCGTGGACATCGCTGGATAGAGATGGGGCACAGGTATTAGGGGTGCTGGAAGAGCTGCTGCACACAGAAGGCTTTTTATCCTAATGCATAGAATGCATTAAGATAAAAATCTTCTGACTTTACAACTATTTTAAATAATATTTAGTATTGCTGATTACCTTTTTACTTGCTTAAAAATCATACCTAGTTCTCCCTTTATGTGTACTGTTAAAGGAAGGGGCTGTGGAGTTATGGTTACCATAAGTAACCCTACATGTACTGTGCTGGCAGATCTCATTAGCAGTTGTAAACTAAACCGAAACACTGTCCGTTCTAACAAAGGATTAAAGTGCATGTAAACTCAAACATTGCATTCCCTTATTTGCTCCCTTTTAGTCTGTTAAATTGACCGTTTAAATCGTTTTATTATATCTGTTCAAAAAGTCTCTATCTCTTCCTCACTATGATATGTGCAATTAGTAGTGTGCAATTAGTAGTGTACAGAAGAGAGCTAGGAAGGAAGATATTATTGTGTTCAAAGGGAGTGATTAGGACACTGCATCTCTGGCAGACTCAGCAGGTTTTTTTTCTGTATTTGCTGAAAAAGATCTTAGCTTGGAAAAAAAAAAGAAAATGAATGCAGCCATCACATCCAAGGGCTGTAAGCTGCAACATATTGCATTTTTGCTCTTAGGGTTATTTAAGCGGCATCAACTCACATCCAAGTCCTAGCGACTTGATAAACGAGAGCTCAAAGAAGTCAGCTTTGTGCTAGTCTGATGAGATCCTCTAGATCTAGATCCTCACAGCTGTAGTCAATGTGTCCTACCATCTAGGACAGTGATGGTGAACCTTGGCACTCCAGATGTTTTGGAACTACATTTCCCATGATGCTCATGCATTCTGCAGTGTATTGGAGCGTCATGGGAAATGTAGTTTCAAAACATCTGAGGTGCCAAGGTTCGCCATCACTGATCTAGGAGCTGGTCTCCCTCATTTTCTGGTTCCTTCGATCTTCCAAACATTATATCTTTCTCCAGTGATCTCTCTCTTCTTTCAGTGTGACCAAAATATGACAGTCGTAACTTCCGCATTTGGGCTTCTAGTGACATAACCGGTTTGATCTCTTCCATATTAATATTCCATATTAGTTCTACGGGCTGTTCTTATGGTTGGTTATCCTATTCATTGATAAAGATTTATCTCGGTTGGGCGCCATACAAGTTTTGGTAATCTCTAATACATACCTTACGACTATCTGAGATAAGAAAGACGTTCACTTTTAGCACAAAGCATATAGGGGGAAGGATGCACCTCTGCCACAACTCCAGTTACGCAGATCAGGAAGAATACCAACAAAATGATTGCTTAAGCCCAGGTTCACACTGATCCGACATGAAAGTCAAGTGACTTCTGATCCAACTTTGCCCTGCAACTTCAGTCTGACTTTGATCCAACCTTATGTGACTTTTTACACTCTATGGCATTGAAGTTGTATCAAAGTTGCACCAAAGCTGGGCTAAGGGATGTACATCTGGTTCCCTCGCAGTTGGAGAAGAAACTGATGGATGGTGATCACACAAAGCTTATTTCTAAATATTACTCTCTTCTGATGACTGGCTGTTCCACAAGATTAACTAAAATTAAAACCCAATGGTTCTCTGATCTGCCAAACCTAGAGGAAGAAACCTGGGAGGAAGTGGTTGGTTGGGTCTCAATTTTTTGAGAATTGTAGAGGCAGGGGATAAGGTGATGCAGTTGAACTATTTACATAGAATTTACTATACTCCGTACAGATTATTTAAAATGGGGAGGGCCCAATCCCCAGAATGTCAGCGATGTCATGCAGAAATGGGAGACTTCTTTCATATGGTTTGGAGGTGTCCGAGGGTGCAGGAATTTTGGAAGGGGGCCTGCACATTTATAGAAGAAAAACTGGCACTTCCGAATATTTGTACCTCAGATAGATGCTTATTAGGGAACCTAGGGGAGGAGGAGCTTAGGCAATCCCAGAAGGTCCTGTTACGACTCCTCTTCTTTTACGCTAAAAAAAAATCATAGTGCTTCAATGGAAGAAACTGGATCCTCCTAGCGTAAGGGCGTGGGTGGAACTCGTAAATAATGCATTACTACTGTATAAATTAACATATCTGGCACGAGGTTGTCCTAAAAATTTTGATAATTTGTGGCAGGGATGGGTGGACTCAGTTTCGAGTTCTCTTGAGGTCTAAGAAGAAGGTCATATGGGGAATTTGGGAAATCAGTGGGGGATGTTTCTCCTGGTGGCCGGTACTTATAGACTGATGGCCTGATATTACGGAATTCTCGTTACTCTTCTCGCTATGCTTTGATTTATCTCTTTATATACAATTGTGCGTCTGACTAGTGGTTTAATAATGATTTGCATATATTTATGGGTTGGTTTGTAATTAAAAAAAAAAAAAACGGTTTCTTTGCGGTGAATAAGAGAATAACTCCTTGTTTTTTGTATCGTTGTGACCGATTACGGCAGTTTCATATGTCATGTATTTTGTATACATTAAGTTCTTTGTTATACACTAATAAACGTTGCCTTTAAAAAGTTGCATCAAAGCAGTGCAGGAACCCCCTAAAGTAGGAGCGTCTTGTGTCGGGTAAGCTAAGAATGCTCTCATAGGGAAACATTGAATTTGACATGTCATGCAACTTGTGCTCTCACAAGTCGGATGCCATGTTGCACCAGTGTGATCCAGGCCTAAAGGCGAAGTACAGCCAAAGCTTGTTTAGCTGTACTTCTCCTGTGGATGAAGCCCGCTGTCGGCTGACATCACAGAGCCGGTCCAGACTGGGGCAAGATCGTGACAACCTGGTTGGGATCCGTCCACAACCCTGGACCGACACCTGGCTCGGCTTCTCAATGAGACGCTGAGAGCCTGAGCTAGCCACTCCCGCCACCTTCAGAGCTCAGTGCTGCAGTGAGTGAGGGGGGCAGAGCAGCTAGCAATGACTGACAGTCACCAGCTCTCTGCTCACGGAGCTGTGAGACCCGAGCGATCAGTGGTGATTGTTCGCTCAGTTCTCACCCTTAGAGCCGGCGGGGGAGCGATGCTGCATCCACCTAGGAAAGTAGGATTCTAAAAAAAACTGACTTCTCTTTTAAGCTCATGAGTACTTTTTTTTTCCCACCACCTTTTTTTTGTACTAGCTTTTCAGAAAGCAGATTTAATGATTTAGAAGCTGGATGAAAGTTCTGAATTAAATAATACATTTTCTTTAGAGGGCTATACATAAGACCAAAAAATGGGACAACTGAGAAGATAAGAGGGACAGAGGAGTTAGTTTCAAAAGAGAGACTGTGTCTAATAAATGAGGGACAGCCAGGAGCTATGCAAATAAATCATAAGCGCAAATCTGAGAAGATGTGGCTCACAGTATGCTTAAATTTCAGTTAGTATTATAAAAAATACTGAATGGGGGGGTAAACTATTAATAATCGAAACGCAAGATGTACCTTCCAATTAAGTCTTCTAGACCAACATTGTATGCTTGTAAACAACAGGACAAAAAGATTATGTCTATTTAAAAAATAAAATACTGTAGCAAGTTCATACCAAAATAATAATAAGTTTACATATAGATATATTGTATATATCATTTATTACAATTAAATGGGCAAGTTTTAGGCATAAAAGGCATACATCGAGATCCTAATGTTTAAAAGTACCGAAAATGCATTAATCAAAAGTTATTAAATATGAATAGGTATGAAATATTATTGTAAAATATTGAGTCACTTTACCAGCAAAGTAATACAAAATGCAGGAAAAATTAGGGAAAATTGGTTTGCAGCAAAAAAAAAATGGATTGGTAATAAGAAAGAGAAAAAGAACTCGATAATAAAGGCCCCTCTACAAGATACATTAGGAAAGAAAATAGCAGAAGACAATGCAAAGTTTTACACTAGACTCAGACTCTACCACTAGGTAAACACTCTTTACCTGTGAGGGGACTGTCCCCCCTCCTTAGTTAGTGGACTTTACCCCAAAAAAAAGCAGTTTCTACCCCTATGTGGAAAACCTCCACCTCTAAATAAATAGACTCTACCCTCAAGTAAACTCTCTTTACATCTAAGATAACAGTCTTTACCTCTAAGTGAACAGTCTCCCCCCTTAGTACCCTCAAAATAACAGTCTCTACCCCTATGGGGAAAACCTCCACCCCTAAACTATACCCACAAGTAAACAGTCTGTACATCTAAGATAACAGTCTTTACCCTCTAAGTCAGTGATGGTGAACCTTGGCAACCCAGATGTTTTGGAACTAAATTTCCCATAATGCTCATGCACTCTGCAGTGTAGTTGAGCATCATGGGAAATGTAGTTCCAAAACATCTGGGGTGCCAAGGTTCGCCATCACTGCTCTAATGGCGCTTTTCCACTGCATGGAACCGAACGGTTCGGCTCGCTTTTGTGCTTTTCCACTGCTGGTACCGCATGGTATGGTGTAGGAACGGTTCGGTACGGTACGGTGGTGCTTTTCCACTGCATGGAACTGAACGGTACGGCTCTCAAAAACAGTACCACCTCAATTGTGGTTCCAAGAGGTACCATACCCGGTACCATATCCCACAATCCTTTGCATGCAGTCACTACTAGCCACTGATTGGTCAGAGAATCCCACCCACCCCGTTGTTATCCCACCCACTTAACTTTAGTACTACTTTAGTGGAAAAGCAAATCATATCGTACCGTACCGAACCGTTCCAACACCGTACCATACGGTACCAGCAGTGGAAAAGCAAACCGGGCCAAGCAGGGCCGAGTAGAGCCGAGCCGGTACTTGCAGTGGAAAAGTGCCATAAGTGAACAGTCTCACCCCCCCCCCCTTAGTAAACAGTATTTACGCCTAAGTAAACCATCATTACCTCTAAGCGAAGAGTCTCTCCCCTTTAGTAAACAGTCTATACCCCTAAGTGATTGGTCCCCCCTTAGTAAATGGTCCTTACCCCCGAGAAAACAGTCTCTACCCCTATGTGGACAGCCTCCACCCCTAAATAAACAGACTCTACCACCAAGTAAACAGTCTGTACACCTGAGATAACAGGCTTTACCTCTAAGTCAACAGCCTCCACCCCTAAGTAAACAGACACTACCCACAATTAAACAGTCTCTACCCCTAAGTGAACAGAATCTACCCCCAAATAAATAGTTTCTACCCTTAAGGTGGAATAAACTTGCAATTTTGAAAAACCAGGCAGGTCTTTTAAAACAGAAGAGATCCTGGTGGTCTCTGCTGTCATAAATGCTTCTCCCGGCCTGTCAGAGGTAATATACACCGAGCCACGCATGTGCAGCTCAAAGTACATGCATGGCACTTCTCTGTGCCGCAATGATGTAACCCCTGTGCGCATTCACGGGAATGATTCACAGCTCTGTCATTCAAGTGGCCGAACAGAGCGAATTCAGAAGGAAGGCCGAGTGAAGATGGAAGTGCTTGGGACCAGCTGGTGCACTGACACCACAGCACTGGATGGAGCATACTAGCACATTATGAATAAAGCATAAACACCTCCTGTATATGAGTGTGGTGGACTAGGGACAAATTCTCATGTGTACACCCTTGGAGGCACAAGCCGGGCATATAGGAGACCGTGTTGCCCTCCAGCAACTGGGGTAGTCCAAAAAGCAACGGCAAAAACACAAACAAAAGAGGGCCCACCGGCGTACTGCATTGCCCCATGGGATCTTTTATTACAAATCGATAACACACATATTTCAGAGCCAATATATGTAGGAAGAATAAATAGAATATGTGCCTTTGGGTTTGATTACCACAATATGGCTGCCTATTGCTTCATGTGCGTTCCTCTCAGAAATGGCTTTTGCGAGTGACCTCCCTCCATCTTACCCTGTGGTTTCGGGTGCTCCATGCCCTCCCCTTTGTGTTTGGTACCAATAGGATCTCCTGAGGAAGCTGTGAGTGAAACGCGTAGTGATAAATTGGCATTATATGCACGAGAACCCTGTTTTGGCCCAGACACTGGAGATTATAGCCGTTTCTGTGGTCATACCTATACCAGATAGTGGCACACTAGGGGCATGTAATGGGTTCTTGTGCTTTGGGAAGATGTTATAGAGCACCTTTTATACACTTTCCATTTGTTGGTTTTAACCATTTTTTTTTATCCTGTTGTAATTAATAATTTTTTTCATTTTAGGTCATTTTCTGAGCACTGGCTTTTTCCTTATGGAATTAATGATGGCTACCTTAAAAGTCCTATACAACTCTTTATTTTTCCTACATATATATTCATTGGATGTGGTGCCACACAACACAGAGTCACGTCTCAACATTTTGTATGCATATTTCAGAGCCAAATCATTTGGCTTTGAAGAAGAGGGTTTAATCTTGGAACGCGTAATTTAGTTTGGACCCCGGATGGCGTCTCTCTGGTGTTGGAATACTCTGGCCACTGTGCCACGAGCCGGTGGCTTGATATGCTGTGAACCTGTATCACTTGTGAGTATGTCTTATTGATTTGTATTTAAAGTTCCCATGGGATAATGCACTAGGCCAGTGTAACAGAGTTTCAGTGTCCAGCTTGCATCACTTCTGTGGCTACTGATCCCAAACCCACCTCTTCAGGCACTGTCAACCCACGGGGCAGGAGCTTCCCCTTTCACTGGCCCTCCAGGGCTAACTTCTCCCCACAGTCCTCCAGACTGACACTCACT
The DNA here is from genome assembly GCF_965119305.1 of Pelophylax lessonae. Lineage (NCBI taxonomy): Eukaryota > Metazoa > Chordata > Amphibia > Anura > Ranidae > Pelophylax > Pelophylax lessonae. Next base: position 23,830,884 of record NC_138769.1, read on the forward strand.
AGCCCACCCAGCTGACTCTCAAGAAATCTCCCAGATGTGCCGAACTGCACCTGCTGTCTTCTCTACTTGCTCCTGTGCCTCCAGGAAGGGCTTCCTCCATGTGTCTTCGTAGTATCCTTCCAGCACCTGAGCCCCAGGCCAGAGGTCACCCCCCCTCCAGAGTAGGGGGCACCCTCAAGGGCCACCGACAGCCTCCTTAGCACTCCATCTTCCACCAAACTGCCTATTTATGGGGTGGCCTGCCCCCCGCCAGCCCTTTACTGGGCCCTCATAAATATTTCAAGCAGCTCCTCCTAACTTCCACCCACTGTGTCTAGAACATTCTCCAATTTCCCAGAAAACAGGGGGAGGAACCAGAGAAGCTGCAAGGATGAGTCACTCAGCCCGGAGTCACTGAACCCTGACCCAGATTCCTAGCTCAGGCTTGGCCCTGAGCTAATACTAAATTTTACCTACACTAACAGCAAACATATCTACAGCTAACACACTAGAGGGTGCTACATTTGTGTTTTTGATTTCTGAATAAAGCACCTGGGGGCGTATTAAAAAAAAAAAAAAGGTGGCATTTAATTCTGCTTTAGGCAAACAGTCTCTACTCTTACATGAACAGCCTCTACCTCGTAGTGAACAATCTCTACTCCTAAATGAACAGTCTTTAATCCTAAGTGAACAGTCTTTACTCCCTTAGTAAATCAACCCCACTGCAAAAACTTTTTTTGTGTCCAACAAAAACAGGAGAAACAAATACTTTCTTTTTTTCCAGTACACAAAGCTCACCTTCATGCTCCCCCTTAAGATTATAGCACTTTCTGGTAGGATTACTTCACTGTTATACCTGCATGGAGTAAAGATGACAGCTGTTTTCTCTGCGATGATATAATAGGTAATCTCACAGATGCATAAAAGCATATTCAGAATGATTATAACAGCGCCTGTGTACAGTACATGTGAAATAAACAGCCATCTCAAACGTGAATTACTGCCTTAAGGTCACTTCTGGCTGCTTGCAAACTGACTGAATTTATATCTGCTTTGTGTTTCAGTTTAGCAGTTCTTTTTTGGCAAAAAGCGAGCTGCATTTTCCATGTAAACGTAACATAAGCCCAGAACGTGATGTCCTTGCTTATAGCATTCTTTTGGACTACAGGAACGTGCATACCAGAAATTTCCACTGTACCATAATTAATAAGGAATGACTAATTAGCCGAGAATCAAAGCTCAGTTCAAGACAATGTGAACAATGTGGAAATGCAGAAACAAAACAAATTATCAAAGGCAAACTGTAAGAAAAAATCTGTTAAATAGCCACATTTAACCTCCAGAGTTCCAAAGACGTTTGACTTTTTTGGGTTTAGAGACTCCAAAAGTACCCACAGGCTTTAAAGTAAACCTATCAGTGGACCAGACACTACAAGTTGGCATAAGGAGGTGATAGAAGGTACTATGAAGAAAGGGTCTATAGCTTTGGTATTCTTCTTTGTGCACCACAGGTCCCCAAACACTGAGAATATACAATATGAAAATGTAGACTCTGGAGTTCAGCCATGAACTTTTGTTACCCAAGATGCAATTGCAATCTAAAGATCTTAGTATGCCATCCATAGACATTTTTGCTTTAGAGGAATACAATTAGTGGGTTCTATTTTTGAGTGTGCTCTCGGGGGTGCCTTCTTTAAATTGACTACCCATTAGAGACATCTCTTATAAAATTGAATATCCCCTTGTTTTGGGCTCCTTTACCACCCGCTCCATCTTTTCTGACTTTTGAGCTGTAATCTATAGTGTGTCTATCCTTGGTCTTTTGGGCTCTTTTGCCATCCACTCCATCTTTTCTGACTTTTGGGCTATGGTCTATAAGGTGTCTGATCTTGGTCTTTTGGGCTCCTCTGCCACCTACTCCATCTTTTATGACTTCTGAGCTGTGATCTATAGGGTGTCTATCCTTCGTCTTTTGGGCTCCTTTGCCACCCCCTCCATCTTTTCTGACTTTTGGACCGTGATCTATAGGGTGTCTAATCTTGGCCTGTTGGGCTCCTTTCCCATCCCCCTCAATCTTTTCTGACTTTTGAGTTGTGATCTATAAGATATCTAATCTTGGCCTGTTGGGCCCCTTTGCCACCCCCTCCATCTTTTCTGACTTTTGGACCGTGATCTATAGGGTGTCTACCCTTCGTCTTTTGGGCTCCTTTCCCATCCCCCTCAATCTTTTCTGACTTTTGAGTTGTGATCTAAAAGATATCTAATCTTGGCCTGTTGGGCCCGTTTGCCACCCCCTCCATCTTTTCTGACTTTTGGACCGTGATCTATAGGGTGTCTTATCCTTCATCAGAAAGCAGTTGTGACAATATGTACAGTTATACTAACATATGTCAAAGTTGCAAAATTGTGCTTAGGCATTAACATTTGTTTTCCCCTAAAGGGTTAACTTACAGTTACCCAGGATCTAAATGCCTTAGGTATTTTATTAAGTGGAATTGTGAAATGAAGGTGGTGTATACCTAAATTTGGATGTTCATACTGCACGTGCCTGGGGTTGAGGGCTTCTGGGGCAGGCAATGGAGGATTTTTGACAGGGCTGAGCCAGGGCCAGTCCTACCATGGGTCTCACTGGGTCCATTGGACCCAGGGCAGAAAGTGGAGAGGGGCAGCAAATTGACACCCAAGATTTTTTTTTACAGCAGTATTGTGTGTCATCAGTTTGCAACATGTTACGGGTGGCATTTCCCCATCTCATACTGCCTCCCGTAGTTCAAAGTGATGAGTATGAGGAGGCAGAGTGTCTCCTCCTGGGAACTTCCCTCACATGATCGTGGTGAGTGCAAAGATCTCAGACATCAGCGTACTCCATCTCACGCAGGGCAGGCTGGATATTCTAGGGTGTACTGTGCTGTGGGTACTGCTGGCTGGTACTGCTGGGGTTACTGCTGGCTCATACTGAGCTGTAGGTACTGCTGGCTGGTACTGTTGTGGGTACTGCTGACTCTGGCTGGTACTGCTGTGGGTACTACTGCTGTGTGTATTGCTGGCTCTGCTGTGTGTATTGCTGGCTCTGGCTTATACTGCTGTGAGTACTGCTGGCTCTGGCTAGTACTGCGGTGTGTGCTGCTGGTGGGAAATGCTGGCTAGCAGCGGCGCCGCGATGGAGGAAGAGGCGATGTTTCCTGTATTGGTCACAGGCGGAGTGCATTTGATATCACTCCGCCTGTGACTCACTCAGACTTTCAGAACGGAGCCGGAACTATACAGGAAGCATTGGCTCCATTCTGACAGATCAGCTGAGAGACACAGACTCAGCTGTACAGGAGGCCGGACCAAATGGCTTTGAGGACCGCATACGGCCCCTGGGACATAGGTTCCCCATCCCTGCTCTAAAGTAACCTTGGAGCTGTGCAAAATATGCGGTTATGAATTAAGAAGCATTAGTATGCCACTGGAAGAATGGAGAGAGTTATTTAAGTAAAATTTGTGTAAAGGGTTGAAAATATAGGTTGGAGATGACTTGATAGGTGCTTCAAGTATAGTACCTAGCATGTAGAATAACAGAGGGGCAGCAGATATGGCAAGATGAGAAAATCTACCATCAGTATTTATTATACTTTCTGCTCCTAATGAAAGAGGGTAGGATACCCTTGGCCCACATACAGTGCTGTGAAAAAGTATTTGCCCCCCCCCCCTCCTTCCTGATTTTTTAATTTTTTTGTGTATTTGTCACACTTAAATGACTCAGATTATCAAACACATTTTAGTATTACACATTGATAACTCGAGTAAATACAAAATGCAATTTTTATATTATGATTTAATTTATTAGGGAAAAAAAGTTGTTCAAACCTGCCTGGCCTTATGTGAAAAAGTAAATGTCCCCCCTTTGCTAATTTATGAACTGTTATTAACCGCATTTTGTGGAAAGCTTAATTAAATTTCACTGGCCACACCCAGGCCTGATTACTGCCAGACCTTTTGAATCAAGAAATCCCTTAAATCACGTGTGTCAAACACAAGGCCCGCGGGCCGAATCTGGCCCTCCAGGCCATTTCATGTGGCCCTCGCACCTCTCTTGTAGCTGCAGGAGAGTTCCAGACCCTGTGCTTTCTGCTTTCCAGCAATGCCTCCAGCATTTTCCCAGCAGCAGTACAAGGTAAGGGTGGTGCACTGTAATGTAAGGGAGGGTGGGGGATTCAACTTCTGACGGTGGGGAGGCTCCTGACATCTTATGTAAGGGTAGGGGATGCTCTGAACATCTAGTCTTACAGATACAACCGGCCCTTTTGAGGGCAATCATATTGTGGATTAAATGGAGTTTGCCACCCCTGCCTTTAATGGAAGCTGTCTGACAAAGTAAAGCAGGCTAAAAGATAAAAAAAAACAACACATCATGCCGTGAGATATAAAGAAATTCAAGAACAGATGAGAAACAAAGTAATTGACATGTATCAGTCTGGAAAGGGTTACAAAGCCATTTCTAAGGCTTTGGGACTCCATCAAACCACGGTGTGAGACGTTATCTGCAAATGGATAAAACTTGGAACAGTGGTGAACCTTCCCAGGAGTGGCTGGCCTACCAAAAGTACTCCAAGAACATGACGATGACTCAGCCAGGAGGGAGGTCATAAAAGAACCCAGAACAACATCGAAAGAACTGCAGACCTCGTTTGTCTCAGGTAAGTTCAGTGGTTATAATTCAACAATAAGAAAGAGACTGGGCAAAAATGATGTCCATGGGTGACTTCCATTGCCAAAGCCACCGCTGACCAAAAGGAACAAAGGCATGCCTCACATGTGCCAAAAAAAGTCTTGATTATCCCCAAGACTTTTGGGCAAATATTCTGTGGACTGATGAGACAAAGGTTGAACTTTTTGGAAGGCGTACGTCCCGTTACATCTGGCGTAAAACTAACACAACATTTCATAAAAAGAACATCATACCTACAGTCAGACATGGTAGTGGTAGTGTGATGGTCTGGGGCTGCTTTGCACCTTTAGGACCTGGACGACTTGCCATTATTGATGGAACCATGAATTCTGCGCTCTACTTTTTCACATAGGGCCAGGCAGATTTGGACAGCAATATTCCCTTAATAAATTAAATCCTCAAATTAAAACTGCATTTTGCATTTACTCAGGTTATCTTTGTGTAATATTAAAATTTTTTTGATGAGCTGAATCATTTAAGTGTGACAAATATGCATAAAAATCAAGAATGTGGCAAATACTTTTTCCCAGCACTGTATATGAGCAGTCTGCAATGTGGCACACTTGCTGAAATGTGGCAATAACAGACTTTTTGAAACAAAGTCTGGTGGGATTGTGGACATTTCGGTCATACCCAAAGGTTAGTTCCACTGCACCATCCTTTTGGCTAAACTAGTAAACAGTCAGGTGTAAAGTTTTATAGTCATCGCCTGGAATCAGAAAAACTTTAGACGGTGAAAAGTATTGCTACCTAAGCTATACACCCACACAGCAAAGGGAAGGGGGGGGGGGTTATCAGAAGAGTACATACATTACATTACGAATCCTTGAGCAGGTAAAAGAGCGTGCTGCAACTGTATTTGGGTTTTCGACTTGAGCTGCTCTTTTAATTGAACTTGGTCCTCCTTCATCCTAACCTTTCCACCCATGGAGAACCAAGACAAGAACAACATTGGCAAACTTTATTTTACCGCTCTCTCTTGTCACTGAAAGCACAACCTTCGGGACAAATCATGTCAAAATTAAATTGAAAGTGCTGCGGCAATAAATACGTTTTGAAAATAAGAAAGACTGTCAGAATGATTGCCTGTGACATGTTTAGAGAAAAATCTCATTAAAAAGCCATTATTATATACAGCTCTCCACTGTGCAAACAAAGTTTCCTATGTGTTAATATATATCCTTACCAAGAACTTTTTGTAGTGGAGAAAATTATGTTAGACAAGAGTACACCCAAGTTTTATACCCCAAACACTGTGATGGATATTTAATTCCTTCTGCCCTAGGCCAAATGTCTTATGCCCTCCTGGCTTGCATCAATACTAACAGGATCATAGCCACAAAATGTACGCCAAAGCTGGGGCAAAAAGGCTAGAAGAGCGTTTTCCAACTTTGCATCTGTACATTATTATTTTTATAATAAAACAGGATTTATAAAGCGCCAACAGTTTACACAGAGCTTTACAATATAAAGGGGGACAATGCAATTACAATACAGTTCAATACAGAAGGAATATGAGGGCCTTGCTCATGGAGCTTACAATCTAAAGGGAAGGGGAGGTGGTAGAAAAGGTAATAGCTGCAGGGGATGATCTGATGGAGGTGACTCTGGTACAGTTCTTAGGTGGAGGTGGGGTAGGCTCCCCTAAATAAATGAGTTTTCAAGGACCGTCTAAAGGCAGACAGAGTAGAAGCTGACTGGGCATACTGGGTTAGGGAGTTACAGAAGATGGGAGAGGTTCTGGAAAAGCCATATAGGAGAGCATGGGAGGAGGTAACAAGTCTGAGCAGGGGAAGAGCATCTATAACTAAAAGAGTAGGGTAAACTGTCACTCTATTGTTCTAACAGTTTTCCTCAAGGGCAGTGGTCTCCTAACTGTGGCCCACGGGCCAGATGCTTCCCTTTATCAGGCCCTTGGGGCACTATTTACTTTACTGACAATAATGATGAGGCACCATCAACAGTGGGGCATAATTCCTCCTACTAACAGCAATGGTGGGACATTGTTTGTCCCACTGACACCAGAAATGGGGCACTATTCCACCCACTAATACAAATGACTACTGATCACAGGTGCTATGAAATTACATTTTTTACTCCCACTGACCACTAAGCCTGAGGCATTCTTTACTCCCAGTGATGCTGGGGCATTATCTATCCCTAAAGGGCAGGGCCTGGCCCACCTAAAGTTCAAAGGAGAGTAAACTGGCCCTTAGTTTGGAACATTTGGAAACCCCTTCTCTAGGGGTATGGACATTCAGCAATATAGCAGGTAAGTGGTTATGTGCTGATCTTGGCTACCTTTCCATCCTAGGCCAAGGACCCTAACCAAGCACAGCATAATGTCAGATGAAGACCTCCAGTGTGTCCCCCCATGCCAAATCCAGCAAGCTAAATAAAAATGGCAACCAATCCAATCAATTTAAACCGAGATTCTAAAGTAAGGTATACATGGAAAGGTTTTGTGTAACAGATAACTGTACTTTTGTACAATTATCCTTTAAATCACTAAACCACCAAGGTCCTAAAGTTACGTGTCCACAGTCCTGGCAGACCCAGGCTTTCTGACTTATTGGAAAGTGTACCCCACCCACTGGAAACTATCCTGGCTGGTCCTAGAAAATTCTGGGAATGAGCCAAAAGGTTCCCATTACCTTCTATGGAAAGGACATCTATTAGGCAACTCAACAAATAGACTGCCTCACCATAGAAATAGTTCCCAGTGGGCCACCCAGCGTAGATCTGCCAGAAAGCGTACAGGTTAAATATAAGATCTTTGGGGTTAGGCAGCCACTTAAAATAATAATTCATCTAATCCAATAAATATTTTTTACTCTAAAGCAGTGGTCTCAAAACTGCGGCCCGTGTTCCGGATGTGGCCCTTTGCCTGCCTTAATCCGGCCCTTGGGGCACTATTCCTGTCATTGCCACTAGGCATTATTCCTTCTACTGACACCAACAATGAGGCACAATTCTTTTCATTGACACCAACGGCAGGGCATATTTCTGCTTACTGACACCAAAGAAGGGTCCCTTGTCATCCTACTGACACCAACAGTGGAGCATACTTCCTTCCACTGATATAGATGTTGGAACACTTTTTCTCCCACTGATACCAACGATGAAGCACTGTTCCTTTCACTGACACCAGTGATGGGTCACTATTCTTTTAACGTACATCAATGATGAGGCACTATTCCTTCCACTAATACCAAGGGTGGAGCACTATTCCTTTTCCTATTGACCACAGGCACTATGCAATTTTTTTTAATTTCATTAATCACCAAGCCCCAGGCAATTTCTTCTCCCACTGGCCACAGTCCGGCCATCCTATAGTCTGAAGGACAATAAACTTGACCCTTTGTTTAGAAAGTTTGGAGAGCCCTGCTCTAAAGAATATAACTATAGCCAAATTTCACAAAGCTCCTCATATGTGGGATAGTTGGATTTGTTTACTGTGTTTTGTAAGTTCCTAACTCTTTGCTAGCTATATAATTAGACTCCAATGAGATTAAGGCCCCTATTATATGGAACGGACTCCAATTAGATCAGCAGGGGATCTGTCTGCCGATGCCCTGTTGATCTGAGCAGGCAGATGATACGTTCGTGTCTGCTCAGTTTATGCAGAACGGACATGGACTGTTTGTTTACACCTGACTGCCCTCTGACTCAATCCACTAAGCCCCCGTTCACATTAGGTCGCTCCAACTTCAGGGGCGACCTGTGAAGTCGCGTGCAGCGCGACTTCGGCGCGACATGCACAGACTTCATAACATGAATGTCTATGCAAGTCGCCTCCAGGTCGCCCGAAGTAGTACAGGACCCTTTCTCTAAGTCGGAGCGACTTGTGTCGCTCCTATTAGAATGGCTCCTGTACTACACTATGGGAGCGATGGAGCACGACTTGTCAGGCTGACCAAGTCGCCTGACAAGTCGTACCAGTGTGAATGGACACTTAGATAGCGGAGGATGGATCCCTCTCTGTTTTTCTTTTTTAGCAGACTGGATTGGAGGTAGACGGCTGTAAATGGACACGAGTTTGTTTACACCCGCTGGTCCATAGGGGTGAATGGAGGATCTGATTAGGTGGCCTGAAAAATTGACAGGCTGACCTGACCGGATCCCTCGTGTAAAAAGAGGCCTTCAACTTTAACGGCAGTTTTTAATGTTATTGATGGCTACCAGAAACTTCTTTTTTTATTAGAAAAAAGTTATTATTATAGAAAAACCAACAGGTACAGCATATAAGGTCAAACACTTCTTAGCAAGACACTTCAATACATCAATAGATATACTTACACCAGGCACCTGCGGTAGGAATATCTAGGAATTCCTCATTGTGTTACAAACAAAGTGGTTCACAGATCCCCAGATGACTAACAAAAAGAAGTGTGGTGGACTAGCAGTGCGTGGGTAGAAAACTGAAGTAGGGTGTAGGTAGGCTGTAACCTCCTCACATCTCAAAGTTAACGTTTCAATTTTGACTACAAATGAAATGTCAAAGTTAGGTTAATCTTAAGTAGTAAAAGTATTATTTTATCTTTTATTGTTAAACTCCATTCAGGTGAACTGATAATGGACTTGTCAGGGCAAACACAACCTATGAATATTAGTGCTGAAGAAAAGAATGTGCCCACACTGTACAACAAGATAATGAAATCTGACCTCCGGTTTTGTCTGCCAAGTTCTCTCCCATGTTATACAATAAGGCTGTTATTCCTATAGATGGTGAAAGGTATATCCACGATTTACTGCCTGGAGAATGACAAAATCAAGTGTACCGAGGAGTTTATCTACCCGTCTCCTCCTCAAACAGAAGGGTCTAATCTTATAAACAGCATGTCCCAGAACCTCTTACATGAGACCCTTTGTAAAGGCTAGTATACACGGACATGGAAGAACAGTATCTTTACAAGTTTTCAGAAATAATTTCAGCGATTTCCAGACAGGTTAAAAAAAACTAGCAATTTAAAAAAAAAAAAATGTTCCACGTTCCAAAACGTTCTACCTTACTACACTAAAAGGCAATCCTTGAGTTTTGGGCACATGACTGTGCCTGTGAAGTACAGTCTGTGACCATGATGTGATCAGTCTGCTGCAGGCAAGAAGAGGTATTTCCTCAGTCTGCTTGCCTCCAGTGATCATTCTATATATAATACCATTGATTTGTAGCATGTCCCACAGTGAGAGGTTGCAGTAGGCAGGACTTTTTTTTAACATGAACGTGGGCGAATGCCTTTCCGGCACCTCCAGCACTGGCAAGGTAATGGCAAGGGATGCTGGGGTGTGCTGGAGAGACTATTGATGCTGGCTGCTGGGGGATCTATTGCTGCTGAAAGGGATCTATTTTTGTGTGGCGGTCTATTGAAGCTGGGGAGGTCGATTGTTGCTGCTGGTGGGGGGGATCTTTTGGGTTATTGGGGAAATGAGGATAAAGCTTCAGTGGAGACACCTTCACCCCATGATAATACTTACAGGAGTGAATTTCCTGGGGGAGACTTCCTCTCACTTCCTGTTGTCTCCCTCTGTTTGTAAGTAGGAGCCATTTGTAAGTCGGATGTTTGTAACCCAGGGACTGCCTGTAGTGGTTTAGGCAAAGGGCTCTTGTTAAAGTGGTTGTAAACCCTTACATATACCCACCGAAGTGACTGGCCTCACTGTATATAAGTGCAAACTGCTGGCAACAACACAACAGGACCAATTGTAACAAACGTGATACAAAAAAAGGTGTTGCCACGATATTGAATAAACAAATGTCCATAAACTGTGAACAACTAGGGCTATTCTAAATAGTGCAAGTTCATTGATGAACATCCAGTAGAAATTGGTATAATCAATGTGCGTTCTGGTCACCCAAGTGCACCTTCACCGATATTCATATAAAATGCCTCCTTACCAAAGGTGTAGACTCCAAATTATAAGGATCTAAACAGGCGTGATGAGCAGGTATTGAAGATTCAATGAACTTCCTCTATTATGCTGCAGGTGACGGTGTCGTGGCTGATGGTAACAATGACACCATAATAGGGCCCATAAAGGAAAGATAAATGGCCACATAGTGTAAAACTGCTTGAAAATGTATTAAAAGAAATCAGTGCTATACACTAAGGCTGGGTTCACACAGGGGCGGCTTCAAAGTCACCCGACTCGGAAGCCGCCCCGTGCAGTGCGACCTCAGCGAGGCTTGAAAACGACTTCTCTAATAGAAGTCAATGCAAGTCGCCCCCAAAGTAGTGCAGGAACCTTTTTCTAAGTCTGAACGACTTGAGTTGCTCCGATTAGAGCGGTTCCATTGCACTGAATGGAACACCACTTGTCAGGCGGCTAAGTCGCCTGACAAGTTGCCCCAGTGTGAACCGGAACTTACAGAAATCCAGTATAAATGAGAATTATGAATCCAAAACATCCTAGATGCTGATTGATCAGTATACAGGGTTGGGGTGCGAGATCCATGTCCGTGAGGTTACCATGCACGCCAACCTATACTGGTCGATCAACTTTTAGAATGTTTTGGATTCATTATTGCTCGTTTATACCAGATTTCTGTAAGCGTTTAGCACTGATTTCAGTGATAGCCAAGAAAGGTCAGGTACCGATGTTAGACCAGAAGATCTGGCCTGCAACTGGCATTCCAACTCAACCCAGATGTATTCTGTAGGGTTGAGGTCAGGGATCTGTGCAGTCCACTCAAGGTCCTCCTCACCAATCACATCAAACAATGGAGTTGGCTTTGTAAACTTGGGCACGGTCATGCAGATACAAAAAAGAGCCTTCCCCAAAGTGTTTTCACAAGGTTCAAAAAATATAATTGTCTAAAATGTTTTTGTTTGCTGAAGAATTAAAAGCATTCTTTACCAGAAACACCAGAACTCAAACATTTGGAGGGGTGTCCATCCATATACCATATCTGATCATATATGTAGGTGTGATGGACAGGGGTCCACAAACTTTTTTCCATGTAGTGTATCAAGACAATTCACCCCCCCCCCCTCTTTTCCATAAATGCAGCATCTCCTATAGGGCACTTGGCACTTTTGTGAAGCAAGGTCTACATTAAGTGGTCTACACAAAACACAAAGGGGTAAACTACAGCCTGAGTCAGAATATTTTGTAAACTATAACAAAGAGATGCAAAAAAAAAAAAAAGGAAAGCTTTTTTGTTTTTCTATTATGTGATCACAACTCATTCTTTCACACCTACACAGTTCCTTTCCTAAAGCAGAAATAATGTTCAGCAAAGTCAACTTTAAATTGAGCAGAAAAAGAAAATGAAATGCTCTAAAAGAAATAGCCAAACATATATTCATTTTTTTGTCTTTCACATATAATTTATTAATAATCTGCTTTGTTTTTTAATTAAATTATATTGTCTTTTATTATTACAGCCTCTTGCAAATGTAAAACTATCTCCGTAATGACAGCCTAGTTGGCACTTTATATATAACTTTTATTCTCCTGACAGCCCAAAGGTACATTGCAATTACAAATATTATTTTCACATGATCTGTAAACACATATTGATGTTTTTGGCAGTTGGCTTTGTTATAACTTCACACAGTTTTGCTGTGTGAAGTTATAACACAGTTTTTTCCACTAAAATGCACTGAATTGTTTTTTTTTTTTTTAACTTACATAATGAAATAATGGTATTTTTGAATTCCCGTAAAAACCATTTCTCCGACGTTCATTGACAGACACAGCTCCTTATCTTCTTGACCATTTGGTTATACTGCGGTATTTTCCCTCTCTCAGCTATAGGCACTCAGTTTTGTTACAAGCAGTGTCAGAAGAAAGCTGTGTCCGTCAATGAACATCAGAGAAATGGATTTTACAATAAGAAAAAAATCCCATTTTCTCTATCGTTCATTGACAGGCACAGCTCCTTATCTTCTTGACCATTGGGATGTCCCAAAACAGTGTCAAACATGAGGGGTGAGAACAGAAAGAAAAAAATTTCCAAGGCTAAACCATAGCCAACAAGGTAACTTGGAGCTCAACCATAAACAACTGGAGCTCACCTGAAAAAAACACTACACCCTCAAAGGGGACCAGATCCTCTAAACAGCAGCCTGCAAAACCTTGCGGCCAAAAGAAGCATCCACAGATGCCAACACCTCGACCTTATAAAGCTTTGTGAAAGTGTGCACAGACGACCAGATGGCCACCTTGCAAATCTGCATAACTGATGACGGAAGGCCAAGGAAGCACTAAGCGCCCGAGTAGAGTGCGCCTCAACAGGGAGAGGAGGAACCTGACCCTAAATTGAATAGGCCTGAATCACTGTCTGTCTGATACATCTGGAAATGGTCACAGCAGAAGCAGCAAACCCTTTTTGAGGTCCATCCATAAGTAAAAATAGTGAGTCTAACTTTCTAAAAGACTCCATAGCTGCCAGGTACACCGATTGCCTGAACCACATCCAGGGAATGCAAGGCAATTTCCTTAGGATGTTTAGGCCTGGGACATAGGGAAGGCAACACAATGTCTTTATTCAATTGGAAATCAGTGACGAACTTTGGAAGGAACGATGGGCAGGGACAAAGAAGCACCTTATCTCTGTGAACCACCAGGTAAGGTGAAGGACAAGACAACACCGCCAGCTCTGATACCCTGCATAAGTAAACCACCAAAAAGGCCACCTTCTGTGACAACGTAAGCAGGGGGACTTCCCGAAGACTTTCGGAAGGAGGTTTTTGAAGAACTGACAGTACCAAATTAAGGTCCCACGGCGGCAATTGAGACCGCACTGGAGGAGCCAAGCGTTGAACTCCCTGGAGAAAGGTAAACCCCAGGGAATGTGTGGCCAATGGATGTTGAAACAAAACTGCGAAGGCTGAAACCTGGCCCTTCCCCCATTGGAGGAAAGCCAATATCCGAGCCACCTAAAAGGAGTGAGGGTGAACCCCAAGAAACTCACACCACACAATGTACGTCTTCCAAGTACGATAGCAGATCTTCCTAGAGGTAGATTTTCTAGCCTTTAACCGCATAGGAATCACCGATTCAGACAAACCTCTATCCTTCAGCACCTGGCTTTCAACAGCCAAGAGACTGTAAAGCAGGATGGAAGATTGGCCCTTGGGACAGCAGATCTTCCCTGAGAGGAAGTCTCCAAGGAGCATCAGCAACCAGCCGTACCAACTACCAAGACTGGCAAAGCCAGTCTGGAGCCACCAGAATGACCGGAATCCCTTCCGCCTCGATCCTGCACAGGAGTCTTGGCAGAGGTTTGAGAGGAGGAAGGCATAAATCATATGATACTAACTCCAAGGGGCCACTAAGGCGTCTGTGGCAACAGCTAGAGGATCCCGAGACCGTCCCACAAACCTCTGTACCTTCCTGTTGACACGAGAGGCCAACAGGTCCACCTCAGGAGTACCTCACCGGAGACACAACTGATGAAACACCTCCGGATAAAGCGACCATTCCCCCTGGTCCAACACCTGTCAACTGAGGTAATCCACTTGTTAATTCTCCACCCCTGGAATGTGTACAGCAGAGAGGGCTGGAAGGATCATTCTGCCCACCTTAGAATACCAGCTACTTATGAGAAAGGAGAGTGAGAGCAATCAAAGACCACTGATAGCCCGGGGTCTACTCTGCGCACAGAGCAGTGACTGTCAGTAACCGGCTCTCCGATCTGCCCCTCCAGCGCTCACTGGAGTGCTGGGCTGTGGAGGGAATGGGAGCAGCTGGCTCAGTCTCTCAGCAGCATGCTGAAAGGCTGAGCCAGCTGCCAGTCAGGCCTCTGGGCAGATCCCAACATTTTTGTCGGGGTCCCTGCTGATCCTAGAGCTGCTTTGTGACGTAAGCTGACAGTTCGTCGTCAGCTGAATCTGGGTCACAGGAGTGCAGAACTAAGTGCATTCCTGTGACCCACAGGAGAAGTATAGACAAAAGAGCTTTGGCCATATTTCGCCTTTAAAGGGTAACTCCACTTTCGTGGGAAAAAAATTAGCAAATAAAAAAATTAATATAGCGTATACAATTGCGACACAAGTCATATTGTAATTGAATGGTATTAAAAATTACCTTTTCAATCTGTAGCGTTGTAAAGTACAAAGCAATATGGCTACCTGTAGGTGTTCTGTACACAGTGGGTGTACAGAAGGCCCCTAAGAAATGTAATTTCCTGCTTGTGTGATTGGCCTACTGATTTTCCCAGAAGTCTCCACTAAGATACAAATCAGATTTTGGCATCCCCTGCAGCAAAAAATTATTTTTTGGTGAGATACTCCCAATAGGAAATCACGGCTAAAGGAATGCAGACTCTGCAGCTTTCTTCATAAGAGCCCTGCAGGTGCAGCAGCTGACTGATAATTATAAAATCACTCCAAAACAGATTCACTCTGCACATGGCACAGACAAACAAAAAGTTATTCCTTCAGAATAACAAAAGGTAGGAATCTGCAACAAAGTTTGTTAAAATCCTTGCAATGTATAGAGATCACCAAAAGGGGAATGTTTTTTCCTCAATTGTGGAGTTACTCATGAAGTACTATAGATCAGTCGCTGACCTGAAATAAGCACAAAGTTGAGTAATTATCACTTCATTGGCCACGTACTTTTTTTCAGATCAGCGATCTAGAAAGTAGCAAAACCACAGACAGCCAGACACCTAGCATGTATTTTAAAGAGGTCAGCAATAGCAGGCTAAATATTTCTCTGAAGACATCTTTCTTTTAAAGAGCACATTTAGCCAATCAGCAAGATTCAACGTTAAAGTTCAATTCCCATCCAAACTTTTGTTAGTATTCAGTAGAGTACGTAAAGGTCAGAACTTCTACCAATGCTCTGTCCCCATTGCAGAGATCTCCTCTCTTCCTGTCTGGGGACGCCAGGACAAGTAATGAGCAGTAACAGGAAACATAGGAACAGGGAAATTCAGAAAGCAAAAAAAAACCCAGCTGCTTGTGCGCCCAACCAAACTGTCAAGCCATCAAATGGTTGGTGTCATAACTGATGACATGTAACTGGAGATTAAACTGAGGTTAAGACAGGAGCTTTCTTGGCTGTAAACTTTAGGAGGGTTTAGTTCAAGTACTCCACATTTTGTGATGCCACAGCTGCAAGGAAGCAAACCCATAATTAGCTTAGGTGACACAATTCCATCATCAAACTTCACACCTACATGCCTTACCTTCCCAACCATGAAATAACCTATTCCTGCCTTCCAATAGCCAAAACCAGATTTTTCACCCAGATTGATGACAGCATTGCCTTTAGGTGACTGGGCAGCCAATTACTGCTTCGTACATATTTTACGTGTGACAGTAGGTCAAAAGGAGGCCCACATTTCTGTTGCTCTTAGATAGTGAGTGCTTACTCGTTGGGTGATTAAAGTACTATGTTCTCTGGTTTACCCACTCTGGTTCCAAAACAGAGTAGAGAATTGTTAGTGAAGTAGGAATCGATTTGCCCTACTCTTGGTGCATTTGGTTGCAGGTGTACCAAGAATCTGAGCAAACGTCTTCATACTCTCTCATGTTTTGGGAAAATGTGACTTCTACTTTTGTTATAGTGATGCGAAAGCTAGCCAGTTGACTGGTGCAGGAGAAGTGTGGTGGAATACAGTTGGCCTAGGGCACAGTCCACCTCTGCTTGCCTTCATCCGGCCCTTGGGGCACTATTCCATCCAATGACACCAACAATGGGGCAAATTTCTCTCATAGACACCAACAATGGGGCACTATTCCTTCCAATGACACCCTCAAAAGGGCACAATTCCTCCCACTTACACCAACAATGGGGCACAATGCCTTCAACTGATACCAACGATGGGGCACTATTCCTTCCATTGACACCATTGATGAGGCATAATTCCTTCCATTGATGCCAACAATGGGCCACTATACCTGCCACTGACACCAACAAAAGAGCAAAATTTCTCCCACTGACACCAACGATGGTGCAGAATTACTTCCATTGACACCAATGATAGGGCACTATTCCTTCCATTGACACCATTGATGAGGCATAATTCCTTCCATTGATACCAACAATGGGCCACTATTCTTGCCACTGACACCAACAAAAGAGCAACATTTCTCCCACTGACATCAACAACGGGACAAAGTTCCTTCCATTGACACTAACGATGGGGCACTATTCCTCCAACTGATACAAACAATGGGACACTATTTCCCCAAATGATACCAATGATGGGACACTATTCCTTCCACTGACATCAAAGATGGGGCACTAGTACTCCCACTGTAACAAAAGATAGGGCACTGTATACTCCCACTTGATGCCAGGACATTTTCTACTCCCACTGGCCCTAGTCCAGCCCCCCTAAAGTCTGTAAGACAGTAAACTGGCCCTTTGTTTAGAAAGTTTGGAGACCCCTGGCCTAGGAGGACAGAAAGTATAAATTCAGCACCTTTCAATACTGACTGCATACTAGGGTTGCACCGATACCAGTATTGGTGCAGATACTAAGCATTTGCACGGGGTATCAGTACTCGTGCAAATGCACCGATACCTGAAAGCGATACTTTCAGGCTCGTTTCTTTCAGCTGTCAGCGGGATTTCCCCACTGACAGTTAAAATATATTTAAAAAAAAACTCAGAAATTATTGTTAATGTCGTTAAGTGTCCTTACCAACTAATGACTATTTCAGTGGTCAGTGGGGTTCCCCTGTTGACAGCTGAAGTGTTAAAATTGGAGCGGTCAAAAAAAAAACAGACGGGAAATATTTATCAACAACATTGCACAGCCGCTGAAACTTTATTAAGATAAAAAGGAACATTGTTTCTTTTTGTATCTTTCTGTTTCTTTATCTACAGATCAAAGGGATGGACTTCCATCTGCAGATAAAGTCGGTTTAAAGCAACCTACCTGTCAAGTAAAAAAAAGTTTTTTTATTAAACGTTCCTCTGTTTAACACCTTATTAACCCTTAATTTACTCCAATCCGCCTTACTTTACTCCCTATTCTCCTCCATTTATTATTTTCCTGCTGATTGTTTTTTATGTTCACTTTTATTTTATAAACTATTAATAATTAAATCTTTTTTTTTTGTTTGTTCTGTTCCTTAATATTTTTACACTTTTAACATATATTTACGTGTTTCTTATTAAAAAAGCGCAAAAAAAAAAATGAAATTTGTAAATACCTTTTTAACCACTTAAGCCCCTATTAAGTGGTTTAAGGGCCTATTTTGCGATTCGGCACTGCGTGACTTTAACGGACAATTGCGCTGTCGTGCGACGCTGTACCTAAACGAATTTGACATCCTTTTTTTCCCACAAACAGAGCTTTCTTTTGGTGGTATTTGATCACCTGTGCGATTTTTACTTTTTGCGCTATAAACAAAAAAACAGCGTCATTTTTTCAAAAATAACAATATTTTTCACATTTTTTTATATGAAATTCCCCCCAAAAAAAGTAAAAATCAAAATTTTTTAACATTTTGGGCCAAATTTTTTTTTACCATATGTTTGGTAAAAAAAAAAAAATCGCAAAAAGCGTATTTTGATTGGTTTGCGCAAAAGTTATTGCGTTTACTAACAAAGGGAAAGATTTTTGTCATTTTTGTTGTTGTTTTTTTAACGTGTAATGGCGGCGGACAGATCGGACCCTTGAATGACATTTTTGGGGTTACTAGTGACATTTCTACAGTAATCAGTGCTATACATATGCACTGTTACTGTAAAATTACACTGGCAGTGAAGGGGTTAACTTTTTTTGAGAGGGAGGGGTTATGTGTGTCCCTAGGGGCGTGATTCTAGCTGTGATTGGCTGTGGCTTGAGGTGTAGAATAGTGATCAACGGTCCTACATAGTAGAACCGTATTATCACCATTCCTACACAGGAGAGAATGACAGGCGGCTTGTTTACATTAGCCGCCTGCCTTTCTCCCGCTCCAACGGACGATCGCGAGTGACCTGCGGACATCGGGTCCGCCGGTCACATGCGCGGGGGGGACCGTGACCACGCGGGAGCGCACCTCCGGCGGCGCGCGCTCGCTCCCTAGACCCTCACAGGCTAGCGACGTAGCCCTAAGTCGCTCTGCCTGTGAGGGGCTGACCGCCGACGTAAATAGTCGTGCGGCGGTCGGCAAGTGGTTAATGCTCTGTACCATTGCTGGCAGCTGAAGTGTACAGAAAACAGTAGTTAGGTAATCAGTAATTGGTATCAGCGAGTACTAAAAAAAAAAGTATCGGTACTCGTACATAAAATGGTATTGGTGCATCCCTACACCATATCGTGAAACTGAACCCCTTGTAATTGCTATGACAGGTGGACTGAACTGGGAATTAACCTAATCTGACCTCTAATTCTGATACCCTGTAATCACATAAAATCTTTGACCATAATTAATTTTTCACAATGTAGCACTAAAAGTTCCTGCTGCAACAATTCAGAAAAAAACAAAAAAACAAAGTCCATCTTTAATGAGTAACTTGTTTGCATGCGTTGTACACATGAAACAGATGCATTGGCCTATCCCCACTTGGCACCTAGAACGAAATGTAACGAAGACCATCAGATTATAGAAACTCGTTGGATAGGCTCTTTGCATTTGTTCCTTCTATTTGAGAACTTGGCTGGCGGTCTTGAAATCTGTCCTTGCATTAGGTTTATATGATGTTTACAAACAGTTTATCACTATTTATCTTGCTATACATAGCCCTGTTACTGATACGACTTATCTGAGATGACTCACTATACCGATGCAGGCGATGCCTTGCTGGCGGGCAAGTATCAATGCCCAGGGGTGTGGTCTCCACCAACCCACGTATTGAGAGCTGCCAAGTGGTGTCTCCTTATCAGGGAACATGTTCTGGGAAAGTATCTACCCCTGTCAATGTTACAACATATGGATAGAACAAACTAAAATAAACGAGCATCGACCTTTGCCAAGGTATAATAAAAACTGTCCATGTAAAGCAAAGAGGGCATTATATCTATTTATGAAGCAGGAGTGGTGTGATTCATTACTTTTGATAAAAGTTGTGCAGCACACACAGGAATGATTTATGTCTTTATTTAAAAAAAAAAAAAAAAAATGAAGGTATGCCACGCAAAATTCCACTCGGAAAATGATCACTCCTCGACCAGTTGCTGGGAAGAAGAGTTCATGTTGGGACAAGGGTAGGAAGAATTATTTCCTTTCTTTTCCATGGGGTGCATGAACTTCGGCGAACAATGATAAAAGGATTCAATTTCATAGCAGGTTAATGAAGAACAAAACTTCTTGAATGTATTATTAATAAATGTGGTGCAGGGATTTCATTTCAGCCCAAGAGAGGAGTGCATTCAAGTAATGTCAGGGCATTTGACCTGGCTGTGACATCTTAGTGCCACAATCAGCCACAACATCCAAGTGTTACGTTGCTGAGAAATTGTTGTTTAACCGCCTGAACTTCAAGTGTAACTTTCCGCTTTGGAAACAAATTTGCTATCACCACCTTCTTCTGCAGGATGAAAGGTGATTAACCTGCATTCTTCCCTCTTCGAGCATGTGCAACCGCTTTACATAACAAATACAGGTAAGGCAAAAAAAAAAACATTTGCGCAAAAAAATAAGCCATTAAAATGCACAAGAAAGCAATCTTGCCTGAATTTTGCATAAGATATGGCCATAGAAGAGAGATGAAAATTTGTTGTTCAAGGATAAGTCCAGGCAAAACCTAACTACAGGGGTTTAGTTAACATACATTTGGAAACGCATGTGTAAGCTTCAAGGCCCCTTCACGGCACCCTGTATAACTTGCAGTCCTAACACTACTAATTTATGGGTGTCTCCACAGTGGGAGCACATGCTAGCTAATGGATAGATGAGGGACAGGTGGGCATAGAGGTAGCCCAAGCCTACCCCAACCTACCCCCATCTATGACTGGCCTTCAATATGTATTGCAAAATGATAGGTAAATACAATATACTGGCTATGTGATAGCCATGGGGTCAATCCTAGGAATAACCGGCTGAGGGCATGCACCTCCATCCCTAATTATATGTAAAGTAAAGGCAGTTTGGGACTTTAAATGAGACACAAGCCTGGTAAAGCAATGCGTCTCCATCCCTGTGATGGAAATTAGGGAAAAAAGGTTGGGACTTTAAATGAGGTGCATGAGAACAACCGGCACTAATAAACAATACCTACTGACCAGTCTGCTAACAAACCGAATCAACCTGACCAACAATGTACGGTAAAAACAGGGGTTTAGGTAACACACCTTTGCAAACGCATGTGTAAGCTTCAAGGCCCCTTCACGGCACCCTGTATAACTTGCAGTCCTAATACTACTAATTTATGGGTGTGTCCACAATGGGAGCACATGCTAGCTAATGGATAGATGAGGACCAGGTGGGCATGGAGGTAGCCCAAGCCTCCCTCAACCTGCCCCCATCTATGACTGGCCTTCAATATGTATTGCAAAATGATAAGTAAATACAATATACTGGCTATGTGATAGCCATGGGGTCAATCCTAAGAATGACCGGCTGAGGAGCATGCACCTCCATCCCTAATTATATGTAAAGTAAAGGCAGTTTGGGACTTTAAATGAGACACAAGCCGGGTAAAGCAATGCGTCTCCATCCCTGTGATGGAAAATAAGGAAAAAAAGGTTGGGACTTTGAATGAGGTGCGCGAGAACAACCGGCCCTAATAAACAATACCTACCAACCAGTCTGCTAACATACTGAATCAACCTGTCCGACAATGTACAGTAAAAACAGGGGTTTTTCCTTAACCCTCCTTTTTTTCCTCAATTTCCTGAATATATCAAGAAAATATTTTCACTAAAAATACACTAAAATCATTATTAGCGGACACAAACGTAACAGTGAATTTGTGTGAATTAGCCCTTTTTAATTGTTTTTACATATAAAAAAAATATATATATAATTTATTTTAAAAATGTTTACAATTATTTTATTTAACACATTTTTTTTAAATTAATTTATTACAATGTTTAATTGGTATATTTTTTTTTTTTACAATTTGTTATTTTTTTTACAGGACAGGGAATCCTGAAGCACTGCAGAGGGGGGGGGGTGGCACAGTGAAAGGGGGGCACACAGGGGGGAGAGGGGGGAATCAGAAGTAAGCAGAACAGGGAGGGGCATCGGCCGATCGATCCCCCACTGAGAAAAACAGAGTCCGCCTGATTTACGTTGTAGTAAATTTGCTGCAAAGTTGCTCAAAATAGTTTTGCAAAATAACAAGGGGGCAACTGTTTACATCTGGAGGAAAAAAAAGCTTTACCCTCTACTTACAGAAAGGCTTTTTTACAGTAAAAGCTGTGATTATATGGAATAGACTTCCTCAGGAGTGAGTTTATAGCCAAGTCTGCATATTGCTTAAAAGCTAAATGCACACAATATAACTGGTTATTTTTAACCAGCTAGTATACATTTTCCTTAGAGGATCCTTGCTGGAGCAAATTGGACCATGCTGCTTTTTTTTTTTTTTTTGCTTTCTCTGGATCAATAGTGGGTTAGATTTCTGTATATGCAGGTTCTTGAATACATTTTATTCATTTTTATATGGGTAAACTCTTTTTTCAACCTAAGTGAAATAATGGGATTCTCCCAATGGTTACACTTCCCAGTGATAACTAATAAAGATGAATTTCTCCTTGCTTCAGAGACATTTCTTTTAGTTACTTTGATGCTATCAATACAAAAGCAATTTAAATTCTTTCCAACTGGGACACAGTCAGAAATAACAGAGGTTCTACACCAAGGGTGTCCAACCTGCAGCCCATTGGTGTATGATGTGGAGCTCTCAGACCTCAAAAGTCTGTAGTGGGGACATTGGTTTGGGTAGTAGCATTGATCTCTACTAGCCTCATGTACTTTGTTCATATTGTCTTGCAGCATATCCTCAGCCAAAAATGTATCCTGTCCTCACTCTCTGACTTTCATTTTCTCTATTAGGTCTGCAGTTTCTGACAGTCCTCTCAAGCATTACATATATTGAACATTATGTGCATCCCTTATGTGATGTCAGGGGTGGCATTTGTGGCACCCTTTGGCTCATCGGTTTAAAACCCCTGCTCTAGACCAGTGGTCTCCAAACTGTGGCCTGAGGGTCAGATGTGGCCCTTTGCTTGCTTTTATCTGGCCCTTAGGGCACTATTCCTCTCATTGATAGAAGGCATTATTTCCTCCTACTGGCACCATTCTTTCCATCAATACCAACAGTGTGACATAATTCCTCTCATTGACAAAAACAGTGGGGCCCAATTCCTTCCACTGACACCAAGGACGTGCCATACTTTCTTCCCCTGACATAGAAATTGGAAAACTATTCCTCCCACTGACAATATTCCTTTATTCCTCCCACTAATACCAACAGTGGGGCACTATTCCTTCCACTGACACCAATGATTGGATACCATTCCTCTCACTGATACCAAAAACGGGGCACTATTCCTGCCACTGATACCAATGATGGGACACTATTCCTCCTACTGATACCAACAATGGGGCACTAATATAGATGTATGTGAACACCACTCTAGGTCAGTCTCCCATCTCTACCTCCACTAACACACAGACCAGGTGCTGGTCCCATCCATCACGGATTCCAATGAGCAAAATTAATTCTGGTTGGTGGCCAACCAGGATTCCTTTTGCTCAATGGGTCACTTATCCGGCACACTAACACCAATGATGGGGCATGGAAATTGGGTGGAGAGTAATTATCTATCAAAAAGAGTACCAGCACAATCCCTTGAAATTCAAATGCAAACAGTAAACCAAGTCTAACAGGGAAGACCCTGTAGGCGAGGAAAATTGGGATTTTAATCTGCCCAAAAGCATCAATTGAATAAAAAACAAGTTATAAAAAATATATATCAATTTTATTAATGACAAGATAATAAAAACAGCACATGCAGATACAATATCTAAAAGGTGTATTGCAGCACATCCTACAATGCGATGGATCGACACATTTCACCCATGATTTGGGCTTCCTCAGGACCCAGATGTGTAGCAAGCTTTCTCAAAGAGTATATATACACCCAAACAGGAATGGATGCAAGTAAGCATTAAGTGCAAATACCACAAAGCTCAAAAACCATATAGCTACCAAACACCACCTATGGCTAAAGCTACATGTCCATTAAGAGGAAAAAATTCCATTGCAGAGGAAAGTAGCACTGACCAGCGTCTCTGCTGGCAGCAAAATGGCCGAGTGTGAAGCTTTGACCAATGATGGGGCACTATTTCTTCCACTGACAACATTGATAGGGCACTATTTTGTCCACTGATATCAACAATGAGACATTATTCCTCCCACTAATACCAATGATGGGCACTATTTTTTTCACTGAAATGATGGGGCACTATTCCACCCATCGATACCAATGATGGGGTCCTATTCCTCCTCCTACTAACTACAGGCAAGATGTAATTGTTTTACTCCCACTGACCACTGTGGCAAACATCGCCAGTTACAGAGTATTCTGTCAGGAATGATTGTCCAACTGTATTATGTGTGTATTGTATGTGTAAACGTAACCCGTGCAGTACCTGTAGGATTTTGTATTGTGTTAGCTGCTGGCTCATGAATGTGTATTGGAAACCCCTGCTGCCCCTCTGTGGAGACCCTGTATAAGTATCTTGTTTTAAAATACAAGTCCTGTGAATAAAAGAGTTAGTTGACCTTCAAGCTAGGTGTCGTCTGGTTATTGGAGGGTTGGGAATATTATACGCTACCAGGATTATTGTATGCTGGACCTGACTACCAGGGGAGATATCGTGGATAATACTGCTACTCTGCTACAACCACCAAGCCCGAGGCATTTTTCACTCCCACTGGTCATACTGGGCCACAGGCCTTCCAAAATCTGAAGGACGGTAAACTGGCCCTTTGTTTAAAAAGTTTGGAGACCCTGGTCTGGACCTTCACCACTATCCAAAACTAAAAGAGAATTCAGTAGGAGTTGCAATTAAACTAGACTGTTCATAGATTTTGAATAGAGGCATTTTTTTTTTCCTAACACCACAATCGAGAAATAAAAATCAAAGTTCTTAAACAAAAAAATAGTTCACAGTCAATGCCATGATGTTTGTGTGGGCAGAATCTATTCAAATCACCATATATTTTTCAAAAATCCTATTTTCTCTGTACCGTATCATTTCATAAAAACTGAAGTCAGAGAGGAACGGAGGAACACCGGAACAAGCGCTTGTTCCAGTCGCCCTCTGCGTTGAAAGTAGCCAGCAGCAGATTTTATTTTAGCTTGAACCATTTGTTCTGATTCCAAACTTCATCCTGCAAGAAATGTTGTGATTGAAACCAACAGTTAGCGAGCATTACAGGGATGTAAGCACAGTGTGCTTGACACATCAAGAGGGAAAAAAGGCTTGAAGCCATGGTGTTCTTGTGATGCTTACATGCAAATATATTAGCATTATAAAGCACAGCGGGAGCCTTGTGTCTCTTTTTCTAAGTGTTTTGTCCTCTAGAAAGGAAACACTGGTGAGTCGCTTCGTGACACGGAGGTTGCAACATATCCATTGAAGATGAAAAAGAAATACCGTCGAGAGAACTCAGAGATGAGCTGTTTGAGAGCTCAACCTCCACAATAAAGGAGATTCTGGTCAAGTAAGATCTCCTTCGACGTCTGCTTCTTTGTACTGGGGCTCAATGATTGCCTGAATACAAGAACTCACTCTTATTATGTTACAACTTTGGGGCAGATTTTTAAATCTGAAGTTCAATCAAGGCATGGTTCCATTTTGTTCAATGGCATTTGCCCTCGTTTTCTCGCTGCAATTATAAACTTTTCGGGCAGCGGATGTGAAGGTCAAAGGCCACTGTATGTAAATAAAGGTTTTAAGAAAAGGTGGACATGTTATTTCAAGGTGCCAGGATTTTGGTACTACTAGGAACTGATACGACTAGCAGTAAGATCGGCTCAGTATGGTATTGTATGGTATTTAAGTTAGTACTTTAGGTTTTGGGGTTGCCAAAGTTAAATCTAAATTCTAAGCAGATATAAAAAGCACACATTATTGCAGCTCTGGAATCATTAATACATCTATAAATTATACACTCACCGGCCACTTTATTAGGTACACCTGTTAAATTGCTTGGTAACACAAATTGCCCCGACACGGACCCCCGGACACCGCTGTGGGACATGATCCCTCGGCGTCTCTTCCGGGTTCGGCGACTCCGGCGCTGTGAGTGGCCGGAGCCGCGATGACGTCACTCCTGTGCATGCGCGCGGGAGTAATTTTCCGGCAATTTTCGACAAGGAACTCTGAAGGTCCGCCGGACCTTCAGAGCGCATTCGCCACACTCCTCAGCGGCTGCATGCAGTGGTAATATCTCCTAAACCGTGCAGGTTTAGGAGATATTAATTGTACCAACAGGTAAGCCTTATTATAGGCTTACCTGTAGTTAAAAGTCAAAAAAAGCAGTATATACTACTGCTTTAAGTGACTTTGAATGTGGCATGGTTGTTGGTGGCAGACGGGCTGGTCTGAGTATTTCAAAAACTGCTGATCTACTGGGATATTCACACACAACTATCTCTCGGGTTTACAGAGAATGGTCCAAAAAAGAGAAAATATCAAGTGAGTGGCAGTTTTGTGGAGGAAAGTGCCTTGTTGATGTCAGAGGAGAATGGGGAAGACTGGTTCTAGATGATAGAAAGGCAACAGTAACTGAAATAACCACTCGGTACAACCAAGGTATGCAGAATACCATCTCTGAATGCACAAATACATCAAACTTTGAAGCAGTAGACCACACTGGGTGCCACTCCTCAGCAAATAGAACAGGAAACTGAGGCTATAATTCACACAGGCTCAACAAAATGGGACAATAGAAGATTGGAAAAACCTTGCCTAGTCTGATGAGTCTCGATTTTAGCTGCGACATTCAGATGGTAGGGTCAGAATTTGGTGTAGGAATCAACCGATTATCGGCAAAGCCGATATATCAAGGGCCGATACGCACTTTCCCCGATATATCGGAATCGGCCCCTGAGGTTACCAATGCCACCGATATTTCGGGAAAGTTCTGTACCGGAGCGATGCCTGCAGCTAGAGGCATCAGTCCAGTACCAGCATCCATAGCAACGGTCGGCCGTCTTGTAATGACAACCAATGCGGCTGAGAAGGAGCGGGAGGGGACGTCCCCCCCTCCCGTCTCCTTCTGCGGCTCGCCCGGGTCTCCCGTCCTGAGACGGGAGACCCGGGCATCCTACCTGCACTGCCACCGAATGGAGAAGACCCGATCAAAGCCGCATTCGGCTCTGATCGGGCCTCCATGTAAAAAACCCGGAAGTGATGTCATGACATCAATTCCGGGTACTCTGCGCCAAATTAAAAAAAATGCGAGCATTCAAAACAGCAACCTAGTGTTTTGAATGCTTTTAAGTGCAGAGGAGGGGTTTGGGGTCTTTTAGACCCCCAGATCCCTCCACCAGAGTACCTGTGAAAAAAAAAAAATGTAAAATGTCCGAAAATATCGGCCGATACAGATATCCGATCACCAAAATATAGGTATCGGTATCGGCAATTAAAAAACGATATTGGTCGATCACTAATTTGGTGTAAATAATATGAAAGCATAGTTCCATCCTGCCTTGTATCAACAGTTCAGGCTGGTGGTGTGGGAGATATTTTCTTGGCACACTTTGGGCCCCTTAGTACCAATTGAGCATTGTTTAAACACCACGGCCTACCTGAGTATTGTTGGTGACCATGTCCATCCCTTTATAACTACAGTGTACCCATCTTCTGATGGCTCCTTCCAGCAGGATAATGCACCAGGTCGCAAAGCTCCAATCATCTCACCACTGGTTTCTTCACCATGACAATGAGGTCAGTGTACTCCAATGGCCTACACAGTCACCACATCTCAATCCAATAGAGCGCCTTTGCGATGTGGTGAGATTGGCATAATGGATGTGCAGCTGACAAATCTGCAGCAAATGCATGATGTGATCATGTCACTATGGAGCAAAATCTCTAAGGAATGTTTCCAACCCCAGTTCTGAAGGCAAAAGGGGGGCTCAACCTGGTAGGTTTGACCTTATTTTACCTCTTTAAAGTCCCTGTATAGTAGGGTTTAGACTGGGAGAGAGAAAAGCAGCAGGAGCCAATCAGTTCTTTTGCTATCAAGGAGCATGCTGATAAGAAAAGAAAGCAGAGATATGAGTTCATCTTGGACCTGCTTCTTCTTCACCATCCAGTGACAGGCTGGAGGCAGGTCCATGACAGACAGTCCTCAGAAGAATTGCATAGAATGACGCTGGCCCTCATTCCACCCAAAGACGGAGGGTATGTAGTGGTGTAAGAGAAGCACTGCAGGGGAAAATTCCAGATTGAAGGTTACTATTGCAGCAAAATAAGTTTTTCATTTCTATTTATTTAAGGGCCAACTCCAGGCAAAAAATAATTTTTTTGTCTCAATAAAATTTATATATTTTTAGACCTTCCTTTTCTTTGTATTTTGGGCACTTTAAAATCTCTATTTTTATTGTCTGCTGGGATCTGTCCCTCCCTTTTTGTTTTGGGGGTCCCCCCTTTCCCACTTTCCCTTTCCTGTCAGACTTGGCCCATATATATATATATATATATATTTTTTTTTTTTTTTTCAAATTAACCCTTGCAGTGGGGTTGTGCAAGCACTCCAAAAGGTAATTGCTTGATTATGTCTAAGGGAACAATAAAAGGAAATACACTTTCCCCGATCCTCTGCTCCTCCCCACAACTTCTGCACCCCACACTCAAGAGGTCTAGGATCCTGATGTCAACAAAACCAGAGTTGGGTCTATAGCCGAGGGAAAGTCCACCACCGGATCATGGAGGCACGCCATCTGCTGGAGGAGTGGAGAATCGGGTATGTAAAACAGTTTCTCCTCTCCCTAGGCAAAAAACAAGCTATTAACTCTTGCTCCACTGCACAGGATATTTTTTCCCTGCCCAGAGTTGGGCTTTAATCTTATCTAAGAATAGACCTTTCTTTTGGTTGCAGTTCTGTTTTTAGTTAAGGAATAAAACATAGGGTTAGGGGGTTGGTTTTAACACAAATGTAAACTCAATTGCATAAGTCTCATATAAGCAACAATGTAACAAAGTAGCATGATTGAGAAACAAGAACAGGGAGGGAGAGAACACTGTCACTATACAACATAATGTGCCTGAATAAGGACCTTCATTGGAGGATCACCAACTATTATCTCAATGAAAGCTACAGATTTAAAATCATTGAACACTACTTTTGTTATAATGTTAACTACTTGCTGACTGCATTACGACAATGTACAGTGGCAATTCGGCTCTTCCGGGTAGAAGGCGCGTGCGCATGCCGCCGGTGCACCACTTCTGCTGTGATTTGTCATGGCAGAAGCCTATGAGTGGGTGCTGCCGAATGGATGTACGCCAGCACATGCCGATTGTTGGGAAAACACACAGAACAGAGCTCATATGTGTAAACAAGGCAGAGTTTCATGACGGGGGGTAGAGTTGGATTTTGTGACAAATATGCTAAAATAATCAAAAGATCAGAGCATTAGCAGTGCTTATAATTAATCAAAAATTGCATAAGTCCTTCAACTTGTGCACAAACAAATGTCCATAAAAGGATTTGTCCATATAAACACCTGGTGAGGATTAATAATTCATGGGCCCTCTGATGAAGTTGATGACGAAACGCGTTAAAGCGTGACCACGCAGCTATCACGAACACTGACTAAATGCGCCTCTGCCAGGGATTACCGCGGGACGGTACAGTGGTTACAGATGCAGATATATTTGATTCAACGTGTTTATACCTGATCTATTGTGTAAGCGCAACTAAGTGGGGGTGGGGTTTATTTACAATAAAGCTATTTAACTGAGTTACGCTATGAGTGTGTTGCCTCTCCTATGACTACCGGCCAAACTGATCTAGCTGGCGCGAGAGCCTGAGAGGTTGTCTGGAATGGGGATTGATTTGAATAGGAGCCCTGACAAGGAATTGGGATCTAATTGGACAGTCTGTTTGTAGCTCTGGTGAGTTTAATATCCAAAGGGAGCCGTAGTCCACGAGGTGTGGTGATGGTCTATATACAAGTTTGTTCCTGTAGCCATAACATACCATCCCATGAATTATTAGTCCTCACGGGGTGTTTATATGGACAAATCCTTTTATGGACATTTGACTGAAGTTGAAGGACTTATGCAATTTTGGATTATTATAAGCGCTGCTAATGCTCTGATCATATTAGCATATTTGTTTGTGAATATTAGCTGCTGTAGACTTTTATCTTGATTTTTTATCTTAATTTATTTATTTTTTATAAATTCTTTATTTAAAGGTATGCCAAAGATACATCAACTGTAACATAACACAGGATCATAGAACGCATTACAGAAAGATAAGTTAATCACCTGAAAGAGCGCCCACACAGGCCGATCAATATCGACCCCCGCAGACCCCTCCCATTCAATCAAGAACAAAACATGAGATAGAATACAAAATATCAGGCAAATAGAACAACATTCCTTGCTATGTAATATACAAAGGTAGAAAGAAAGAGGGCCACGGCCTCCACCAGCATCGGTTTCCTGGCTGGTGTACGGAGGCATTATGATCCCCTGTTCACACGGACCGCCAAGTGCACATGCAAGGCATTTCCACCTCAAAGAGGAAGCATACCAAAGGCATTTCTAAGTGTTTTCAGCACAGCAAGGGAAGAAGAAGACGAAGGAGAGAAAGGAAAGGAAGAAGAAGAGGAGAGAGAAAGAGAAAAAAAAGGGGGGGGAGGGGAAGGGAGAACATGGCTGCTGGAACGAAAGGAGAGGAAAGGGGACCGACTGCTGGGCCACCGTCAACCCCGAAGGAGAGGGGACCGACTGCTGGGCCACCGTCAACCCCGAGCATCTTGGGGCCGACCATCAGCGCCCCCCCCCCCCTGCCTAGGCCATTTTATGACATAATCGTTTTGTATTCCTACGAGTAAACAAACTCATGCCAATAATACCACCATTCAAGAAACCTCTCCCTTGTGCCTCTCTCTGTAGCCACGAGATCCTCCATTTCATTTATATTAGCCATTTTCTTCAGCCACACGGCCACAGAGGGCGGCTGTGTCTGCTTCCAGAACAGAGGGATACAGCTCCTCGCTGTCATAAACAGTAGGGGTAGGATGGATTTCCTATAGGACGAACTCGAGAACTGGTGGTGATGCAGCAGAAAAAGAGCAGGGTCTAAATTAAGAATACGGTCCGTGAATCTTTGGGTCATTTTCAAGAATTCCGCCCAAAAAGTCCCCAGAAGCCTGAAGAACCAAAAGATATGGAGAAGAGAGCCCGATTCCTCACCACATGTTCCTCCAGCACATGTCCGAGCAATTTGGGAACATCTTATGTATTTTCGTTGGGGTGTGATACCATCTTGTCAGGAGCTTATAACCAGATTTATGGTACTTGGGTCCTATTTTATTTTACCTTTACTGTATAAGCGCTGGGTGGGGGCATTTTTTAATGCTTTCAAGAGTTGAATTTTGTTTCCGTGCAAAGCAGAAAATAAAATCCATCACTTCCCTTTGTGAAAACAGCACATACAATACACCTAAACACTGGCTAGGCACACATTTAACCCTTTGATCACCCGAGATGTTTAAACCCCATCCTAGCCAGTGTCATTAGTACAGTGACAGTGTACAGTATATTTTTAGCACCGATCACTGTTTTAGTGTCGCTGGTTCCCACAAAGTGTCAGAATGTCTGCCGCAATATCGCAGTCCCACTATAAGTTATTGATCGATGCCATTACTAATATAAAAAATAAAGAAATACCAATTCCAGTATATATCCCATAGGTAAAGGAGGGGAAAGCGCCTCTTGAGTGTGATAAAAGTAATTTATTACAGTAACAATAGTAGCAACTTACATAGAGGTAACTGGATTCAAGTGTCCAGCGTGTCCTGCTCCGGCGGTAGATGTAACTGTGTGCAGCAGCATCCAGATGAGGTCCAGCAGCTCTGAAGAACCCGAGAGGCCCGCTCTGTAGTCTTGCGGGTCGCGGTGGACGAGATGGAATGGCTGGTGCCGTGGCCGGCAGAGCGTCTGACGTCACTGGGAGAAGAGGGCAGTCTGGGCTCACTACGCATTTCGGAGCATGCGCCGACGTCTGGTACGGACATGTGCACTCCTTTGTCAAGTCTCCATAGTTTGTAAATGCTAAAACTTTTGCGTAAACCAATCAATATACGTTTATTGGAATTTTTATTTAGCAATATGTAGGAGAACACATATTGGACTAAAGGTTATGAAGAATTTTGATTTTTTTTTACATTTTTTATCGGATATGTTTTATAGCAGAAAGTAAAAAATATTGTTATTTTTTTCAAAATTGTTGTGTTTTTTTTTTTTTGTTTATAGCACAAAAAATAAAAACGCAGAGGTGATCAAATAACAAAAGAAAGCTCTATTTTCGGAAATAAAAATTACATACATTTTAATTTGTGTACAGTGTTGCATGCCTGCACAATTATCAGTTAAAATAACACAGTGCCAAAGAGCAAAAAATGGCCTGGTCATGATTGGGGGGGGGGGGGGGTAAATCCTCCGGAGGTCAAATGGTTAGGTGTTTTTTTGTTTATAGCACAAAAAAATAAAAACGCAGAGGTGATCAAATACCACCAAAAGAAAGCTCTATTTGTGGGAATAAAAATTACAACATAAAAAAAAAAAAAAAAAATGACATGGCTGCACAATTGTCAGTTAAAATAACGAAGTAGCAAAAAGCAAAAAACAGCCTGGTCAGGATGGGGGGTAAATCCTCCGGAGTTCAAATGGGTAAGCGTTTCTTTTGTTTATAGCGCAAAAAATAAAAAAATGCAGTGGTGATCCAATACCACCAAAAGAAAGCTCTATCTATCGTGAAAAAATTGACAAATTTTCTTTGTGTACAGCGTTGCATAACTGTGCAATTGTCAGGTAAAATAACGCAATGCCGAACCGCAAGGGGTCATGAAGGGGAGTAAAGTGATTAAAGCTTATAGTAGATTTCCAGTAAATTGGGTTTATATTTACTTTAAACTACTGTCACCTAGGCAAACGTATGTGCGAAAAATGTTCCTGCAGTTTTATTTCCTTGAACTTGCCGAGACATTGCAGAATGTGCGATTAAGAATAACTTGTCCGTCGTTCCGGTAGAGGGTACGCACCGACGCTTTCACATGCTCCTGGGCTTAGTAAGACTCCAAGCTATGTGCAGGTGGCCAACCTTGCTGTACACAGTGGCACAGCTCAATAGAGCGGTCACCCACTTTACAAGCAGCCGGCCGAGTAGAGGCTACAGCAATACAACTGGCAGAGCGGCAACATTCCATGTGAAAAAAGACGCACCCCCCCCCTTTTTTTTTTTAACGTTATGTCTGATCTATCCATTTCAACAAGCAAATAAAAGTCGCCTTCGCTGCCTCATGTTTCCCTGCAAGTAGGGAAATAGTTAAAGTATCCCGTTAATTAGTAAGATGTCTGATCAACCTGCACTTAAGTGAGACTTTGTCCCAAAATAAAAGCACTTTGCAGATGTGGCGGTAAAGAAAAGGAGACGTCTCTTGTTAGCGTGTCACATTCTGGGGGAGATATGGTGTGTTTACACACGGTCTCCATTGTTATGTGCTGTACGTTGCAGTGAGCAATATTCAGAGTGAGGATGTTACTTGCATCTTCCCCTCCTTCCTGTCAGGACCTGTTGGAGAACTGTTAATCCCTGAGAAAGAAAAGCCGCTAATTATCACCTTCTGCAAACTACTGAAACAGAAATACTAGTGCGGCGTAAACTTGACATTTTGGAGGGAAGAAAAACAGACTAAAAACAAAAAAAAAAAGTATGGATTTGAAAACTTTCAACTGTGCCATTCGCCATGTGGTCGCAGCCAACCGGTCTGTGGTTAAATCGATCCCTTTGAGTGACGACTCTGGGCGGGGAGGAAACAGAGATTGCACACAATCCAGAGTTGCGGAACAGACAAGGAGAAAACAAGGTATGAAGACGGGGAGTGTTGTGGGATAGGAAAAGCAGCGACAACACCGGCATAGATTTACAGCTTTTGATAGCAAGTTACTCTTTCCAGTTCTCTGCACGAAGCTTAGGCCCCCAAAACAATTAAGGATACATCACCTCCCCACCCCCTCCCCCTACCTGTCCCTAACAAAAAAAAACACACTTTAACTATTTTCTCATATAATTATCCATTAAAGGATAATTCCAGGTACAGGCGGTCCCCGGGTTACAAACAAGATATGGTCTGTAGGTTTGTTCTTAAAGCGGAGTTCCACCCTAAAAATTAACTTAGCTAAAAAATACCTGAAAAAGAATTGGATAATTACATTTCCTTTTTGTTTCACTTACCTTGTTTTTAATGAAAAAAAAAATTACCTTCCTTCCACTTCCTCCCTCTGCAGGCCGCAGCCCCCGACGTCACTTCCTCCTTTGCAATGACTCCTGGGAGATGAATGTCATCAATCCCGAGATGTCAATGCGCCTGCACCGGTGTCACTCGTCACTTCCAGTGCAGGCGCGTCATTCCCTGCTGAACAACTTCTGGGCATGCACAGAACCAGCTGTGGGATGACGCGCCTGCCCCGAGAGTGACGACCAGGGAATTCTGGGACTCCGACCTCACCGAAGATGACGCGAAGATGGACGCTCCGGCTGCAGCTGCCCACACCTGAGATGGCAGCACTAGACAAGACATTTTCAAGGTAAGTATTCCATCCTGCAGGTAAGCTAAACAGGGGACAGTTCAGAGGCTATCGTTGCTTAAATGCACTAGCCCTGACTGTCCTAGGGGTATTTTTATCTAAAAAATATTTTTTGCCCGAAACTCCGCTTTAAGTTGAATTTGTTTGTAAGTCGGAACAGGTACATTTTATAACAGCAAACAAATAATTTAAAAGTTTTTTGGATAGTATAGGGAAGGATTAACAACCCTGTAACATTTACCATATTTTCCGACGTACAGTGGGTACAAAAAGTATTCAGACCCCCTTAAATTTTTCACTCTTTGTTATATTGCAGCCATTTGCTAAAATCATTTAAGTTCATTCTTCTTCCTCATGAATGTACACATAGCACCCCATACTGACAGAAAAACACAGAATTGTTGACATTGTTGCAGATTTATTAAAAAAGAAAAACTGAAATATCACATGGTCCTAAGTATTCAGACCCTTTGCTGTGACACTCATATATTTAACTCAGGTGCTTTCCATTTCCATTTCTGATCATCCTTGAGATGGTTCTACACCTTCATTTGAGTCCAGCTGTGTTTGATTATACTGATTGGACTTGATTAGGAAAGCCACACACCTGTCTATATAAGACCTTCCAGATCACAATGCATGTCAGAGCAAATGAGAATCATGAGGTCAAAAGGAACTGCCTGAAGAGCTCAGAGACAGAATTGTGGCAAGGCACAGATCTGGCCAAGGTTACAAAAAGATTTCTGCTGCACTTAAGGTTCCTAAGAGCACATTGGCCTCCATAATCCTCAAATGGAAGACGTTTGGGACGACCAGAACCCTTCCTAGAGCTGGCCGTCCGGCCAAACTGAGCTATCGGGGCCTTGGTGAGAGAGGTAAAGAAGAACCCAAAGATCACTGTGGCTGAGCTCCAGAGATGCAGTCAGGAGATGGGAGAAAGTTGTAGAAAGTCAACCATCACTGCATGGAGTTTGCTAAAAAAACACCTGAAGGACTCCAAGATGGTGAGAAATAAGATTCTCTGGTCTGATGAGACCAAAATAGAACTTTTTGGCCTTAATTCTAAGCGGTATGTGTGGAGAAAACCAGGCACTGCTCATCACCTGTCCAATACAGTCCCAACAGTCAAGCATGGTGGTGGCAGCATCATGCTGTGGGGGTGTTTTTCAGCTGCAGGGACAGGGCGACTGGTTGCAATCGAGGGAAGGATGAATGCGGCCAAGTACAGGGATATCCTGGACAAAAACCTTCTCCAGAGTGCTCTGGACCTCAGACTGGGCCGAAGGTTTACCTTCCAACAAGACAATGACCCTAAGCACACAGCTAAAATAACGAAGGAGTGGCTTCACAACAACTCCGTGACTGTTCTTGAATGGCCCAGCCAGAGCCCTGACTTAAACCCAATTGAGCATCTCTGGAGAGACCTAAAAATGGCTGTCCACCAACGTTTACCTTCCAACCTGACAGAACTGGAGAGGATCTGCAAGGAGGAATGGCAGAGGATCCCCAAATTCAGGTGTGAAAGACTTGTTGCATCTTTCCCAAAAAGACTTCTGGCTGTATTAGATCAAAAGGGGGCTTCTACTAAATACTGAGCAAAGGGTCTGAATACTTAGGACCATGTGATATTTCAGTTTTTCTTTTTTAATAAATCTGCAACAATGTCAACAATTCTGTGTTTTTCTGTCAGTATGGGGTGCTATGTGTACATTCATGAGGAAGAAGAATGAACTTAAATGATTTTAGCAAATGGCTGCAATATAACAAAGAGTGAAAAATGTAAGGGGGTCTGAATACTTTCCGTACCCACTGTATAAGACAACTTTTGAACCCTAAAATAAATCCCCCAAAACTGGGGGGGTCGTCTTATACGCCGAGTATAAAAATCCCAAAGGTAATTAAGTAAGTGTAATCCAAGAAAACCCTGGCTGTCTGTGCCCTATTCATCAGCAAGGTACCGTAAGTACCGTAAATGTATTCTCTTATAAGTCTCTAAGGTATTGTAAGTAAAAGTATTACCGGTAGATGTATAATCTTCTCATGGCTCTGTCCTGTACTGGTATACTGTACCATAGCTTCGGCTACGTAGTATACTGGGCTGAGCCAATCACAGTGAGCGACGTATTCTATTATTGAATGCAAAGCCTACTCGGATTGGCGGAGTCAGAGAGGCGGGATAATGTTACTCTCTCTGACTCTGCCAGTCTGAGCAGGCTTTGCATTCAATAATAGAATACATCGCTCACCGTGATTGGCTCAGCGCGGTATACTGTATGTAGCTGAAGCTACGGTACATACGGTAAACCGGTACAGGATTCCCGCACAGCCAGCACCTTGAGAGATGATACATCTACCAGTAATACTTATTTACAATACATTGGAGATTTATAAGGGAATACATTTACGGTACTTACAGTACCTTGCTGATGAATAGGGCACAGACAGCCAGCGCTTTCATAGATTACACTTACTTAATTACCTTTGGGATTTTTATACTCGGCGTATATGGTATATGGTGTTGCCTTGCTTAGCTTCAGAAGGGGGGGTAGACTTATGGGGGGTAGACTTATAGGGAGAGTATAGCCCACAACCTACGTTTTAACTTGAAAAGTAGGGGGTCGTGTTATACGCCCAGTCGTCTTATACGCCGGAAAATACAGTATTTTGTATCTGTGCCCCTGTTCAGATTTCACCTCACATTCTGTCCCTATGACAATTGGATTTTGAAAATTTTGGGTTGTTGTGGAAACAAGGATTGGTGATAAAGCTTCAGTGGAAACACCTTTTTCCCATGAGGACTCCTCCAGGAGTGAATTTCCCTTCCTAGGGGGAGATTTCCTCTCACTTCCTGTTCTCCTACTCTGTTTGTAAGTAGGAGTCATTTGTAAGTCAGATGTTTGTAATCCAGGGACCGCCTGTATAGATATTTTTACATACGTAGTTACATTGGTCCAACTGGGACCAACACAGTGTTTCTCAACCTTTTTTTCAGTCAAGGCACCCTTTAAAATTATAGACAATCTCAAGACAACCTTTAAAATAATTGAGGCACCACATTCTAAAATGTAAAAAAAAACTATTCTAATAGTTTTACATTATGCAGCAACATCAACACCCAATAGGACACCCAATGTTAGAGGTGATCTTTTTCTTCCAAAGCAAATACACTTTTGCACACTGGTACTGACTAGTATTGTAATGTTTCTCTTCTCCCTCAATTTCTATCCATCCCTCAGCTAATGTCACCACAGGGGCAGAGGGGGGGTCAAACAAGGATGCTGTGAAGTCAACAGACATCCTCCTTTTCAACTGATGACATCATTGGTTTTTAGGATGCCAGTGTCTAGAAAGTCGTAATGGTGCATAATGAAAACCCGTGGGTTTGTGTAGGTAAGAGGTAGGCTTCATCCACCTTCTGGCTTGTATAACGTTTTTGATTCATTTTTAGGCATTTTGCCAAGGCACCCCTGAAGAAGCCTTAAGGCACCCCTGAAGAAGCCTTAAGGCACCCTGGTTGAAAAAGGCTGGACGAACGCAACTATGTATATACCATAGCTATACAA
The DNA here is from genome assembly GCF_965119305.1 of Pelophylax lessonae. NCBI lineage: Eukaryota > Metazoa > Chordata > Amphibia > Anura > Ranidae > Pelophylax > Pelophylax lessonae. The sequence continues at coordinate 23,868,827 of NC_138769.1, forward strand.
AGTGTTGAGAAATAATCAGAAACAATTAATAAAAACAAATTCCAAATATAGAATATAAATATATGAAGGTGTCCAATGTGAAAAACAGTCCCGCAAGGATGATATTAGAAATAGTAAACAGTTTCAGCAGCCAGAGATCGAAGATGGGCTGAGTCACCTTCCCTCCACCATAGAGGCCGATCACCAACAAACAAATAAGATGTCCTCTTACCAAAAATCAAGGACCCCCTAAGAACAGGCAGGTCAAACACATTTTGGGGACTCTTTCCCTTATGGCCATGCTCCAGCCGAGATCATGACAGCCACGAGGATGATGTCTCAGGATGTATTCCAGAGTAGATGTCACCAACTCCCAAATGTGTTCTATACACTATATTACCAAAAGTATTGGGACGCCTGTCTTTACACACACATGAACTTTAATGGCATTCCAGTCTTAAACTCCGTACACACGATCAGATTATTGAACGATCTATCGTCAGTTTTTTGTTGCATGCTAGTCTCATGTCAAAAGTGAAGAGGTTACTTTCATAGGAAAATTCCTGTACGACAGAATTAAACTTCAGAAGTGATGTCATGTGTTGGATTGTTTTTTGTGTTCTTTCGTTTCTGAGCATGCCTAGTCTTGCTCTTACGTTTTTTTTTTTCAGACGAAAACTGTACTAATTAAATGAAAATCGGACATTGGGTTGACGTACGATAAAAATTTTATAGCCTGCACATCCAGTTTTTGTCGTCCGAAAATCCGTAATCGGCTGTCGAAAAGCACTATACTAACAATCCCAAAATCGGCAGATCATTCATTGGACGAAATTTCCCTTCAGATTTTTGTATTGTGTGTACGGGCCTTTAGTCTGTAGGGTTTAATATTGAGTTGGCCCACCCTTTGCAGTAGGGATGCATCGAATATTCGGCGGCCGAACATTATTCGGCCGAAAATAGAAAAAATAGCACTTTTGGCGTTCGGCCGAATAAGTCAAAAGGCCGAATAATTTTGAGCCGAACAATGTCAGCTTCCGCCCTGACCGCTCACCTTCCTCATTGCGGCTCGCGGCTCCCTTCTCACACGCCGCCGGTGTCCTGTCCGGCCGCGCGCGTCCCGCCCCCTGCTCCTGACTGCGGCTCCTTCACACTAGGTCCACGCCCCGCCCCCCTGTTCACGGCTTTTGGCTCTGTCTGCAGTTCAGGTATGTGATGTGGAGCTGAGCACATTTGGGGGAGAATACGGTAGCTGGCAGCTGCACAAGCATTAGTGTGCAGACTGCCATATGTTGTTGCCACTTGCCATGCTCATTACATTAGAGTGCCCTATAAAGTGCCCCTTAAAAAAAAAAAAAAAAGAAAAAAAATGTGCCCAACAGAGTGCTCCCTTGACATAAAATGTGGCCATCAGCGTGCCCCTTATTTTATGCTAAGGGACATGCTGATGAGCATATTTTATGTTAAGGGGCACTCTGATGAGCATATTTTATGTTAAGGGGCACTCTGATGGGCATATTTTATTTTAAGGGGCACGCTAATGGGCATATTTTATGTTAAGAGCAAAGCTGATTTAAATGTTTTGTTTTGCCCATCAGAGTGCCCCCTAACATAAAATGTGCCCATCAGCGTGCCCCCTAACATAAAATGTGCCCATCAGCGTGCCCCCTAAAAATTGGCAAAATAAATGGAAAAAATGCAAAACACCGCGTTTGGTATTCGGCCTTCGGCCTTCAGCCAAGCATTTCATTATTATTCGGCTTCGGCCAAGAATTTCATTTCGGTGCATCCCTACTTTGCAGCTATAACAGCTTCAACTCTTCTGGGAAGGCTGTCCACAAGGTTTAGGAGCGTGCCTCTGGGAATGTTTGGCTATTCTTCCAGAAGCGCGTTTGTGAGGTTAGGCACTAATGTGGACAAGAAGGCCTGACTTGCAGTCTCTGCCTTTAATTCATCCCAATGGTGTTCTATCGGGTTGAGTGCAGGCCAGTCAAGTTCCTCTAACCCAAACTGGCTCATCCAGGTCTTTATGGACCTTGCTTTGTGCACTGGTGCACAGTCATGTTGGAACAAGAAAAGGCCATCCTCAAACTGTTCCTACAAAGTTGGGAGCATGAAATCGTTGAAAATATCTTGGTATGCTGACGCCTTAAGAGTTCCCGTCACTGGAACTAAGGGGTCAAGCCCCTGAAAAAAAAAAAAAAAAACACACCATAATCCCCCCTCCACCCAATGATTCTCATAGACATACTCCTAAACCTTGCGGGCTGTCCCTTCTTCCCAGAAGAGTTGAAGCTGTTGTAGCTGAAAAGGGTGGATCAACTCAATATTGAACCCTACAGACTAAGGCTGGGATGCCAATAAAGTTCATATGCGAGTAAAGGCAGGTGTCCCAATACTTTTGCTAATATAGTGTATGTATATACCCTAGATATACAAGGTGTCGCGCTATCAGAAATAATTAATAAAAACAAATTTAGAATTAAAATATAACAAACATATGAAAGAGTCCAATGTGAGAAACAGTCCCACAAGGATGATATTAAAAAAGTGAGTAGTTTTAGCAGCCAGAGATCGAAGATGGGTTGAGACAACTTCCCTCCACCATAGAGGCCGATCAACAAAGAAATAAGATGTCCTCTTACCAAAAATCAAAGACCCCCTGAGAACAGGCATGTCAAACATGTTTTGGGGATTCTCTCCCTATATCCATGCTCCAGCCGAGATAATGACAGCCAACTCCCAAATGTGTTACATACACACACACATATATATAAATTTTTAATATATAAATAAAAAAAACACAATTAAGTATAAAACCTTTAACAATCCCAGGCAAGGTAGGATGGCCCCGCCTTCACTTTGATGATGTGACCAAGTCGCTGCACCCTACGCGTTTTGTCACCATAGGACTTTGTCGGGGCTATACATAACCTATATAATACTTAATGTATATATAATATATTACTATATTATATAATACTAATGTATGTTAATGTAACGTATGTAATACTTAATTTCCTGTCCAATAGCCAAAACAGGAAGTGAGAGGAAATTAACCACTTTGCCTCCGCTCACATTGCTGCTACTGCAGCAATGTGGCTCGTTATCGTCCAGCAACGTAGACCTACGTCGCTGGACTCCGCCCCTTGTGGGCGGCACGCGCGCGCCGCCGGATGCTCGCTCCCGCTGTGTTCAGTCACAGCGGGAGTCGGGCCAGGGGAGGAGCAGCGGCGATCGCCGTCGCTCTTCCCCGATCGTCGGGGAATCTAGTTTGGAGATCCGCCCGCTTGTGTAAACAGAGCGGGCGGTTCTTCTAAGTGACAGGGAGTGACAGATCGGAGTGTTCAGCATAGCTGAACATCCGATCTGTCCCTGACTCAGACAGTCACCTCCCCCCACACGTTAGTAAGCACCAGGCATACATTAACCCCTCCCTCTCCAATAAAATTAACTCCTTCACTGCCAGTGTCATTTTTACAGTAACAGTGCATATATATAGCACTGATTACTGCAGTTATGTCACTGGTAACCCCAATAGTGTCAAAAATGTCAGTTAGGGGTCCGATCTGTCCACTGCAATGTCGCAGACCCGCAAAAAAAATTGCAGATCGCCGCCATTACGCGTTAAAAAAAAACACCAAAAATGACAGAAATCTTTCCCGTAGATAGTAAACGCAATAACTTTTGCGCAAACCAATCAAAATATGCTTACTGTGATTTTTTTTACCAAACATATGTAGCAGAAAACAAATTGGCCAAAAATTTTAAAAAATTTAGATTTTTACATTTTTTTTTGGGGGGGGGGGGGGGGAATTTCATATAAAAAAAATGTTAAAAATATTGTTATTTTTTCAAAATAAACGCTATTTTTTTGTTTATAGCGCAAAAAGTAAAAATCGCACAGGTGATCAAATACTACCAAAAAAAAGCTCTGTTTGTGGGAAAAAAAGGACGTCAATTTCGTTTGGGTACAGCGTCGCACGACCGCACAATTGTCACTTAAAGTCGCACAGCGCCGAATCGCAAAAAGTGGCCCAGACGTAAGACAGCAAAATCCTCTGGTGGTAAAGTGGTTAAGGGAATCCATTTGGGCCCCTTGGGTCAGCAGTGCACCCATTAGAAGATTCCACTTCTAATCTGTGTCTTTTTTGGGAGATTTACCTTCATTTCCTATCCCATAGCCAAAACAGGAAGTGAAAGGAAATTAAAAGCGAAGTATGGGATTTGTTTTTTTCAGAATCATACCTACCTAGGTACCCCGCTGACTCAACCACTTAAAACCGAGTGATCAAACACCGCCGATCGCTTTGTTTTTACAGCTCCGTGAGCAGAGAGCTGGTGACTGTTAGCCACTGGAGTGCTTGGCTGTGGTCAGGAGGAGCCGACTCAGGCTCTCAGCGGTTTGCTAAGAGGCTGAGCTAGGTGATGGTTCAGGCATATGGGCGGATCCCAACCATATGGTCCTGATCTTTCCTGAGCCTGGACCGGCTCTTTGATGTCAGCTGACAGCAGGCTTCAGCCCTCTGTCTGCTGAAAACGGGTCACAGGAGTGCAGAACGAACTGCACTCCTGTGATCCATAGTAGAAGTACAACTAAAAGAGAGAATCCATTGGGGCCACCAAGGTCAGCAGATCTTGTGTACCCATTGCAAGGTTACCCCTCTAATCTGTGTCCCATTGGGGAGGTCTACCTTAATATCCTGCCCCATATCCAAAACAGGAAGTGAGAGGAAATTAAAGGGATCCATTGTGGCCCACCAAGTCACCAGACATAATGAACCCATTGGAAGATTACCCCTCTAATCTGTGTTCCATTGGGGAGATCTACCTTCATTTCCTGTCCCATATCCAAAACGGTAAATGGAAATTAAGAGAATCCATTGGGCCCCCCCGGTCACCTGACCTTTTGTACCCATTGGAAGATTTCCCTCTTTTTTAATGTCAGATTTGGAATGTTTTTTACTCTCAGTAAGAGAGGGTGAATCTCCCTAACAGGGGCGCAGACCGAAATAAAAACCTGACAGGTATTTTAATCCCTCCCCATTCTATCCACAAAAATAAAAAAGCAGCCTGGAAGGGGTTTTCAAATATTCTGGAATTCTGGAGTTGGGCTTTAACCACTTGCCGACCGCCCGACGCATATATACTGCGGCAGGCTGGTTCGGCTGCGTGAACCGACATACTGGTACGTCGGTTCGCGGGAGTGGTGCAGGGGGGTGAGCGTGCACTGGCGGCGGCGCTCTTCCGCCCCCACTAGGCAGCGGGGATACCGATGCAAGGGCACCCACGATTGCTCCCCGCTAAGAGAGAAGGACGGTCAGCTGTTGTAAACACAGCCAACCGTTCTCTCTGAAATAATCAGAGAGCGCCTGTGATCCTTCTATATATATCCCTCTCCCCACAATTAATAAACACTCCCCTAGGCTCACACTTAACTCTTTGATCCCCCTAGGTTAACCCCTTCCCTGCCAGAGTCATTATTACAATAACAGTGCATATTTTTAGCAATGATTAGTAATGTCACTGGTCCCCCCAAAAGTGTCAAAAATGTCAGTTAGGGGTCCGATCTGTCCTCCGCAATGTTGCAGTCCTGCTAAAAATCGCTGATCACTGCCATTACAAATAAAAAATAAAAAAAAATAATAATAATTATATAGTCCAAAAATCTATCCTGTAGTTTGTAAACACTATAGATCGCTGCCGTTACTAGTAAAATAAACAAATAAATAAAGAAAAATGACAAATCTTTCCCCTAGTTTGTAGACGTGATAAGTTTTGCGCAAACCAATCAAAATACGCTTATTGTGATTTTTTTTTTTTTACCAAAACTATGTAGCAGAATACAAATTAGCCTACAAAGGATGAAAAATTTTTATTTTTATTTTTTTTTTTTTTTGGGAATGTTATATAGCAGAATGTTTTAAAATATTGTTTTTTTTTTTTTCGGAATTGTAGATCTTTTTTTGTTTATAGCATAAAAAATAAAAATTGATCAAATACCACCAAAAAAAAACGCCTATTTGTGGGAAAAAAGGACATCAATTTTATTTGGGTACAGCGCTGCACGACAGTGCAATTGTCAGTTAAAATGACGCAGTGCCGAATCGCAAAAAACGGTCTGGTCATTAAGGGGGCAAATCCTTCCGGTCCAGAACTAGTTAAACAACCCTTAACCACCGACATGTGCGATAAATTACCGCATGAGAAAACGCGGTAGTTACCAAACAATCAAAAAAATACCGCATTTGTTATACAACACTAAATTCCGGTCCAGAACTGGTTAAACAGAAAAAATGGAATTAATAAAAAGACAAAAAGTGCCTTCTTTATAAATAGCTTTCTAACCGTTTATGTGCACAACGAATAGCCAGGTGACACAGGAAGCTGCAAAGCTGCAGTGTTGTCACCTGCCTGCAACTATAGTACTGTGAATCGTAAAAACAGATGAAGAAAAAAACGACAAATATTTCATCTGACAAAAACAGATATCAATTGTGTCTTGTGCTGTTAAGGAGGTTTCCTCATTATGATAGGTTACAGCAGACTCTGGAAATCATCTAGACTCGGGAGCCTGTGCTGCATTTTAATTTATCTCGCAAGGTGCCGTTGCCTGCCAGGAGTACCCTCTTCCGCCCCTCCGTTTCGCCATTTTTTTTTTTTTGTTAACGGAGTGCTAAGTTTGGGCGAGGATGTCTTATTAAATGCAATCTGCGTTTTCCCGAAATCTAAACATAAAGCAGCCTGCCAAAACGACGGCCATGCATCCTTAAAAGGCACTGGCGAGGTGCGATGAGTAGCGACCGCTGGCTGTGCTTTGCGTGAATGTAAAACACCTAATAATAATCATGGCCTGAATAGATAATGAATCTTGTCCATTTACAGCACTCTCCCTGTGATTAAATGCCTCCAGGGACGCAGGGAGCATGCTCATTTTAATTTGAAAATCTGTTCGCAGATATATTCATCTTACAATTATAGGTTAGGCTAATAGGTAATCAGGCCAATCTCCAAACAGATTCATTTCTTCTCTTTGTAATACCCAGGGACACATTTAAATGCAGACAACTCCCAACAACATTGATGAAGATACTGAGTGCTGCACGGCAAAAACACGTACAAACTGTCACTGCTATCCGTAGAAGGAGGAGCGTGCATCAGAAAAAAAAGTTTCAGCTACCAAAAACATTTCTGTTCAGGAGCTTTTGGAAATCAAATACACAACATTGCCATAGTATATAGCAATGACAAAACTGTTCCCCAGGGGCCACATGCTGCCCTTTGGTAGTTGCTGTGCGGCTCCTGGACAACAGTAAGAGGAGAATTCATTTCTAAGAGGTCGTTCACATGGAAAACAGGTACTCCAGCTCCTCGCTTTTCGGAGGTGCCTGACAGGCAGTGAGGAGGCTTTGTATTGGCTCTTCGCCACCTGCTTTAACCCTTTAGACCCCGCACTAGCGCACTGCAACGCCGTGAATTGCACAAGGTTGCAGGGTGCTTGCAGAGCGACCCTATTTATTTGAATGTGCTGCGATTCGTGGATAATCATTTCCGTTGAAAACGTCCGGGCATTATTCCTCCCATTGATACAAGGCACTATACTTCCCGCGGTCACCAACAATGGGGCACTATTCGTTCCACTGACACCAAAGATGGGGATTATTCTTCCCACCAATACCAATTATGGGGCACTATTCCTCCTACTAATACCAATTATGGGGCACTATTCCTCCTACTAATACCAATGATGGGGCACTATTCCTCCTACTAATACCAATTATGGGGCACTATTCCTCCTACTAATACCAATTATGGGGCACTATTCCTCCTACTAATACCAATGATGGGGCACTATTCCTCCTACCAGAGATGTATAGTAACTAAGTAGAACTACTTCACTACTGTACTTAAGTACCGAAAGGCGTTATCTGTACTTTCCTAGAGTAGAATTTTTTTCTCCTACTTCCACTTTTACTTCACTACATTTTTTCAATGATTTCAATACTTCTACTCCAATATTATTATTTTTTTGTGCTGCATAGTTACTCGTTACAATTATAAAAATTACCACTGCCAGAACAGTAGATGGCAGGTTTCATGAAGCTCAAAACACGTGTATTATCAGCGCATACGAAAATAAATGCTACTGTATGTATAAGTAAAAGCTGCATTTGAAATAATAAAAAACAATATGATGTTCAAACTCTTGACTTCTTTCTTTAATAACTACATAACACAGTACTTGTACTTTTACTTTCAGTACTTGAGTAGCAATTTTTTTTTCAAAACTACTGGTACTTTTACTTTCAGTACTTGAGTAGCAAATTTTTTTTAAAAAACTACTTGCAATACTTAAGTACAAAAAATGTTGAATACTTTAGTACTTCTACTCAAGTCTCTTTTTGATTGAGCACTTGTACTTTTACTCAAGTCACATTTTGATCGAGCACTTGTACTTTTACTCAAGTATGGATTTCGAAGTACTTTATACAACTCTGCCTCCTACTAATACCAATTATGGGGCACTATTCCCCCTACTAATACCAATGATGGGGCACTATTTCTCCTATTAATACCAATGATGGGGCACTATTCCTCCTTCTAATACCAATTATAGAGCACTATTCCCCCTACTAATACCAATGATGGGGCACTATTCCTCCCACTGATACCAATGATGGGGCACTATTTCTCCTAATACCAATGATGGGGCACTATTCCTCCTTCAAATACTAATGATGGGGCACTATTCCTCCTTCAAATACCAATGATGGGGCACTATTCCTCCTACTAATACCAATAATGGAGCACTATTACCCCTACTAATACCAATGATGGGGCACTATTTCTCCTACTAATACCAATGATGGGGCACTATTACCCCTACTAATACCAATGATGGGGCACTATTTCTCCTACTAATACCAATGATGGGGCACTATTACCCCTACTAATACCAATGATGGGGCACTATTCCTCCTACTAATACCAATTATAGAGCACTATTCCCCCTATTAATACCAATGATGGGGCACTATTCCTCCTACTGATACTAATGACGAGGCACTATTCCTCCTACTAATATCAATGATGGGGCACTATTCCCCTTTCTAATACCAATGATGGGCCACTATTCCTCCTACTGATACCAATGATGGGGTACTATTCCTCCTACTAATACCAATAATTGGGGACTACTACTCCCAATAATACCAATGATAGAGCACTATGTCTCCCACTGATACCAAGGATGGGGATTATTCTTCCCACCAATACCAATAATGGGGCACTATTCCTCCTACTAATACCAATGATGGAGCACTATTCCTCCTACTATTACCAATGATGGGGCACTACTCCTCCTTCTAATACCAATGATGGAGTACTATTCCTCCTACTAATATCAATAATGGGACACTACTACCCCCACTAATACCAATGATGGGGCACTATTCCTCCCACCGAAATCAAGGTTGGGGTACTATTCCTCCCACTGACACTAACAATACAAATTATTCTTCCCACTCATACCAATGATCAGGCACTGTTCTTTATCTTATTGCTCAAAGCGGCATTTTGTAATTTTTTTACCCCCGCTGATCACCAAGTGTGAGGCATTTCTACTCTCAATGGTCACATATTGGCCCTCCTAAAGTCTGAAGACAGTAAGCTGGCCCTTTGCCTAGAAAGTTTGGAGACCCCTGCTTTAGATAACACCTAAGAAACCCTGTCAACAGCTTCAGCCCAAATTGAAGGTGCTATACTGGACAAATACCAAATTACGGTATCTGATCTATCCTTTCCAGAAGATTGCAATTATTGGTCGTAACTGTTGCTTTGTTTTTCATGATTGTCTTATATCTTTGACATAGCTTGACTAGTTATCTTCCTGTCGAGCCGGCATTGACCCGTGAAATGCGTCGAAGTCACAGCAAGCAACCCAACACCCAATTCCAGCAGGGATGATGAGGAAACCACCAAAGGATACATAATACAGTCTTGTGTGCATGTGATTACTATATGTATTATTATATTCTTGTTCTTGATGGATACAATGTTTTTTTAACAATTGTATAAACATTTTTGATATTTTATCATACTTGTTGTTGTACCATCAAAGTCCCCAATTTATTTGTTAGGGTTTTCTTTTTTTTGCAGAAAAAGGGGGTAGCAGCTGGTGGGGGGGGGGGTGTTAGCAAAACTGGGCTCCTTCACATGTGCGGGAGGTATTGCCCCCCAACCTCCCTTAAAGGGACTATAATGGTAGTGATCTCTAAGAGTCTCTTGCAACATGTTCCCATTGGTTGGTGGTCTCCAACAGCAGGTTTCTGTTCCCTGTAGCATGCGTGCCATCTCTGGCCATTTCCCGCAGTTTGTCCACACACAGTACTCCTGCAGATTGTGCAGTAGCATTCCAAATAGTCAGGTGCATTCTACTTTTTTCACTGCAGGTGGTGCTCACCCCCAGTGGCATTGCAGCAGGAGAGGAGGTTAAGAGGAATAAAGTTCCTCTGTGGTTTCTTGGGTCACTGGGGAAGCTATCCGGTTGGATGCTGCCCCTCTATGTGACTCTGGCGGCCATCCTGGGTCAGGCAGAGTCTATTCAAGACCCTGGCTCTCAGATTTGGCATTTGGTTTGCGTATGGGTAGTGTAGGGACAGGTCACATCAGTTAGGGACAGTGAATAGCGGTAGGGAGAGATTCCAGACCAGCAGAGAAAGCATAGGGACACGTCATTCTTCCTGGAAGCCTCCCCTTTTGAGCACAGACCGGCCAGGCTGCATTCTGCTCAAGACAGATGCTGTCCTGAGACTTGCTCTGCTTGAGACCTGCTTGGCTACACATCGCTGTTACATCCTGTGAGGGTTCCTTCCCGACAGATTTGTTGTGAACTTGGTAAAGTCGCATTTGAGGCCCGCTATACTTTGTATGTTGGAGCTCAACACGTCTGTGCGTAACCTTCCTGCCTCCAGGTTGAAAAAAGGGGTTGTAAAAGAGCATTAACAAACTAATAAACCTAACTAGTCTTAAAATTGCCCCCTCCTAAACCTGGATACACACTATCTAACTTTTGTGGTTGGATTTCCTTCAGATTTACCTTTTCTATGTAGTGCAAGGGCCTGCCAGATTGCATACAAATTGAAAGTGTTTAGGTTTGACCTCATATTATATGGTTTTGGTAAGTCTAAAGGAAAAAGTCTTCAGAAAATCTTATAGTGTGTATGGCCCATAACACATACAGGTGCATCTCATAAAATTATAATATGAAAAAGTTAATTTCAGTAATTCAATTAAAAAAAATGAAACTCATATATTTCATATAGATGTGTTTCACACAGAGTGATATATTTCAAGCATTTCTTTCTTTTAATTTTGATGATTATGGCTTACAGCTAGTGAAAACCCAAAATTCAGTATCTCAGACAATTAGAATATTACAATAAAAAAAAAAAAAAAAAAGGATTTTTAATACAGAAATGTTGGCTTACTGAAAAGTATGTCCATGTACAGTATAGTATGCACTCAATACTTAGTTGGGGCTTCCTTTGCATGAATTACTGCATCAATGCGTATTGAGTTGATCAGCCTGTGGCGCTGTTGGGGTGTTATAGAAGCCCAGGTAGGTTGCTTTGATAGCAGCCTTCAGCTTGTGAGCATTGTTGGGTCTGCTGTCTCTAATCTTCCTCTTGACAATACCCCACAGATTCTCTATGGGGTTTAGGTCAGGCAAGTTTTTTTTTTTATGATTTTCTCTTACATCTTGTTGCTGTGACAATACTACAAATACTTGGAATCAGGATTTTCCATTACTTTCTGTACCCGAGGCAATGGTCACCAGGACAAATGTAAAGGGACATGGACAGCAATGAAAATCTAGAAAACAGAAAAAGTGCCTTTAAGTGCAGAAACAAGGGATTTTAATAGAAGAAAGGCACTTTTGCTGTTTTCTTTGTATGGCATCTATTAGAGCCAGCTTTTGCTCTAAGAACAAGCCTTCATTTAGTGGATGATGCCTAAAGACTTTCTTTGGGACATTGATGTGATATTATTTTTTATTTATTTTGACCAAAAATTAAGGAAGAAAAATCTCCATTGAGCCTTACCTTTGTATATTTTGCAATAAAAATTTGATAGGGGTTCTAATCTTTACCCATTCTATCC